>NC_086320.1:324628637-324989470 GCF_036172605.1 Pelobates fuscus | reverse complement strand
ATATGAATTACCTGTGCTACAGATTGGCGGAAGAGCCTTTGGCTAACACGGTAGCTATTTGCAGAATCTGCTATTTGACTTCATCAACACAGACACGAACACTAGTAGCTGGCGTCAGAGTTATACTGTCTTCATTGCTTGAAGGCATTTCTTATTGCAAGCCAATTCTTGTACTATAGTCAGCATTACTCTGTCGTGTTTGTTCTGCTAACCTGTTCACGTATAATTTTACAAGCGCTTGTTATGTGGCAAACACTCATCCAGTCACAGTGAGTCATGTTTTCTTTTTAAGTAGAGGTAGGTGTTTTGTATTGGGTTCAATCAGGTTTAAAATAAGGCACAGTAACGTAACCAAAGAACTCTAACATGCAACAGTAGAAATCTCCAAATCTGGTTAAATTAAGTTACGTTTTTATTTTTTTATTTTCAACTCTTTTATTAAAGACTGAATTTATTTATCACTGAAATATGAGAATAATTTCAGAAAAATCAGATTTTACCTTTCACAAAGAGGAGTGAAAACAACTTCGTAATGCTTTTTAAAAATTATTTTTAGGACGTTTGTGAATTGCATTATTCAGACTGGTTAGTAATCTACAAAAGAAACATGTTTAACCAATTAAATGATTCATTGTTGTGTCAGCCAATAGAATAAGACAAGACAAGTGCCCACGTGCTGTGCCATTTGATGAAGGCAACTCCCCTTAGAGGGATCCACTAACTCCACTTAGAGGGATCCACTATTATATTACACCTCTACTGTATACTCGATCTTGAGGCAAATCATGGCAGACTAAGATTTACAACATGCAGTCTTTTTTCACCAGTTCTGAGAAAATTCACTAATATTATCCTTCATTCCTTCCACATGATCCCTCTTTCCTTTCACATAAACAGCATTGTGTTAATGAAAAACAGCTCTCCAGCGTGATTTAATCAGCCAATTTAAACGTTATATGTTATCATGTGAGACCTGAATTCGATGAGGAAATCAGATTTGATTACAAAATAAATATATAAAATTAATAAAACAATCACTGAGGTTATTACAAAAGTCCCTAAAATATAATGCAAGTTTTTTTTTAAAATGGCATATTATTTCTAAGGAATATTTTATAACGAAACGTACAAGAAACAAATCCATAGAGAGTAAGAATAATAAGTACCGGTATATTATTTTACTTTTAAGGGGAAAGGCAAATCAATGGCGTCTTTGCATCTTAACCTTTTTACCCTATCACCTCCCACAAAGATTTTTAGTATTGCTCCAACAATTGGGAGTATAGCTGTGACATATTGTGTCTCTTCTCCTTTATATGCCATTCTACAGCGATGTCATATCCTTCACTCATGTAGTGTTTGTGTTCATTCAGTCTTATACGATGGAGGTCTGGTCTTTTCTCCTGGTAAATGATGTGTGAACAAGGATTTATCAAGGTCATTACTAGCTTCTTTGTGAGTTTCCAAACTGGTTTCATACTTTGCCAGATGTTTAATTTGTTCCAATCTGAGTGGTTTCCGTGAAATATTATGCATCTTCCACTCATAGCAGTATTAGCTGTCTTGAGATGGTTGATTGAGTAAGAGTTGCAACTTGAAAAACTCCAATAAACTGCACAATTATGATCAACAAGGAAAAAAAACATGATAATCAAAGGCGTCATAACATGTCTCATGTATTTCAACTTTCCAAACAATACATTTGTTCACAAGGTCATTTAATGTCACACTAACCTAGGAGAGAAAGCCAACCGGTATATTGCTTCTGATTGTATCAAAGATAATTATTTTGTGCACGTGTTTCAGTTTTCTATTAGTTTGGGTATTGGGTTTATAATCAAGACAAGTCGTCTACCATTAATATTTAGTATTTAGAATTATTGTTTTTGTTAACCAGAAACGTCTTTGCTCCAATTCATTGTTGTAGTAGTTGAAACATTCCACATAAAAGACAAAAATATCAAATATATATATATATGTTATAGAAAGTTTTGAAAGCAGAAATTTTGGGGTGGACCTGAATTTGTACTTGGAAATTTTACACATATATCCAAGGCTGTCATTGAAGATGTTGTTATCCTAGTAATAGCTCACACTTTTCTTAAAACACATTCACAAGCTGGGTTTTTATGGCTGTTAATTTATATAGGAAGGAAAGATATAATTATTTTCTATTAAAATATCACGTTTCCCATTAACTAAAAAACTTTCCATATTTTATTATTATTTAAGTTATAGTTTCTGTGTATTATATATTGCAATGTATACATATACATAAGCAGCTTAATTATTTGGAGACATCTTTAAATCCCCACCACAAGTCTCGTGCAAGCACTGGACATCTCAAAAGCATGCGTTTGAATTGTGGGTGGTCTTCAAACCAAAGAGGAGCTATATCTGCCTGCTCCTACAGAGCAAGGTTAAACCAGCCCATGCAATGTATATATACTAATTTGTGTGTGTTACAAAATAATGAACAGAGATTCTATTATATATAATAATTCATTTTCAGCAATAATACCCGAAAAAATTAAGTCTAACTTTAATTAAAAAATTTGGACAATTTTAACAATATTTTAATCCCCAGAATATTGTTTTTTTTTGGGTGGGCAGTTTTGTAAATCGTATAATTATCACATTATACTCTAAAAAGAAAAACTATTATAGCAATCGTTTGCTACAAACAGGCAGATACATACATTTTTGAAAGAACACTCTCACCCATAACAATGTAACAATATTATCTCAATTAAGACATTATGGTGTCTGGAGTGATTGGGTGCTGTCTTACTTTATGGGGTTAAATCTTTTTTAAATGGTTTATTCTGTCGGGTATATTGACCATAAAACCCCAAAGTTGTCAGCAGGGCCGGACTGGGGAAAAAAAATAGGCATTTTTCAACCAGAGCGGCCCCCTAAGAAGGGGGTGGGGTCAGAGAGGGTGTGTTTTGTCATCACTAATTACAAGCACGCCCCCTCTCAAAGTGAGCATGTTGGTTCAATGAGCCGCGCAGAAGAGCTCTGGCATTAGAAAAAGGCCCTGAATTTGTTCTGCGCAGCGCAAGCAAATTTAATAACATAGAAAAAAAGTGGAAAAACTGAGTAGGTAGTCCACTCACACAAGGTAGGTAGGACTCCTAATCCATTAAAAAGTACCTCCTAAAGTAAAGTGTCACATATAAAGGGTAAACAACCTTTATTAGAAAAAATGCTAAAAGTAAAATGAAAATAAACAATAATAAATCCACCCAAAACAAAGGAGTGTATATACCGTGATAGAGTGAACACCAACACCTTTAAAAGCCTGGGTAAGCTTAGTCCTGTGTAGCCACAAAATAACAGAGTAAGTGAGTGGATACTATGAACCTCTAAAGTGAGGTCAAAACCACACTTGCTAAATAGAATAGTGGTAACCAGGACTAGTGTAATCCCCCCAATAGGAAAAGTGCCACTAATGGGATGGTTGGTAAATAGTAGTGGTTATGGTGCCGATAGCTAGATGATGGCAAAAGCTGTAAGCAACAATATGGGAGCCCTTGGGTGTCTAAATGTACAGAATCTAGGAAAGAAAAACTTCCCAATAAACAGAAAAGAGCACCCTAAGACTCCCTAAGCAAACTAGCTAGCCTCAAATAGACGGCAAAAAACTCACTGCTGCTTCATGGCAGCCTACCAAATCCCTAAAGCACTATAAGATGTAAGTTAGCGCATCTCAAGAGCTAAGAGGGCCCAGGTTACGTTAAAAAGTAGAAAATGGAAAACTCAAATTAGAAAAATATCATCGGCTAATACAGCTCGACGCGCGTTTCAGCGTTTTAGATACGCCTTTGTCAAGAGCTACCTGATATGTGGATCGGGCGCTGTTTATAAAGGAGTAATCGTCAGACCCCCGGTGTTAGCTCTCCAATCAGAACCGCTCTCAAGAATGAGTGACAGGTTGTCTCCCCTACGCTCCGGACCAATCAGGAAAGGTGGGTGTGATAGCCGCATTGACGTCATGCCCGAAAAGGGGGGGGGGGGAGAGGAGACATAACGGGAACAACTGAAACAAAAGTATGACAAGAAATGATTCAAGGTTCCCCCCATCATCAAACATAAAAAGCCTAAAAAGTGCACTGGTAGACTTTCTATAGTGTTCGATACATATATTAGTGGTATTCAATCACAGTATCAGAATGAAGATACAAAGTAATTAGACCAAATGGCATAGAATGACAAATCAGCCACTGACATGCATTGATAACCTTTCGCAGTGTTCGATACAAATGTTAATGGTATTATCAAAACAAAGATACAAAGTCAAATGGCCTAAAGTGACGAATCAGAAAAGGAGAATTTAATGTTCGAAGTCACTGCTATAATATTGTTAAAGCCTTTCAATAAATAACTGCTAACTAGATCATATTGACATTACAGAAGGGCATAGCTCAAAAAATTCAGTCCCCTCAGCAGAAGCACTGTGACAAACTCTGACATAACTGCTATTGTGTTAAATACCTAGAAACAGGGGCATGTAGTCAGTGTGTCAGAGGTACATCACACAGTGGGGGATCCGATCCAAGAAATGCACTGTCCAACAAAATATGAATTAGTGAGAAGTTATTATAAGTGAAACTATGCTTATTAAAATTAGATAGAAGTCATATGAGACCCCACCTCCTCAGAAGTGGGTATCTCCGGAGAAGTGCATGATCAGGCAAGAATGATGGGAAAAAAGGGGGAGAAAAAGGGGGAAAAAGGGGGAGACTGGAATAGAAGAGAGAGAAAATGGAGAGGGGGTATTTTATCAAAGAACACAGATAACCATATTATGGGTCCCATGCAGGCCCGGACTGGCCATCGGGCACACCGGGCATATGCCCGGTGGGCCGCGGTGGCCATGGGCCGAGGCCGGCAGGGGAAGGTCCCAGGACTTCCCCTGCCGGTCTATGCAGGGCCGGCACTATCCGAGCGCCGGCCCGCTGTGTGCCATGAAGGGCCGGTGAGGAGATCAAAGATCTCCCTCACCGGCCCACTTTAATAGAGCTGCGGCTGGGGAGGGAGGGAGAGGACCCGGCGGAGCTCTATCTTGCAGCTCCGCCGGGTTCCTCTCGCGAGATCCGGCGCGTTGCCATGGCAACGACCGGATCTCGCGAGAGTGAACTCTAGCCCGCAGGCTAGAGTTCACTCACCCACTGGACCACCAGGGATGGATGGCAGAGTGCCGGTCCCCCACCCCCACCTCTCCATGGTTCCACCATGCCGGTCCCCCCCTCCCAGGGTAAAGGTAAGAAGGGAGGGGGGGACATAATGCCTTATTATTAGTTTTTTTTTTTTACTACTCCAACACAAAATCCCTTTTAACATGCACACACAGCACACACATCACACACAGCACTCTCACACACAGCACTCACAGCACTCTCACACACAGCACTCACAGCACTCTCACACACAGCACTCACAGCACTCTCACACACAGCACTCACACACATCACCCTCACACACAGCACCACTCAAACACAGCATCCATCACACACACTGCACTCTTCACATACACACTACACCCCCTGCACCCCTCACACATACACACAGAACCCCAACACACACAATACTTCCAAACATATTTATATATATATATATATATATATATATATATATATATATACATACAGAACAAATTGAGAGCACTCAATGGATTTGGTAAATCAAAAAAAATCTATATTAAATAACACGCATATAAATCAACGTTTTGACCGTCTAGCGGTCTATTAAATAAGCGGTATATTAAATAACACGCATATAAATCAACGTTTCGACCGTCTAGCGGTCTTTATCAAAGATAAAGACCGCTAGACGGTCGAAACATTGATTTATATGCGTGTTATTTAATATATATTTTTTTTTATTTACCAAATCCATTGAGTGCTCTCAATTTGTCCTGTTTATATTACTGCTCAGAGAAGCACCTGGTAGTTGCTATTGAAATTATTTTTGTTTGGGATGAGTGCCAGAAATTGTTGTGTTTTTTATGTATATATATATATATATATATATATATATATATATGAAACATGTGTATTGTTTATTGTGTGTGATATATATATATATATATATATATATATATATATGTATATATATGTATATATATACACACACACACTACAGCACCCCTCACACACATACTGCACCCCTAAACACATTACATTCCAGACACACACTAGATCCCTTACCAAAATCTGGATCATATACACACACTAGATCCCTATATACACTCTGATTCCGTTATATACACACACTAGACTCCTGTATACACACACACACTACATTCCTAACATACACACTCTGGATCCCTTATACATACTCTGCCCTGGAAGAGCATTGACCCAACGCTCACTTTGAGAGAGGGCGTGTTTGTCATTGGTGATGACGAAACACTTCCTCTCTGCCCCGCCCCCTTAGTGGGCCGCTGTGCTAAAAAAATGCCCGGGCCGAATTTTTCTCCCAGTCCGGCCCTGGTCCCATGATTCACACATTGGTCTGGAAGGTTGTTAAATTACCATAAAATGTATACGTGAATGATCACAAGGATGACTAATAAACAGATTCACTCAAATAGTGAGGCTCAAAAAGAACTAAACAGGATAAATGGGAAATTCATACAAAGATACATGAGATAGCTGAGAATTGAACAGGTGAAACTTTACTCAGTCAGATAAAAGGGGAAAAGGAAAAGCCTTCATTTTAGACTAAGTGTATTCAATTTGTAGATCTATCTGCATTCTCTTTGACGTAGGATTTTATCAAAATCCCCACATCTCTGTTCACGTTTTACCAGCTCTAGGCCGCAAAAGCGTATGTCTTTAGAAGACCCACCATGTCGCTCCTTTAAATGTCTTGAAATAGGAGTATCAAATCGATTTTTAGGTGATCTAACATGCTCTTTGATACGTTCCTTAAATGGTCGAAAAGTTTTGCCCGCATACATTAGTAGATACACTACCCCCACTGAATTGCAGTTAAAGAAATGAGTGATCTGGAAGGATTGTTTGCCTTCACTGTCACTCACCTCTTTTGAGTCTCTGAGGATATATTTACAGGCTACACATCTACCACACCCGAATGACCCTACAGGGATTTTACGTCCGAGCCATATAGTGCGCGTGCGTTTCAGGGCCTGCCAGGGCACAGTGTCACACCAGTGCAACTCATATCTGGTGTAACAGTAGTGTACATTTAAAAAAAAAAACTTTTGACTGTAATAGATTGAATAGCAGTTAGTTGTCTGCCAGCGTGTGTGTCATCATCACAGCGTATACTGTGCCCACTTGCCCAGTACCAATACTCATATCTGGTGTCACAATAGCTTGCAATTAACAAAAAAAAAACTTTTTGGACTGTAATATAATAGCAGTCAGTTTCCTTCACAAGTGTACGTTTCAGGGCCTGCCCAGTGCCACCACTCACACACCACAGCGACATCATACCATTTGTTTTCTTCCTGGAGCGTGCCCTGCGAAGAGTGCTGGATCAGGCCGTAGATGAGCGTTAAGAGGAAGAGTTGTGGTCACCATCACCACCAGAAACAGCCTTATCAGCATCGCTTGCTGGACCTGCGGCAATGCTGGAAGAGGATTGTGAGGAAGAGGAGTCAGAGGAGGAATGTGGCTTTGAGGAGAAGGAGGAAGACCAACCACAACAGGCATCCCAGGGTGCTCGTTGTCACCTATCTGGTACCAGTGGTGTTGTACGTGGCTGGGGGGAAGAACATACCTTCAGTGAGATCACTGAGGACGAGGAACGGGACATGAGTAGCTCGGCATCCAACCTTGTGCAAATGGGGTCTTTCATGCTGTCGTGCCTGTTGAGGGACCCTGGTATAAAAAGGCTGAAGGAGAACGACCTGTACTGGGTGTCCACGCTACTAGACCCCCGGTATAAGCAGAAAGTGCCTGAAATGTTACCGAATTACGGCAAGTCAGAAAGGATGCAGCAGTTCCAAAATCAATTAAAAAGTATGCTTTACACAGCGTATAAGGATGATGTCACAGCACAACAGGAATCTAACAGGGGAAGAGGTGAAAGTAATCCTCCTCCTCCCACGACCACGCTGGCAAGGACAGGATGCTTTACACATGTGTTGTTGATGGAGGACATGCGGAGCTTTTTTAAGTCCTACGCATCGCCACAGCCCTTCGGGGTCCACCCTCAGAGAACGACTTGACCGACAGGTAGCAGACTACCTCGCCTTAACTGCAGATATCGACACTCTGAGGAGCGATGAACCCCTTGACTACTGGTTGTGCAGGCTTGACCTGTGGCCTGAGCTATCCCAATTTGCGATAGAACTTCTGGCCTGCCCCGCTTCAAGTGTCCTGTCAGAAAGGACCTTCAGTGCAGCAGGAGGTATTGTCACTGAGAAGAGAAGTCGCCTAGGTCAAAAAAGTCTACATTACCTCACCTTTATTAAGATGAATGAGGGATGGATCCCGAAGGGACTGACAGTGGGCGATACATTCGACTAAAAAAGGCCTGATGAGGGGGAAGTAACAGGGTGTCGCAGCTACCGGCCCGCCGCGTGATATTTAAATCCCTAGCTCACCCCAGTACCCTGTCATGGTTTCCTGTTCCTGGTTTCCTGAGAGTGCTTTATCATTGTGAATCTGATTTCCTGGTATCCTGATCTTGGCTTTTCCCTGGTTATTCTGAATTCTGGTTTCCCTGACTTGGCTTGTGTAAACGGTATTGTGTATTTTCTGGCTTCCTTGACCTCGGCTTTCCCTTTGACCATTCTCTGTCTCTAGCGTATTAGTCCGGCCATTCTAAGGTCCGGTTTACGCTCTGTCTTTTTAATTTCCTTTTCTTGCCTATGTATATGTTTATGGACTGTTTGCGGTGCGTTAAACGGGGAGTTTGGTCTGTCACTGTGAAGCGGGCGTAACCCTTACACTACCTGATCGATACAACATCATACCTGATGTTTTTAAAGCACGTTATTCCAAACAATTTAGGAATGTTAGGTGATTTATGCCCTTTATGGATTAAAACCAGACTCTGCATCAACTCCGGCATGCCACAGTCTCCCGCATGCCACATGCCCCCTCCGGCATTTCACAGTCCAGTTGTTAGTCCCCATTATAACAACTTTTCCATCACTATTGTGGCCAGAAAGAGTCCCTGTTGGTTTTAAAATTCGTCTGCCCATTGAAGTCTATGGCGGTTCGCCCGGTTCGCCCGTTCGCGAACATTTGCGGAAGTTCGCGTTCGCCGTTCGCGAACTGAAAATTTTATGTTCGCGACATCACTATTAATCATGTAATTAGACTGTAGGCATAAAAGATCCCTCCTCCTTCCACACCACTGTCTTTTTGTGTCCTCAGTTAGACAGACAGGTTTTCCTAGAATTTTATTTTATTTTCTGGCCACCTCTCATGTGTACCATGGCCATACCAAACAAAGTTCAGCTTCTCGTTTGTTTGAGGAACTCAGAAAACAGCTTGCAAGAGGCTAACCGAGTAAGGTTCACTGAACCGCATTGGGGGATTAATTCTGTTTATTTCTGTACAATTATAGATTATATAGGAAGTACTAGCTCTGCCTCCCTAATAGACATTGGTTGGTTTTATCTTAAAAATCTTTGTTACATTTCCAATCTGGGTACTATGTCCACCTCAAGCAGAGTATTTAGGATAAGCCTCAGTGTTTATTTTGTTTTGGATGACCCTAATGCCTCCTGGGATCCAGTGTCAGCAAAAAACAAGAAGCCATCAGCACCACTTTGAGAAAGAATGCCGACTGATTCGTAGGAAGTTCTAGCTATAGAGGGATTAGACGTGGCTGTTATTCAGATCTGTTGTTTCCCCGTATTTCTCCCATGAGTCTTCTGTCTGAGGAGCAACATGGGAAAAGTAAAAATGACAATGTGCAGCTTAGTTAATGAGGCCCATTGCTGAAACCGAAATGTATTAGAAGAGCATGCCAAAACACAAAGATTTCGGGACTACTGTCCCTTATCAATGTAACAATGCCCTTGGAATGAACCAACAAGCTTGATTTAAAGAGCTAAAGACAAGCACATATTTCCTGGGAAATTTTAAAGTTATTTCATCCCAGTTTGTTTCACAGAAATAAGGGATACCATGGCACCCAAACCTCACAGGAAATGGAGGCTAACATTCTCGATACTTCACTGAAAACATGAGCGTTCAAGATGGAATCAATCTCATCTGTCCCTCCAGCTATAAAAAAAAAAAGGGAATTGGATTACTTCAAGAGACTTAAAGGATGCCTATTACCAGATTCCAATTCACAAGAACAATGTCAAGTTTCTCACATTCTGGATACCAGGGAAGCACTCAGGCATCTTCCCTTTGGATTGAGTTTTGCATCAAGAACATTCTGAAAAATTCTAATTATGTTAATAACCTTTTTTCAGCAGCAAGAGATAAACATTTTGCATTATCTGGAAGCCATCCTCATCATAGCCCCCGTATTTTAACATTTCACACAGCAACTTCTCATACAAAAAGCGTCCTCAAATGTCTACAAGATCATAGATGGATAATAAACGAGGAAAAAAGTTAATTGATCCCTTTTCAATAGGCAATCTTCCTGAGAGCAGTTATAGATACAATCAATGCAACATTAAGCCTATCTGCAGATATAATTATAGGAATCCAACAGAAGATTCAGACACTATACAAAAAGGTGCTGATTCAAACAGACAACTGATATGAACCACCAAGGTGGAACTCGCAGCAATCGGCTCTTGAAAGAGTTGTATTCTCTGATGACATTGGCACAGACTCATCTTTAGGGTTTGAAAGCAATCTATATTCTGGGTGCAGAAAATGTTCTGGCAGATTATCTCTGCAGATTTGTGATCCTCACAGGAGAATGGAGGCTGAATCTAAAAGTCTCTCTGGAGATATTTTGTAGGTAGGGCATGCCCCAGATCAATTTAATGGACAGCTCTTAAAATGCCCAAGTTCAAAAATTGTTCTCCTTAAGACCAGATCCTCTAGCGCTAGATCAGGATGCCTTATCTCTCCCTTTGGTTTCTCGGGTTCTGCCTGAGCTTTTTAATAGACTGTGGTACAGTCAAATTAATTGACTAGTTCCTGGCTTGTCTTGGTTGGGCCAAAGGTATCCATAAGTTATACTGCCATGAAAAATAGTCAGGAAAATATAATTATGGTAAACATGAGAATATGTTTTTGTTTACCTATTATATAGTGCAATGGAATACGATGGCACTGTACAAATAATTGTAATTATTTTAGGTAACTCTTTTGTAAGAAGTATCTAAAGCCAAAACTGCAATCTAGCTGTTTGTTATGTTTATCATAGAATTAAAGTCAACTTGAATTTTTATGACATATATGGTCATGTGTGTTTAGTGAACATTACCTGTGAGTCTTTTTCTGTTCACAGATCATTGTAACCAGGACTCAGCAGATCTGTAAGATGGTGCTTCCAAAATATCAATTTTACAGACTTCTAACTTGCATTACTGTTGGGTCTCTTCGCAAAGACCTGTTTTTTTTTTTCATTTTTTTTAAAGAAAGACTTTTATGTTAATGCACTGGTTAGGATCTGAAGGAACGGGAAGTGAAAAAGGAAATGCAAACAAGAAGACTTTGGTATGTTTCAAATCTGCATGTATGCAAACATATAAATACACCATAGAAACGTGCCATAAAGTTGCAACAACAATCGCCAATGAGCAGCATTTTTTTTCGGGCAAGCGAAAAGAAAAGTGCTAATGATTAACCAAAATAATTGAGTTTAAATAAGAATAAAAACATACCATTTTGGACCAATTGTCTTACTCAACGAATTGTTTTTCCTAAATTTTACACTTTGTTTTTCAATTTAATAACATTTCAGTATTTTGTATACAAACCCTAATTGCCTTCACTATAAATGTTTTCACTCTGCATTTCTAATTAGATATGGCATACTGTACAAACCTGTTTATCACCAATGCTGATTTATTGCATTAGATAACTGACAGAATTTCTCAAGCTGCATCACATGCAGTTAAAAACCACAACAGATGGAAAAAAAAATCTCTTTGAAACTCTTCCAATTCGCATCAGCAAAGTAGAGTCACATTCCATGTGACAGGGCATTTTTTACGACAGAGCAGACTCCAGGGTGTTGTTATGCATAGATGTCATTTGTTTCCCGTTTTCATATCACTAATCCACAATGATTGCTTATTTTTTTAAATATGTGCCCAAAATACTAATTACACAAATATGAGAGCTGGGTAAATATTTTGTAATCACTAGAAACAATTTGCAGGATTGAAGAAGATAAAACGTTAGAATGACAGGGAAAATTAACAATTAATTATTATTATTGTTATTATTATTGTTATTGTTATTAGTATTATTATTTTATTTTACAAAACATTCTATTGGGTAGTACAAATGTATATCAAACATAAACATATTTGAAAAAAAAAACCTCTGTTACTTGGAAATATATTTGTAAAACTCAATTTAAAACAATTTTCCAGTTAGATTATTATTAATGGTATTTGAATAACTTTTATTCATAATATTAAGCCAAGGTAATTTATTTAAAATCAATACTAAAAGAGTCAATTTAAGCATCATAACAACTTGCCTGAACAGGCTAAATGGCAGGAAGTAATCAGAAACCTCTGCAGCCTGCGCAGGCTGCCTTTTAACCCCTTAAGGACCAAACTTAAAAGGGAATCATGACGTGTCACACATGTCATGTGTCCTTAAGGGGTTAAAAGCACTGAATTACAAAAATATCTTGTGTCTTCTGGTCACTTCTGAACGGATGCAGAACCGAATGCAGATGAGTGGTGACTAGTGATGTAGCGAACATGAAATTTTCCGTTCGCGAACGGCGAGCGCGAACCGGGCGAACCGCCATAGACTTCAATAGGCAGGCGAATTTTAAAACCCATAGGGACTCTTTCTGGCCACAATAGTGATGGAAAAGTTGTTTCAAGGGGACTAACACCTGGACTGTGGCATGCCGGAGGGGGATCCACGGCAAAACTCCCATGGAAAATTACATAGTTGATGCAGAGTCTGAATTTAATCCATAAAGGGCATAAATCACCTAACATTCCTAAATTGTTTGGAATAACGTGCTTTAAAACATCAGGTATGATGTTGTATCGATCAGGTAGTGTAACTTCACAGTGACAGACCAAACTCCCCATTTAACGCACCGCAAACAACCGCAAACAGTCCATTTGCACAGGTTGGATACCAAGCTAGCCATGTCCCGTTCCGTGTCCTCACTGATGTCATTGAAGGTCTCTTCCATCACCCAGCCACGTACAACACCAAGGGTCCCCGAAAGGTGACAACAAGCCCTCTGTATTTTTTTTAAATGTACACTACTGTTACACCAGATATGAGTTGCACTGGTGTGACACTGTGCCCTGGCAGGCCCTGAAACGCACACATGGGAGGGAAACTGACTGCTATTATTTCACAGTCAAATTTCTATTTTTTTTTTTTAATGTACACTACTGTTACACCACATATGAGTTGCACTGGTGTGACACTGTGCCCTGGCAGGCCCTGAAACGCACATGTGTGAAGGAAACTGACTGCTATTATATTACAAAGTTTTGTTTCTTTTAAAATGTAAGCTATTGTGACACCAGATATGAGTGGTGGCACTGGGACCACCTTAAAAATATTGTATTTCACTAAAAATCATGATCACTATATACTAGACATGTGCAATTAATTTCGGTCCGAATTATAATTTTGACGAATTTTAGATAATTCGGACATTCTGGTGCTTCCGAATGTCCGAATAGTTGAATTGCCGAAGTGCCGAATTGCTGAAGTCCCGAAGTGCCGAAATTACCGAATTTCCAAAGTGTAGTAGTGCCGAAGTGCCGAAGTGCCGAATTGCTGAAGTGCCGAAGTTCCGAAGTTGCCGAAGTTCGAGGTGTCAAAGTGCCGAAGTTCCGAAGCACAGTATTGCCTAAGTACGAATATACTTACCCAGTGAAAGAAGAAGAATGTTACACTGTATACAATTTCAAATAAAAAGTATTCAAACAAAGACAGGATTCAGCTGTAAGCATTTGCAACATTTACAACAATCAAGTAACACACATTCATATAAAATGTAAGTTACTAAGCCAGTCAGTGTAATGACAGGAATTAATAAGTAGATAACTCCCTAATTCCCACGGTATTAGGGAGCTATCTACTAAAAGGCTGAAAGACCTAAATTGGTCTTTCAGCCAAATTTACTAATACTAAGTAAAAATTACTTAGTATTAGTAAATTATGCCCCTACTCGCTATATCGCGAGTAGGGGCATGTCTATTAAACAGTGAGCAGTCTGTGGCTGCTCACAGTTAAAAAAAAAAAAAAAAAAAAAAAGGGTCCCCCCTCCCTGAGCGGGTGGGGGCCCTAAAGTAAAAAAAAGGGGGGAGGACCTATTGTCCTCCCCACCAGCCCCCACCCCTGAGCGGCGGGTGGGGGCCCTAAAGTAAAAAAAGGGGGGAGGACCTATTGTCCTCCCCACCGGCCCCCACCCCTGAGCGGTGGGTGGGGGCCCTAAACAAGAATAAGGGCAGGGGGACCTAATGTCCTCCCCCCTGAGTGGTGGGCGGGGCACTAAACAAAAATATGGGGGGGGACCTATTGTCTTCCCCACCAGCCCCCACCCCTGAGCGGCGGGTGGGGGCCCTAAAGTAAAAAAAAGGGGGGAGGACCTATTGTCCTCCCCACCGGCCCCCACCCCTGAGCGGTGGGTGGGGGCCCTAAACAAGAATAAGGGCAGGGGGACCTAATGTCCTCCCCCCTGAGTGGTGGGCGGGGCACTAAACAAAAATATGGGGGGGGACCTATTGTCCTCCCCACCAGCCCCCACCCCTGAGCGGCGGGTGGGGGCCCTAAAGTAAAAAAAAGGGGGGGGGACCTAATGTCCTCCCCCCTGGCCCCCACCCATGAGCGGTGGGTGGGGGCCCTAAATACAAATTGGGGGGGACCTAATGTCCTCCCCCCTGGCCCCCACCCATGAGCGGTGGGTGGGGGCCCTAAATACAAATTGGGGGTTGGACCTAATGTCCTCCCCCCTGGCCCCCACCCCTGAGCGGTGGGTGGGGGGCCTTAAACACAAATTGGGGGGGACCTAATGTCCTCCTCCCTGGCCCCCACCCCTGAGCGGTGGGTGGGGGCCCTAAACAAAAGTAAGGGGAGGAGGACCTAATGTCCTCCCCCCGGCACCCACCCCCGAGCGGTGGGTGGGGGCCCTAAATACATATTTAACCCCCTCCCCCCAGGTGACTAGGGGTCCCCAAACCCCTAGTCACCCCCTCCCCCAAAAAAATAAACTCCTACCTAGCCCCCCTCAACCTAAAAATAATGAGGGGGGACCATTTAACTAAATATCTTTAAAAATAAAAATACACTTACCATTCGATGTTTTCTTTCTTCTAAAATCTTCTTTTTTCAGCCCAAAAAAAGGGCAAATAAAAATCCATAATAACCGACGCAATAAAAAAAAAAAAAGAGCGCAAAAGAAAATAAATCCATCTTCACCCGGCGAGGGCTCCGCGCAGACTGAGCTCTGCAGGGCGGGGGAAGGCTTATAAAGCCTTCCCCCGCCCTGCAATTAGGTTCAGAGCACTCTGGTTGGTGGGTTTAAGCCATCCAATCAGAATGCTCTGACAGGTAAATGAAGAGACGGACAGGTAAGTCTCTACATTTACCTGTCACAGCACTCTGATTGGTTGGTTTGAAATCCACCAATCAGAGTGCTCTGTGTCATTTTACACAGCGTGGGAAAGTTCTGTGGAATTTTCCCACGCTGTGTAATTTGACTCATAACACTCTGATTGGTGGATTAAGTAACCAATCAGAGAGTTTTGAGCTCAGTCTGCGCGGAGCCCTACCGGGTGAAGATGAATATTTTTTTTTTTTTTTTTTTTTTTTTATTGCTTCGGTTATTATGGATTTTATTTGGCCTTTTTTGGGGCTGAAAAAAAAAGATTTTAGAAGAAAGAAAACATCGAATGGTAAGTTTATTTTTATTTTTAAAGGTACTTAGTTAAATGGTCCCCCCTCATTATTTTTAGGGTAAGGGGGGTATGTAGGAGTTTATTTTTTGGCGGGAGAGGGTGACTAGGGGTTTGGGGACCCCTAGTCACCTGGGGGGAGGGGGGTTAAATTTTCATTTAGGGCCCCCACCCACCGCTCAGGGGTGGGGGCCAGGTTGGAGGACATTAGGTCCCCCCACTTATTCTTGATTAGGGCCCCCACGCACCGCTCAGGGGTGGGGGCCAGGGGGGAGGACAATAGGTCCCCCATTTCTATTTAGGGCCCTCACCCGCCGCTCAGGGGTGGGGGACAGGGGGGAGGACATTAGGTCCCCCCCATTTGTATTTAGGGCCCCCACCCACCGCTCAGGGGTGGGGGCCAGGGGGGAGGACAATAGGTCCCCCCCCATATTTTTGTTTAGTGCCTCGCCCACCACTCAGGGGGGAGGACAATAGGTCCCCCCCTTATTCTTGTTTAGGCCCCCACCCACCGCTCAGGGGTGGGGGCCAGGGGGAGGACAATAGGTCCCCCCCTTATTCTTGTTTAGGCCCCCACCCACCGCTCAGGGGTGGGGGCCAGGGGGAGGACATTAGGTCCCCCCTTATTCTTGTTTAGGGCCCCCACCCACCGCTCAGGGGTGGGGGCCAGGGGGGAGGACATTAGGTGTCGCCCCCCAATTTTTATTTAGGGCCCCCACCGTCGCTCAGGGGTGGGGGCTGGTGGGGATGACAATAGGTCCTCCTCCCTTTTTTTACTTTAGGGCCCCCACCCGCTCAGGGAGGGGGGACCCTTTTTTATTTTTTTTATTTATTTTTTTTAACAGTGAGCAGCCACTGCTCACTGTTTTATAGACATGCCCCTACTCGCGGTATTGCGAGTAGGGGCACAATTTACTAATACTAAGTAATTTTTACTTAGTAGTAGTAAATATGGATGAAAGACCAATTTAGGTCTTTCAGCCTTTTGGTAGATAACTCCCTAATACCATGGGAATTAGAGAGTTATCTACAAAGCGGCTGCAACAAAAGTCCCGAAAAGTCCGGAAATGTGGGAGGGATAATGTATAATAAACACAGGTTATTGGCTATGGGAGGATAATGTATAATAAACACAGGTTACTGGCTATGGGAGGATAATGTATAATAAACACAGGTTACTGGCTATGGGGGGGATAATGTATAATAAGCACAGGTTACTGGCAATGGGGGGATAATGTATAATAAACACAGGTTACTGGCTATGGGAGGATAATGTAGAATAAACACAGGTTACTGGCTATGGGTGGATAATGTATAATAAACACAGGTTACTGGTTGTGGGGGGATAATGTATAATAAACACAGGTTACTGGCTATGGGAGGATAATGTATAATAAACACAGGTTACTGGCTATGGGGAGGATAATGTATAATAAACACAGGTTACTGGTTGTGGGGGAATAATGTATAATAAACACAGGTTACTGGTTGTGGGGGGATAATGTATAATAAACACAGGTTACTGGCTATGGGAGGATATTTTATAATAAACACAGGTTACTGGCTATGGGGGGGATAATGTATAATAAACACAGATTACTGGCTATGGGCAGGCCCGGACTGGCCATCGGGCACACCAGGCAAATGCCAGGTGGGCCGCGGTGGCCATGGGCCGAGGCCGGCAGGGGAGGTCCCAGGATCTGCCCTGCCGTTATATGCAGGGCCGGCACTATCCGAGCGCTGGCCCCGCTCTATTCCATGAAGGGCCGGTGAGGAGATCAAAGATCTCCCTCACCGGCCCACTTTAATAGACCTGCGGCTGGGGAGGGAGAGGACCCGGCGGAGCTCTATCTTGCAGCTCCGCCGGGTTCTTCTCGCGAGATCCGGATCGTTGCCATGGCAACGACCGGATCTCGCGAGAGTGAACTCTAGCCCGCAGGCTAGAGTTCACTCACCCACTGGACCACCAGGGATGATGTGCGACTGCCGGTCCCCCCCGCCTCTCCTTGGTACCACCATGCCGGTCCCCCCCTTCCAGGGTAAAGGTAAGAAGGGAGGGGGGGACATAATGCCTTCTTATTAGTTGTTTTTTTTACCACCCCCAACTCAAAATCCCTTTTAACATGCACACACAGCACTCGCGCACACAGCACACACAGCACTCTCAAACACAGCACACACAGCACTCTCACACACAGCACACACTGCACTCTCACACACAGCACACACATCACACACAGCACTTTCTCACACAGCACTCTTACACACAGCACACACAGCACTTTCACACACAGCACTCTCACACACAGCACACACAGCACTCTCACACACATCACACACAGCACTCACACACAGCACTCTCACACACAGCACACACATCACACACAGCACTTTCACACACAGCACTCTCACATACAGCACACACAGCACTCTCACACACAGCACACATATCACACACAGCACTTTCACACACAGCACTCTCACACACAGCACACACAGCACACACAGCACTCTCACACACAGCACACACAGCACTCTCACACACAGCACACACATCACACACAGCACTTTCACACACAGCACTCTCACACACAGCACACACAGCACTCACACACAGCACACACAGCACTCTCACACACAGCACTCTCACACACAGCACTCTCACACACAGCACACACATCACACACAGCACTCTCACACACAGCACTCTCACAAACATCACACTCAGCACCCACACACACACACATCACACTCAGCACCCACACACACAAATCACACACAGCACCCACACACACAAATCACACACAGCACCACACACACAAATCACACACAGCACACTCACACACAAATCACACACACTGCACCCTTAAACACAGCAGCCTCACACACAAATCACATACCCAACACCCTTAAACACATCACACACAGCACCCTCACACACATACACAGCATCCTCACACACAGCACCCTCACACACAGCCCCCTCACACACATCACACACAGCACCACTCAGACACAGTATCCATCACACACACATACTGCACCCTTCACATACACACTACACCCATCACAGACACCCACTGCAACCCTCACACCTACACACAGAACCCCAACACACACACACACACAATACTTCCAAACATATTTATATTTTATATATATATATATATATATATATATATATGCACACACACACTACAGCACCCCTCACACGCAAACTGCACCCCTAAACGCATTACATTCCAGACACACACTAGATCCCTTACCCAACTCTTTAACATATATACACACTAGTTCCCTATATACACTCTGATTCCGTTATATACACACACTCACTAGATCTCCTACACATTCTGGGTCCTTCAAACACACACTAGACTCCTGTATACACACACACTACATTCCTAACATACACACTCTGGATCCCTTATACATACACTAGATTAATTGTAAACAAACACATGCTACACCCCTAAACACACACTCTCTACAACCCCTACAAACACTACATCACGTATACACACACACACTATAGCCTGTATGCACACACTTACTACATCCCCTATATACACATTCTTTACAGCCCCTAGCCACATATGCATTACATTACACCACAAACACAACACGACTAAAACCGACCTTATTACACAATACCACACCACAATCAACTCACTCTACACACACGCAATACCACAAGCAGGGTCCAAACACACGCACAATACTCTTTCCTGGCCCTTTTGTCTCCTGGTATCCATTTATAGAGACACCAGAGACAAGTTGCAAGGAAACACAGTGCAAGCATGTTATTAAATTTGCTTGCACTGTGCAGAACAAATACAGGGCATTTTTTCTCATGCTAGAGCGCTTTAGCAGAGCTCTGCCCTGGAAGAGCATTGACCCAACGCTCACTTTGAGAGGGGGCGTGTTTGTCATTGGTGATGACGAAACACACCCTCTCTGCCGCGCCCCCTTAGTGGGCCGCTGTGCTAAAAAAAATGCCCGGGCCAAATTTTTCTCCCAGTCCGGCCCTGGCTATGGGGGAGATAATGTATAATAAGCACAGGTTACTGGCTATGGGGGGATAATGTATAATAAACACAGGTTACTGGCTATGGGGGGATAATGTATAATAAACACAGGTTACTGGTTGTGGGGGGATAATGTATAATAAACACAGGTTACTGGTTGTGGGGGGATAATGTATAATAAACACAGGTTACTGGCTATGGGGGGATAATGTATAATAAACACAGGTTACTGGCTATGGGGGATAATGTATAATAAACACAGGTTACTGGCTATGGAGGATAATGTATAATAAACACAGGTTACTGGCTATGGAGGATAATGTATAATAAGCACAGGTTACTGGCTATGGGGGGATAATGTATAATAAACACAGGTTACTGGCTATGGGAGGATAATGTATAATAAACACAGGTTACTAGCTATGGGGGATAATGTATAATAAACACAGGTTACTGGCTATGGGAGGATAATGTATAATAAACACAGGTTACTGGCTATGGGAGGATAATGTATAATAAACACAGGTTACTGGCTGTGGAGGATAATGTATAATAAACACAGGTTACTGGCTATGGAGGATAATGTATAATAAGCACAGGTTACTGGCTATGGGGGGATAATGTATAATAAACACAGGTTACTGGCTATGGGAGGATAATGTATAATAAACACAGGTTACTAGCTATGGGGGATAATGTATAATAAACACAGGTTACTGGCTATGGGAGGATAATGTATAATAAACACAGGTTACTGGCTATGGGAGGATAATGTATAATAAACTCAGGGAGCTGAGCAGGGAGATCAGAGCTCCCTCGCCGCCTAAATTGACCGCACACCTGTTCCTCCATGGAAATGGAGAATCCACTCCAGCAAAGGTATGGAGGCTGGGTGGATTGAAATTTAAAAATAAATAAATAATTGTTAGTGTGTGTCTCTTGGTGAGTGTGTGAGTGTGTGTGTGTCTGTTGGTGAGTTTTTGTGTGTCTGTCTATTAGTGAGAGTGTGTGTCTGTCAAAGAGTGTGTGTGTCAGTGAAAGTGTGTATGATGTCATTTTGGCCCTGGCATACTAAACAACGAGTGGGAGGAGTGAGGAGCTGCCCCACACTGGACCCCAGGGAGGTGAGTGTTTGACTGTCAGTGAGTGAGTGTGTGTCAGTCAGTGAGTGTCTGCCTGTGTGTGTGTGTGTGTGTGTCAGTGAGTGAGTGTATGTATGTATGTATGTATGTATGTCAGTGAATGGTGTGTGTGTGTGTGCCTGCCAGTGAGTGAGTGTATGTATGTATGTCAGTGAGTGTGTGTGTGTGTGTTTTTGTGTGTCTGTTGTCTGTCTGTCAGTGAGTATCTGTGTGTGTGTTTTTGTGTGTCTGTTGTCTGTCTGTCAGTGAGTGTCTGTGTGTGTGTGTCTGTCAGTGAGCGAGTGTATGTCTGTCAGTGAGTGTGTGTTTGTGAGTGTGTTTGTGTCTGTCAGTGAGTATGAGTATCTGTGTGTGTCTCTCTCAGTGAGTGTATGTCAGTGAGTGTCTGTGTGTGTGTGTGTGTGTCTGTCAGTAAGTGAGTGAATATCTGTCGGTGACTGTGTGCTTGTGTGTTGTCAGTAAGTGTGTGTGTGTGTGTTTGTGTCTGTCACTGAGTGAGTGTATGTCTTCAGTGAGTGAGTGTGTGTCTGTCAGTGAGTGTGTGTCTGTCAGTGAGTGAGTGTATGTCTGTCAGTGAGTTTCTATGTGTGTGTGTGTCAGTGAGTGAGTGAGTGTGTGTCTGTCAGTGAGTGAGTGACATGAGGGGGCCTCAAAATGGATCCTTGTCTAGGGCGGCAGAAATCCTTGCACCGGAGTTGCATAAAAGGCCGTGTGTGGCTCCCAATAAATCAGTTCATCCCCAGCATAGAGCCTCGTTTCATGTGTGTGGGAGAAAGCTATACCAGCTATATCCCTGTTCTTTGGATTTCTACATCACTGGCTCTTTTAAGGGCTATATGGCTATATTTGGAGGAGAGGTCTTCCCACTGGGAGCTGGATCCAGGTGTTGGTCCAGGGTAGGAATGGATGGCGAGACCCCACCTAAGCTGTGGCGACTAAGGGGACAACGGTGCTTATGGTGTTCTGTGCAGTGCTTCTGGTACTCAGTGATACTAGGAAGCAGCAATTAGCGGAGGTACCCAGCCGGGTGCCAGGAGGTCTGACACATCACTTTAAATTGAATTTTTCTTACTGACTTGGTTTCCTGCACCAAGACTTGCTCAGTGCTGCTTACCTCTCTCCCTATTGCTGCTATCAACCTTCTCCTCCCTAAAACTGTAGCCTTTGCTACCAATCTGCTCTATAGCCAGTCCAATCCAATTCTCCTCACAGAGGGATAATGGGGACCTGATGTGCATGCGCAGCTCACGACAAGCTAATCCCGCTTCCCCATTGTATTAAGGTTGACTGGGTTACTGCAGCAAGAAGTGTGTATAGTGGTTGTCACTATGACAGTTCTTCAAAACTGGAATGTTTTACATTGCAGGGTTAAACCTGCAAGACCACTAGACCCAGGCCACTTTATTGCCTGTTTGACTTTAGTGGTCCTGTAAGCGGAAATGTATTGCTTTCCTTTACAACTTTTTATTATTAGTACTATTATTAACAGGTACATGCATAAAGCATAGTGTAATGATTAAATTAAGCAATTGTATGACAGACAGACAGACAGCTAGACAGACAGACAGACATATAGCTAGACAGACACACAGACAGACAGACAGATGTAAAGCTAGTTTTAGGAATAACCAGTGCATAAAAAAAAAGTAACATAGTTCTCTTGTCTCGATTATGAATAGGAGCACTGCACAGTGCTGACATTATATCTCACATCCCGGCACATTATCTCTCGAGACTATTCTGCCAGAATTAGACCATTTTTTTAGAATTTTTTTAGACCATTGATTTTGGTAATGATATCTGCAAGAAGCAGCGGTTAAGAATGCCTGTCTCCTGAAATCTGTAGCCATCTGCTCACCTGCCGGTAATCCCAAAAATCATTGCCATAATATAGACATGATAAAAACTTCAAAGCAGCAGAAGTAGTATCAAATGAGAAACCACTAGGAAGGCAGCTGTGTATAACTGGCTATGAATAATAGCAATGTAGACATCATAGGTTCAAGGCGAAAAAAAAAAAGAAAAAAAAATTAGACTCTGCCATCTGGTTCCTCTAGCTATCAATCAGTTGTTGCTGCTGCAGCTGCTGTTAATTTTTGCTTTAGGAGATATAGGGACATCCAAAAAAAATAAAAAATAAAGAACGTAACATGGCATCGATAGGCTCAGCAGCTGGAGTCATCGCTTGTCATCATTTGCTGTAGAGATTAAACTGTAATCTGTTGTATTAGAATAGGTATGTGAGCTTTAGTAGTGGTGATAAATCCCGTCCAATCAAACATTTATCTTACTACAGGATATAGAAATTTGATTTATACCGTCAATGATGTTTCAACCCTGACCACTAAAGTTATTATTAAATCCACAATTCTAGTTTTTTTGAGAAACAGATAAGGGGGGAAAAAATGACGTGTTTCAATGTTTGATGCTCAGGTAAAAAAGAAAAGAAAAAAAAACAGGAATTTCTTATTTTCTTTTTCTACGGCATTATTAATGTGAAGTATAAATAGATAGATCTTCACTGATAATGTCATTATAAACGAGGATATGGAATTGTGAGATTGGACCATGTTAACCCAACAATAAAAGCCAGTTGCCATAGAGAGTATTAGTGACGACCTGCCCGAATTAGATGTGTTACTTTGCTATTGTTATATCACTTACATTGACTCACCTGTTACACTTTCTACATAAGCTGCAAAGCATTGGACATTAATTCTTTTTAAAATGATTATTGCAAAATAAGAAACATTGACATTCATGTATAATGTAACCAGCAAACTGATAAGGAAATAAAAATAAAATAAAAAATAAATAAAAAATTACATATTGTAAATGTTGTGTCATTTTACATTGTGTTGCAATAAAAAGAAAACAACTTAATGTTGTATTGTTGATCCTGTGGTGGGAGAACAAGATTCTTGTACATTGCTTTAGTAAGTCATATTTTCTTGCTAAGAGTAATTGTACATAACAATATTCCTTCAATTGGTACTGTGCAGGAGACTACAAGCCACACTGGTATAGTATTGCACAAAATAACAATAACTGAGGGGGGAGGTACGGGCTTAGGGCACAAACCTAGAATACATTTTGAAGGAACATTCACAGTACCATAACTAGTCTACTACAGCACATTATAGTGGCTATGGTGCTAGGAATGTCCTGGCAACCCCCTCTCCTATTGTAGTACTATCTGTGGTCTGCTTGGCATTGCTCCCTGCAGGTGGAAATGAGAGTATGTATATACTCACAAACCTCCTTAAATTTATACCTGTGATCACCTCCAAAATGGTATCTGAAGCTGGTGTGCTACGCAGGGTGCTTAACCCCAAAGGGAATCTGGTCTGGATTCCAAACTTACAAAGAGGAAAATGGAGGCACACCAGAAACATGCATTTTGCAGGAATAGTGCTGTCGCAGTGACCAAAATTCATACATTTTACAGATTAAAGGAACACTATAGTCACCTAAATTACTTTAGCTAAATAAAGCAGTTTTAGTGTATAGATCATTCTACTGCAATTTCACTGCTCAATTCACTGTCATTTAGGAGTTAAATCACTTTGTTTCTGTTTATGCAGCCCTAGCCACACCTCCCCTGGCTATGATTGACAGAGCATGCATGATAAAAAAAACTGGTTTCACTTTCAAACAGATGTAATTTACCTTAAATAATTGTATCTCAATCTCTAAATTGAACTTTAATCACATGCAGGAGGCTCTTGCAGGGTCTAGCAAGCTATTAACATAGCAGGGGATAAGAAAATCTTAATTAAACAGAACTTGCAATAAAGAAAGCCTAAATAGGGCTCTCTTTACAGGAAGTGTTTATGGAAGGCTGTGCAAGTCACATGCAGGGAGGTGTGACTAGGGTTCATAAACAAAGGGATTTAACTCCTAAATGGCAGAGGATTGAGCAGTGAGGCTGCAGGGGCATGTTCTATACACCAAAACTGCTTCATTAAGCTAAAGTTGTTCAGGTGACTATAGTGTCCCTTTAAGTTACAGCTCACATATAAAATATATTTTTACATTTTATAAGGCTACTTAGAATCAGGTGACCCCAGGTATATATTTGAGGAGGTTTTGGATTGTCTTTAATTATAGTTTTCGTACAGCAGATATATGAATTCCATTGTGAGTTTATACAAAGCACTATCACGTTAATTCTTTAGTTTTGACACTGCGTTTTTGAAAATTAAGTTTATCACATTAATTTTGAACTCAATATACTCACAATGCTCTTACAACAGATTATTTAAATACTTATTTAGCACTAGCACTATTTGATTTGTCTCCCACATTTGAATGTGTCAGACCCATAGGTATTGGGGTAGTGTGAAGTAATGGTGGGCTGAACACAATATGACCATATGGTGGAACTAATTCTCCATATTTATTTGCTGAGATAGGTGAGTTTAACTAGCCTTATAAAATGTAAAAATGTATTTGTATGTGTATGCTGTAACTGTATCTTTATTATGTATAAAAACAAAAGTTAAACCAGTAGAGGAAGGGTTAACATTCAATCATGTTTTATTTTACTCATAGGTTGTTCAAATAAAATTTCAGCTGTCTCAGTGTTATAAACACTGCAAACTTTTATTTGGCAACACCTTCTCCTTTGCCCCTAGGGATTTCAAAAGCTGGAAAGGCAACACTACAAAAAAGTCATGATTTTTATATATATATATATATATATATATATATATATATATAGATAGATATTCCAAGTAGCAATATCTTTCAAAGAGGAATCATAATAAAAACACACCCATAGAACAAGCATGCATAAAAAGAGTTACCTTAAAGAGACATTCAACTTTTACTTATTTTATAGAAATGACACTATAATCACCAGAACCACTACAGATTATTGCCGTTGTTCTAGTGTGTTTCAGAGAAAGGCAGTATTTACGTTGCTGCCTAGTAACACCTTTAATGGCCGTTACCCAGAGCGTGCATTTTGCTGTGCATGTGCAATCATCTCACAATGCTTTCCTATGGGAAAACATTGGATTGGCTGAGATCATCAAGTTTGATGATCTCACCATGGAGGCGGGACCAGAGAGTGCCAGCTATGATGAGGGGGAGCAGGGAAGCTAAACAGGTAGTTGAACACTATAGTGTTAGGAATAAAGAATTGTTTTTCCTGACACTATAATGTACCTTTAGAATAAAGAAGTTTGTGAATGATGAAAAATTGACAGGACGGTATGTTTCCAAATACATGCCCCTTCCATACTAAGCATTCCATTACAGCTGTTTACAGCTGATAAGGTTGAAGGCGCCCCCTAATGGCAGTTGCAAAGATTGTCCTTAAACTCAGTGTGAGCTTGAAAGTCCTTCACCAGTACTGCAATGAGAAACCTTCATTTTTAGATGTAATCTTTACATAGGAACCTAGCCTTTTATCAGTTGAATATGAAAATTAGATAAACTCATTGCAGAAGCAGCCTGCTCGCTTCAGATTGAATCTCTGATAAAATAGTATGTATATTAGAAGATACATGTTATATTTCCCAAACGTTTTTTTTTTTATCTTTCCTTATATTCAACAGCAAAACTTTAAAGAGATTTTTATTTTTAACTCACTGTAGACCATTTAAAATAAAAAAATACACCTTCAAAGGGCACTCTGAGCACCAAATTAACTTTATCTTAATTAATTGGTTTTGGTGTATAGATCATGCGCCTGCAATCTCACTGCTCAGTTTTTTACCATTTAGGAAAGAACAGAAAATAAATTAATTAATTAATAATAAATAACATATTGCATTAAATTTAAAGGAAAGAGCAAGGTATGTCCTCCACATCTTCAATCATCTTTATTGCATCACCGTATTGTTTTTCTTGTATGTATGTTGGTTCTACCGTATCAATTATTATGTTGCATTTAATGTGAAAGATATTGTTGTGCTCTATGCAGTTACAATGATTATTTGGTTTAGGAGACTTTTTTTTATCTTTTCACGTATTAATTTGTGTTCTTTCCTACTGTTGCTTCACATGCTTCCTCATTTGTGATGCTTTGTAAAATTTTTTTTGACTTTATATAAAAATGAATAAATAAATAAATAAATAATAAAAAAAAGACAATGCTTATGGTACTAGTCTTATTTTTTTTTTTTTTTTTTTACCTGTGGCAAAATTAAGCTCTAGAGTTCTGCTTGTCACATCACACAGGAGCCTTGTGCTCGCACCCAGGAGCAGAGTCCAAAAGTCCCTCCATGTAAGCACGTTTTGTATGCTGAGAATCAGGAAGTGTAAGTACCTACTCTCAGATTGGCAGGGCTTGTAGGTGGACATACAAGTTTCACTTTAAAGCTTTGTTTTGCCCCTGATAAAAAAATGTACTCGTAAGACTGCTGGTTCAGCATTCTGGTACCATGACTACCGGTACTTTCAAATGGTAAAGCTGCCTAGAAAGTCCCTTTAAAAACGCCGTAAAAAAGATAACTGTATGGAAATAATAAATTGCATTAAATTAACTAAATTGCATCTGCAGATGTCATTCTAAAAAAGTGGACTTAACAGAAAATATACAATCAGGACAAACCTAGATCACACATGGAACTTATTTTAATATAATAAATTGTGGAGAATTGCAACAAGAATTGCATTAAAGTCCTAAATATTTCAATTTGAAATACAGAGAAATAGGTTTTTGGCTATTTTTATATTTTTACTTAAATATATTACGTTATTCCATTTTAATTCTGTGTTTAGTAAATAACCCCTACACTGATTTATAAAAAAAAAAAAAAATTTTAGAACATTTCCAGCATTACTGTAGGATATATTTTGTCTCTATTTCTCTCTGTTTGCGTCCAATGATCTTGGAAATTATATATTGTATTCCTCTACCAGATTCGGCGTAAGTGAGGATTATGAGATGCTGTAATTATGTTCTGTATGTTTAAAGTTCTGCTAGACATTTTCTTCTTGATTATGCATTGAGAAAATCAGCAAGATATAGAGAGAGTAAACCTATGTCTATACAAGTGTAAGAAAAAAAGGATTTGATTAATGCTAGGGGAAAAAAAAAAATATAATTATACAAGTGAGGAAACACATTTTATAATCTCAAAACACATTTACCCCAGGAATACATTAATTAATAAAGTAATTGCAATTATTACATTCAGTTCTCATATCATCTAATGAATTTTGAATTGAAACTTATTTTGGTCACTTACACACACGCTGAATGTTGAAATATAATATTATAGATGTATTTAAAAAGAAACACAACAAAATACAGTTATTGTAAAACATAAACAATTTAGAGATCATGCAGGTTCTTAAAAGACAATTTCTATAAATAGCAAAAGCAGTATAAGAAAATGGAAAGCATTAAAATAGGATTGTCACTTCACAGTTTTTTTATTATCTTGTTTTTTTTTTGTCCCCCAATATCCACGCATGTGTAATTTTTTTTTTTTTTTTTTTTTATTAATTTTTCTTAGTTTGCCTTTTCTACATGAGAAACAGTAGTAACTGCTTTTTCTTATATAGGGAATGATCCGTGGCAAATTTTTGCAATAGGCGGAGCTTAAGCAAAGGTTATTTTCCAGTCGTCAAGGTGATTTACTCACAAACGCATCGGTCTAAAGAAAACCCGCAGAACGGTACATTGCTGACGTCATGGACAGACGAGAACAAAATGGAGGTGCCCGGATATTGGTGCATAGGGAAAAAAAAAAGATAATAAACATAAATAAAGGCAAATGTCAAAACGGGAAGAAAAATACACGACGGTGTCACTTTAAGACTGCCTGTGTTATTCTGTAAATTGAGAAAAATGGCAGAACACCAGCTGCTATTTCCAGTCCTTCAAAAGGGAACAATGCTTCTGTTTACTTTCTGCCACAATTGTTATGTAGTGGAAGTCCCACATGTCCCCTACGCGACTGTAGAGCAACTCACCAATTGACAGCAGTGAAATGATGCAACAGCAATCGATCAGTGCCTGGGGAAGCCCCCAGAGGCTGTTACTGGAAGTATCATCAGTGAGAACCCTAGAAATAGATTAGTCTTATGGTGATTGGTCAAATTCCCGATTATAGGAGCATTTAAATGGCCGACGTTTGTTGTTTGCATACAGTAATATTCACTAAAGTGAGAATTGCTCGTAATTAACAGGCAAAATGAATTTCAAATTGAATTCCAAAATAGCAGATTTGAAAAAAAAGAATAGATTTTTTTTTCTAATTGAGCTAGTTTGGCCTAAATTATGAAATTCACTTTGAATTCCCAGCAATACTCACTCAAGTGAATAACTCTGGCTATGTGTTGTTCTGTTCTTTGCTATATATATCAAGAGGTATTAAAGGAATCTTGAAAGTGTTGTGGAAACCCCTTCACTGAATTAAATTTTTAAGCCGTTAAATTGCATTTGGGGTTCATTAATAGTTTGTATTAAAAGAACACTGTAGGCACTATAACCACTGTAAGCTCTCATTGAATCGGCTGTAGTGTCTGGAGTCCTCTGGCACTATCCCTTAATTTTTTTAGCAGTTTTATACTAAATAAGTCACCCGCAGCCTAGCTCCTCCTAGAGATTTGGCTAAGGCAGAAAATATTTACATTCTTCTAGTCATACCAGCAATGGGTGCTTTTACCAGCTGTAAGAGGTCAACTGACACTCTCAACTAATCACAACTGCCTATTGCTACTCAGCATGAAATCATTAAAAAATGGCTTAACATTGAATAGAAGGACGGCACCTTGTGGCTTCAGACACAGAAGCCACTTTAATCAAAAACAATGCATACATCAAAATCTTAAATCTTATGTATCCTAGTGACCTCCTACTGAATAAAAGGCTATCCCAAGCCTCGTCCATTGTATTGATTACTTCCCATTCCCCAGAGCTTCCTATTCATAAAATAATGTACATACCTTTATTATGAATGGGGAGCTATTAATTGGCTTAGAGCATCAGCTGACTGCTCTAGCCAATCAGCGGCATCCCTGCCCGGTGCACTACGTAATTCCTCTCTGGTAGAAACATTTAAATACATAAAGGGAATCAACACAGTAAAGGAGGAGACTATATTTAAAAAAAAAAACTACCAAAACAAGAGGGCTTAAATTAGAGTGGCAAAAGTTTAAAAATAATATCAGGAATAATTACTTTGCTGAGAGGGTAGTGGATGCATGGAATAGCCTTCCAGCTGAAGTGGTAGAGGTTAACACAGTGAGGGAGTTTAAACATGCGTGGGATAGGCATAAGGCTATCCTAGCTATAAGATAAGGCCAAGGACTAATGAAATACTTTAGAAAATAGGGCAGACTAGATGGGCCGAATGTTTCTTATCTGTCATCACATGTTTCTATGTTTCTCTAACTCAAATTGAGAAGTCGGATGCCACCTGGGAGACCTGGATATTGGTGCTGAAGCAACCTTTTTGTGGTTAAACCAATCGAGAGTGGTTTAACCACAAAAGGTAAGAGAGCATACAGAGGCATCCTGGCACCATAACAACCTCATTTACATTAAGTTGTTATGGTGAATAGAGTGTTTAAATTCCTAAAATTAAATTCTCTTCTCAAATGAATGACATCAGTGTAATCACTCTAAATTTATCAAACTGTAACTCATATCAGTTTTGTCTCTGAACATTACAAGCATGTAGTCTCCAATCAATCTTGCAGTCATGTTTTTAATCCAAAACGTGTAACCTTGTGCATTTACAATGTCATACATTGAGTCAGCAATGATACCCAGTGTTCTTTTTCTAAAAATTTACCCTTGCAATTTCTATTCACAAGATGAACACCAACCTCGCTCTGAGAAAATAAGTGTATGTTTTTTTTTATCTGTGTCCTATAGCAAAGGTTTTCTTATGTACTGGCTGACGTAAGTCTGATTCATTGTAAAAATAATAATGTTAACTTAAAAATATATAGACTGTAAAAATGTTGGGTTGAATTAGCCATTAGTTTAATTTTTCTTTTAAAAAAAATAATATTATTCGTATTACATTTTTTATTATTTAATTATGTTTTATAATGCAAATAATCTTCTTATTTGAAGAGCCTCGAGGAACCTAATGAAAAAAAAACTATTAACAACAGGCATTTTTTTCACTGTATTTAGGTGCTAGAAGGGAAATTCACTAATGAGAAAAATAGAAGATGGATTGTGACACGTAATTATGTCACCTACTTGAACAGCTTAATTAGCCACTTTGATAATTATGACATCTCATTTGTCTTTTAATTCCATGTCCTCTGAATTGTACCTTTGATTTTTTTTATCCCCAATCAGAAAGGAAGATTAGATAAGCAAAACAAAATCCATTATATCTAATGAAAGAAAGTAAAAATTTTAACCTCCTTGTCTGAGAAAAAAGGCTCTCTTCATAAGTGCACTTGAAGAACAGATTTAACAGAGTCTTTGTACACAGGCTACAGAGAAAATGTTTGCTAAGCAAATTAATAGTGTAAACAACATTGGTAGTCTGAATGATCAACCCACTTCAGATTGTCAGCAAGCAAACTGCTTTCAAGTACTTTGCAAACCACTTTTGTAAACAACCATTTACAGTTTGTGCAAATAATTAACATGCTAATTGGAACAGAGTTGTGGTGAGTTACTTGTGTAGTGCCACATGAATTCAGACAAACGGGATTCTGATAAATACAACTAGCGTTACTATAATAAATAACTATTTGTTTAGCTATTAGAAGTTTAATAAAATATTATCAGAAATATAAATTTTATATGGATTTTTTCAAGAATGATTAGGGGTATACTAGATAAATGGAATCTATTTAATATTTGCTACTGAAATTAAACGTTATTTTGTTATGGCGATTGTTGTTTCTCAACCAGTGGTACACGTACCCCGCGAGGTCACGCACTAAAGACAGGGATTGTACCACTGCCCAGCTAGCCACCTTAGCTCGCCCCAGGAGGTGACCGGCTGTGCGTTAAGGCAGGGTAGGCACCTGCTTACAGGGATGGCAGGGGCCTACTTTTCTCAAGTACAGTGTCCGTGAAATGAATGGAGACAGAGACAGCATGAGAACTTTAATATTAAATATCTTCCAACACTGCTTCCTCGTGCACCCTGCGGTGATGCTGGTATTCGCGTTATGATGTCACTCTGACCTCGGCATCACTAAACAGTGCACAAAGGGACAGTATTGGAAAAGCACAAAGATTACATAAGCCAAACACTGGACCCCAGGGAAATGATCCACTCCGGCTCTCCCATACTTCAGAATAATAGTTCATACAGTCCTCCTTACATACACAATATTCACATTATGTCATATTTATTTTACAAATATTCTTTACAACCTTTACTCAGGCTTGTTCTTCAATATGGGATTAATTAGTTTTATTTGGAATTTAAATCAATAGAACATGTTTGAGAACTGCAGGGGTACCTTCTGTAAACGTTTGAGACATACATGGCCGGTTTAAATAAGTCCCTCTAGTCCTTGAAGGTAATTGGGCGATCTTCTCTTACCTTATTCAGCTCTAACATGTTTCTAGAGGACTTTAGATGGGAAGTAGATTTTAGACATGAACAAAGCATCAGTTCAAAAGATCAAAGGAACCAGGTATTTAGATTTGGATGATAAGACCTAGAAAACTGCTCAGGTGTAAATAGTGACGGACATCTGCAAAACAAGATGACAAAGCAACAAAACAACTGCCTTTGAAAGTCATTTAAAACTGGTTAGGAAACCCTTTGATATTTGTCTGTGCCAGATATGCACTGTGACTAAAGGGTTTCCATGTTGTGCAACGTCCAATAGTCACAGTATCACAATAACAAAAGAAAGCTATAGTGCAGGTGAACCAATCTCCCTGCTCTTTTCTGTGTTCTTCAAAATGTACTTTAGGACCCACCAAGACACCAGAACTTGAGGATATTCCTAGTAGTGCACATGTGCGTCAAAGGCATTGAGTGAGCCTCAGATTAACTCACCAGTGCAAAGCAGGGTCATCACTAACTTCTGGCATGTTGGTCAGTGCAGAGGGAAGGTTTGAAGAGCCCATCAACATCATGTTATGCTGATTTTACAATGTGCTATGTCTACAGCTCTCGTTTAGATCCTTTGTATCACTAATTCATGAGCTTCAATATGTCTACTACACAAAGTATTTTTACTTAGTGAATTTTGCAGCATGAATACCTCATTATGGGCAATTTAGAGTTGGGATCTGTCCAAAAGTCATAAAATCGGTTAAAAAGACACAAGACTCAAATCTGTCCCTATCTATTTCCAGCCCCCCCACCCCCCCACCCCCACCCCCCACCCATCTGTACTGGAAAAAAATAAAGTAATTTTAATTACATCTTCTCTATTGCCTAGTCTACCTCAACGCTGTCACATGCTCCTCCTTGAGTGATGTCATCCTTGACGCGTGCCTCCTGAATAACAGCCCAATCCATTGCTCCTCAAACAGGAGACCGAAATCACAGCATGGCACTCACCACAAAATGCTAATCAAAATCCTATCAGAAAGGATCATTGAATGCAATGATTATTCTGCCCGGGTATGAGAGCCCCAAAGTAAGGGTGCCGCCTCGCCTGTCCAGATGGCTTGGAGGCATTGCTTGATAATATTTGGAGGGCAGGTAAAGTGGGGGCCTACTGTACGCACTGTAACAACTTTTCTCTGTCATAAATGGGACACATTATGTTTCTAAATAAGCCTCCTTTTAGAAAGTATCACAATAGTATAATATGGTCTAGACCAGGGATAGGCAATCTTTGGCACTCCAGATTTTTTGGACTACATCTCCCAATAATGCTGTTTTAGCCACAATGCTGGCAAAGCATCAAAAACGATGTAGTCCACAACATCTGGGGTGCCGAAGTTGCCTATCCCTGGTCTAGACAGTAAGCTTGTTTGTGCAAGTCCACATCCCCCTATTGTTCCTGTCAAAATGTGTAATCATTAGTGTCATATGTTGTTAAATTCCCCCTTAATAATATTGTAAAGTGCTGTGGAATAGTGATGTCGCGAACATAACATTTTCCGTTTGCGATCTTCCGCAAATGTTCGCGAACGGGCGAACCCGGCGAACCGCCATAGACTTCAATAGGCAGGTGAATTTTAAAACCCACAGGGACTCTTTCTGGCCACAATAGTGATGGAAAAGTTGTTTCAAAGGGACTAACACCTGGACTGTGGCATGCCGGAGGGGGATCCATGGCAAAACTCCCATGGAAAATTACATAGTTAATGCAGAGTCTGGTTTTAATCCATAAAGGGCATAAACCACCTAACATTCCTAAATTGTTTGGAATAACGTGCTTTAAAACATCAGGTATGATGTTGTATCGATCAGGTAGTTTAAGGGTTACGCCCGCTCCACAGTGACAGACCAAACTCCCTGTTTAACGCACCGCAAACAACCGCAAACAGTCCATTTGCACAACCGCAAACTCCCCATTTGCACAAGGTTGGATACCAAGCTAGCCATGTCCCGTTCCTTGTCCTCACTGATGTCATTGAAGGTCTCTTCCTCCACCCAGCCACGTACAACACCAAGGGTCCCCGAAAGGTGACAACAAGCCCCCTGTATTTTTGTTTTAAATGTACACTACTGTTACACCAGATATGAGTTGCACTGGTGTGACACTGTGCCCTGGCAGGCCCTGAAACGCACATGTGTGAAGGAAACTGACTGCTATTATATTACAGTCAAAAATATATATTTTTTTAAATGCAAGTTTTTGTGCCCCCAAAACGTTCGTGTGTGGGGGTGCTGGAATTATGTGGGCCAATGGGAGCCTGAATCAACTTTTGGCTCCCACTGCCCCTTTAAGAGCGAGCTCGTGACTCGAGCCGTGCTCCTAGTGCCAGGCGGGCCACGTGACCGATCACTGCGGTCAGTGCACACGGCTAAGTCAGAAGAGGAGATCAAGCCGCATGCGGCTCGTGTGGAGGCAGGAGTGATCCAGCCACGCGCGGCTCAAGCTTAGTAGCCAGGTCGGTCCCAGGATAAGGTAAATACAGCCACAACCACTTATCCCAATCACACACCTTTCCTAACGTCCTATCCCATTAAAAACATATTACCGCGTATTTAATAAAACAGATAGACCCCCTACTTCATCCAGGTTACCAATCGATGGTTCGATATTCTGAGCCCTCTCTGACTTACTGTACACGACTATTCGATATTCCAACAAATTTTATATAGCATTTTATGTTTGTTTGAGATCACCTTAAAAATATTGGATATCGCTAAAAATCATGATCACTATATACTTTCTCTACAAACCTCTAAAACGAACCAAACTACTCATCCATCCGCTATACCACTTTATGCCACCTAAAACTAGTGTCCAGTTAAAATACTTGTTTTATGTTTGTTTGAGACCACCTTAAAAATATTGGATATCGCTAAAAATCATGATCACTATATACTTTCTCTACAAACCTCTAAAACGAACCAAACTACTCATCCATCCGCTATACCACTTTATGTCACCTAAAACTAGTGTCCAGTTAAAATACTTGACTCTTACCCACACTCAGTCATGCCATACACATTTCACCACTACTCTCACTGAATCCCTCTGACTACGGCTAAATTCATCTTCTACATCAGAACACTATTCCTAAGATTGGGTTGTATCCATGTCTCGGGTCTTTCATTTAGAATAGGGGCAGCTTCGGTCTCCTTCAACACTGACACTCCAGTGCATATTATTAAAAGATTGGGCAGATGGAAATCCTCAGTCTACAACCGATATATTCCTCATCCCGAGAAAGAAATGAGGAAAGCTTTTAAAAGTTTGGCTTTGTAAATTTGATGCAATAAGTGTATTTTTCTTTAATACCTTTTCACCCTCTTTGCATGAACCCGATTTACATGTATTACTAATATGTTTCTGAACATATATATTATATTATTCACTCACTCACTCACTCTCTGGGCCGGCCTAAGACATCATGCTGCCTAGGTCCAACGATAAATGACTATAGGGGATAATGAAGACAGGTTACTGGCTATGGGGGGGATAATGTATAATAAACACAGGTTACTGGCTATGGGAGGATAATGTATAATAAGCACAGGTTACTGGCTATGGGGGGATAATGTATAATAAACACAGGTTACTGGCTATGGGGAGGATAATGTATAATAAACACAGGTTACTGGCTATGGGGGGATAATGTATAATAAACACAGGTTACTGGCTATGGGAGGATAATGTATAATAAACACAGGTTACTGGCTATGGGAGGATAATGTATAATAAACACAGGTTACTGGCTATGGGAGGATAATGTATAATAAACACAGGTTACTGGCTATGGGGGGATAATGTATAATAAACACAGGTTACTGGCTATGGGGGGATAATGTATAATAAACACAGGTTACTGGCTATGGGGGATAAACACAAACACAAAAAAAAGAAAAAAAAAAAAGAATGCAGCTTCAGAATTAATCTAAATTGTATGCTGTCTAGGAGGTGGGAGCGTCTGGGAGGGAGAGTCTGCTGCTGATTGGCTGGAAAGTGTCTGCTGACTGTGAGGTACAGGGTCAAACTTTACTCAATGATGACGAATAGGGGGTGGACCGAACATCGCATATGTTCACCATCCGTGGCGAACGCGAACACGCTATGTTCGCCAGGAACTATTCGCCAGCGAACCGTTCGGGACATCACTACTGTGGAATAAGTTGTCGCTACATAAATGTCAATAACAATAATTATAGTAATAATAATAATATATATTTACAACAGTTCTAATGCTGCCTTCTTGAAAGCTAGCTCAACACATTTTAGACCAAGGATGGCCAACTGGTGGATCCCTAGTTGTTGCAGAACTATTAATTCAATTTTTTATCTTACTTTACGAACCTCAAGCTTGGAAATATATTATGAGGTTTGTAGTTATGTAACATCCTGGCAAACCTGCTCTATATTATTAGCTAAATTCTAAAAGATTAGTGTAGACACACATATAACAGTAAATAAAAATTTATTTCAAATTTCTCAACAGTTTGACAGATCTACCAAATCCTATATGTATTCTATATGTGCACACGATTGTTGTATACAATTTTACTATTAATTCAAGTATCTTGTACAATATTTAGCATGGTCAGATTTACAAAGGCAGCTGCACAATCATAAATATTTTGTGGCTTTTTTTTTTTTTAAAGTCCTGTCGGTGGAATAATTTAGGTTTTGCATCCTATTCCAGATTCAAGTAGCTCCTTAACATTGGTAGAAAAAGAGGTGCTGAACATAAGAATGTGCTTAATTAACAATATTCTAGTTGACTCTTGCGTAGGTTTGCGAAACAATACCCGTCAACAAATAGTTAAACGAATGTCTGCTACTCTACAGCAGGACAATGGTATCCTTGTCTGCTGAGTGCGGTTCCAAAGAAAACAGACTTCCTTGTGATGGTAATGAGAAGCCATTAAAAAGCTACCTACTCCAGATATTATCCTAAAATCTGTATTCATCACTAGAAATTGTGGAGATACTTCAGATAGCACTTAGACCACCAGAAAAGAAAGAGATAAATAAAATACATCAGTTTGAAATTGTTACTTTAGACAATCTAATTTGTAGAAAGACACACTGTCAAGGATTTCCTAAAACTTTTTTTTAGATAAGAGTTGAATTAAGAGAGAATGTCTGTCTTGTTTTGTACAAGTTGATAGAGTAATGTAAAGAATCAGAATTTACAATTCCCTCCTTTGAAAAAAAAATAAAAAAATCACATACAATCTTTTATAGATGCTACAAAGATCGCTTCCAAAAGGCCCACACCATGACAAAAAGACACTCAAATGTGATGGCGACATCTTCTGTGTATCAGTCTCCCATCTGTTTTCTTTTGATTCTTTATTTTTGCAGTGCACATATAAACATACAAGTACGTCACGCCACAACAGCGATTGACCATTAGTTGGTTACTCGAGTGGTAGAACATTGTGGGCAAGAATAAACAGGCACTATTTTATACTATAATGATAACATCATGGTAAACTGGCATATCGAGAGAGACATTTCTTAATGGTTTCTCACGCTAAGTATACTGTTGTTTAAGCACTTAAGTTGAGTAAAGGAAAACAAAGGATCAGGTTAAACATGCACGTTAAAGCGATCGGTCCGAGTATACGTTTGAGGACCATGAGGACCCTCCAGATAATCATGATAATGATTAATACTAGTTAAAGAAACAAGTGATGAAAGTTTCACCGATCCGATATTGGCACAACATCTGGGCTATAGATACTCAGAGACCCACAAGGAAACTCGTGTATATATCAGGCTAAGCAGCGACTCTGCCGGGCCCAGTGAGTAATATGTCAGAAAAGTTGCTGGAAAGGGTGCTGAGACTAAGTATGCAGAATTAAAAGCATACCCTTGGTGACTAATCTAGGTTTTTTTTTTTTTTTTTAATTCTTTATTTTGGGTGTGCACAGAATAAACAAATAGCCGGTATGCGCCACAACAGCGACATCCAGTAGAATAGGCAAACATTGGCATTACATGTCATGGCATTCGTAATATAGGCACATTTTTATAATATTAATAAGCATAGACAGGCTTAGCAAAATAAAATAAAAGTAACAGTCAGGCTATACATGCTGTCTAAAACGGTTTAACTTGAGATTATATTATTACAGTTGGTCATATGGTATGGTTGTATTTTAACAAGGCTTGGTCAGTGTGTAGGCTAGGCTATAGGCAGCACAGATTATGTATATATTCAATGGTGGCTATGTAATCAGGTTAGTACAGAACATTGATGGAGTCGTGGCAATTTGACACTCTTCTGCGTTTGAGTGTTTGTTGCAGGATTAAAAAACGATGCGTAGTAAAATAAACATTTAACCCGTTACAGGCTGAATTTTTATGTCTATATATTGAACAGGGCAGATGTAGGCATGTGGAGAAAAATAGTATAGACATGTTGATTATGTTCTGCTGTTAGGGTCAGGCTATGTGAGCAAGTGAAAGCTAAACTTACATGCTAATTAGTACTGCCAACTTAAATAAAAAAATAAATTAAAAAAAAAAGGGGGTCCAAGCAAGATGAACTCATAATACCAGACAGTGTCCACTAAATCTTCATGGACGTAAGTGGCATGGCTGCGGGCCATTTCTCAGTGAGGCAGCGAAAGTCAGCCGACTCCTATGGTCGGTAAGAGCAGGGCGACCTCTGTGGAGTCCCAGTGAGCCTTAGTGTTGCGAGTCAGGCTGTGCCATCTGTTTTCTTAATTGCATTTCAGTGCTACTCGAAAGATTTATTTTTTTACTTTATCCTCAACAGATTTTATATATTTCCTGCTTGGTTGCATTCACCAAACACTGGTGGTTTCGTTCTTGGTCTACCTCGATGCTAAAAACTCCAACCAATCGAATAGTTTCCTAGAAAGAGCGCACTCAGAGGAATTGTAAATGCTAAACTTATTTCTGTCTTATTCGTGCTTTATATTATCAAAATAAAGTAAACAATATTCAAGTCAACTTAACAATTATGCACTTGTAGCACCCTAAGATTTGTTGGCGCAGTTGGCTCGATGCTCTGTGTTTCCACGGTGGGAATTAGTGGGAATTTTCTTAGTCCCTCCACCAGGTAAGACCATGTCTTATATTAGTTTAAATAAGCCAAATTTAAATTTAGGATTGATTGTGTCTGTTAATCAAGATGTATAATAAGAATACCTACGTGGCTTTAGAGTGAATAGCCACAGGGACCACCAGCTCTGCTATGCCCATTCCCGATAAACTGATTTTGCATTAAAAGCTCAGCTGACTAGTTGAAACTCCAGTAGGAATTATTTAGCAGAAAGGTCTATAAAATAGTAACAAAGCAAGGGGGAGGTCAAGGTTAGTTCAGGCAATGCACAGCTGACGTTATAGGATCCTTATACACCAGACGAATGCAGACAGAAATGATCAAAGTTAGGTAAAGTAAAAAATTTTTTTATTATACAGTAAAATTTACGCTATTATAAACTGTGATGAATGCAGATCCGCATTATTAAACTAAGTTGAGGAATTTAACTCCACTTAATGTCAGTCATTTCAATATAGTCCACTGCTTAATTATTAAAACCCCTTTGTGAAAGTTTTGTATTTTGTTAAAATTCGAAACCTGAACATTGATTTTTTTTTCCAATTCCTATTTCTACCACATACTCTTACCCCGTAAGGACACATGACATGTGTGACATGTCATGATTCCCTTTTATTCCAGAAGTTTGGTCCTTAAGGGGTTAAAAAGCAATCTCTAAAGAATATACACTTTGTACTGTAATTCGTACGGAATCAGATGTAACTGTATTCTTGGCAATAAACAACTGAATACTCTTATAAAACCATCATTCCCCACAATAATAAATTAATCTTTCTTCAAGACATTTCCAATAAGTAAGGAGGCCATGCCATTAACCAATTTCACATTATTTTGCTTCGGTAGTATCGTGTGGAAATTGGTTAGGCCAATAATATATATACATGTTTTAAGTTAAATTAAAGTACTATATTAATTCAGGTAAAAAAACTGAAGCTTTATACCTGCCCCATAAGTCAGATGTCTCATCTGATGCAGGTGGGGTGGATCTACTTTCGAGTTTGGTCTCGGACGTTTAATTGAAAAATATTAATTCAGTTTAACGATGGCTAAATATTCTGTAGCGTAAAGGCATTTATGATGCTTCAACTTGCGTTACAGATTGCTTAGGTGTGCTTTTGTCAAAATAAAGCTATAGGGATGGTGGTGACCTTAAAAACAGGATATAAACTTTACCTCATTTAACCCCCATCTGCCCCCTCACTGTGTTATATTCACCAGATGTAAAAAGGTGGCTCAATGATTTTTGTGCTATGGCCAGCAGTGGCTTACTGAACTAATTTTTTGTTTTTAAATATTATGGGTCAGAAATGAGTTTTAAAAATTATTGATCAATGTGTTCATATTTGTTGTGAATCCACTTTTTCTTAAGTGATTCGGACATAGTACAGAATGTCAATATATCATACAGAATACGAATCATTGGGCTAATCACATTGAAGCAATTTAATATATAATATATTCAGCTAAACAGTTTGGGAAAGGGTGAAAGAACAGATGTTGTACCTAAGGAGGTGGGGGCTTTAGTATACAGTCATCAAGTCTGTATAACTGGTATGGCAACTAGAAACAACGACCGCTCTATATCAACTCTATGGTTGTCATAAAACACAGCAGGAGTCTTTTAGAAAATTACAAAAATAATAAAGACAAAGGAAAAAATAATTCCTAAAAGTAACAAAATCTCTGAATTTGAACCAGGGGACTGTTTTCATATATGACTTCATATCACAGAAAGGATGACAGGATGGAACTCTTAAGTAAATGTTAACAATCCCTTATGTGAGAAGGGAACTGGCTACCTTATAATTTAATCAGTTTGGAGCAAGCAATGACAGGTGCTGATCATTAGCAATAATTAGTACTTGCAAAATAGTTAAACCTTACAGTATAGGATTGTTATCATCATCAACTGCTGTTGTGGCTGTCTGATCAGAATTAATTCTCTGGGAACACAAATCCCAGGTTTAAATCACAATAAAGTTTGATATTCTGACATTTTTGTAAGAATTTTTCTTATGTTTTTCATTGAATATTCAAAAAGTGTGTATATTATAATATATAGTACCCATGGACCTGTTGGGCTAAGTATTGTCAAAGATGACCATTTCGCTTTGCTCTACTGCATATACACAACACTACTTATGACAAAAAAAATCTGTATTTATCAAAATACTTTGTAATATTTATTAAGCCTTAAAGGGACACTCCACAGTTTTGTAGATATACCCTAAATGGAAATGCATTTAATTATGCATTTTTCATTGGGGTTACATCTAAAACAGTTTGCAAAAGCTGCAGATCTCTTGTTCGAAGCCCTTGTAAACCCTCCCCTTCTAACCCCGCCCAGACTTTGTGTGACTGTCCAATCACAGTCAAAGAGTCTTTACAAGGTACGTGCTCTGGGAGATTGCAGATGAAGTGAGTAGGGCTCTGGAGTGTCCCTTTAACGCAGGTTTTCAAAAAAAGTTAAAGTACAAGTGTCCATCTTGAATCATATCAATGTTATTCACTAAATTGACAATTGAAGAAAAATAAAAAGAAAATTGCAAATGCACACTGGATTGAATTGGGAATACTTTAAATCTGCTATGTTTTTCCAACTTAACTATTGTAATCTAGAATTTAGAATTCTAGGTCACAATAGGCAAGATAGAATATAGTATGTGGATAGCAATAGATAGCTAGTTTGACTTTATTGGCCTAGAATCTGTTATTCCGTTATCACTATTACCAATGTAGCAACTAATCTCATTTATGTTGTTCAGATTTGACTTGTAAATCCTTTTTTGACATAACATAAGATAGCTGTAACTACTGTGAAATCATCTGACAACTGTTTCATTATTTCCCACTGTATAAAATTATAAGCAATGGCTATGCATACATTTTTTATTTTTTATTTTGGCATACTTATGGTTTTGTGGGTTTTACAATACTTTTTAGCTGTGTAAATAATGAATATTAAGTCAAACGAAGCCTTCGGCAGACTGTATAAGAGAGTCTAGAACAACAAGCATCCGAAGAGAGGCACAAAGATCTGTTTGTACAGACCTGTCGTACTGACCACTCTCCTGTATGGGTCTGGGTCATGGGCAACCTATCACCACCACCTGTGACTCCTTCAGTGCTTTCCCCAATGCTGTCTCTGCACAATCCTTAACATCCATGGCATGACTTCAACACCAACATCGAAGTTCTCGATCAGGTCGGGGGGCACCATGATCGAGGCTATGCTTTTGCGCTGGGAGGGGCATGTCTTCTTATTTGAGAATGCACGCAGGGCAGATATTGAGAATAAAAATAAACAGAGGAAGGAAAAAAAACATTGTGTCAATTAAAGACAGACCAGATTTTCCCTTGCAGCTGCTGCGGCTGGATCTGTCTTTCCTGCATTGGCCACCAGCGTGTCTTCAGCAAACATGGACAACCTGCTTCCTAAATCTTTGTTCTTGATATCAAGCCAAGAGATAACATAGCTGTAACTACTATGAGATCAACTGACAACTGTTTCATTATTTCTGTATGGAATTATAAGCAGTAGATTTGCATACATTTTTCCTTTTTGATCAATTGTGGCATAGTTATGATTTTGTGAGTTTTTTAATACTGTTTAGCTGTGTAAATAAGAAATATGTAATACATTTTCAATTCCTCTAGACTGTTAACTCGTTCGAGCAGGGCCCTCCTCTACCTATTGTTCCTGTGTCACTGTGTAACTGTCTCATTTATTGTAAATCCCCCACCCCCTTCAAAATATTGGAAAGCGCTGGGGAATTAGTTGGTGCTATATAAATACCAAAAATATTAATAATTATAATTTACATAAAAGGGCAGGTTTATAAGCTATTAGAATAGATTCATGTAGACATTTATTGATGATTCTGAACTCTTGATTTTTCTTGGCATTTAATTATCAGTATTGATCATTTGATTTGTTACTTACACTATGTTATTATTAGTTGTTGAAGAACAATGAAAAAATTGAACTAATTAAGCAGAAAGTAAAAGTTTAATTAGTAGATCTGTACATCCTTTCATTGTCTGTCCGTCCGTCCATCTGTCTGTCTGTCTGTCTGCCTGTCTATCTACTTGCATTTGGTCAGAATGTATTGGCTAATAGGTTTAACTGCCACTCTTAGCCAAGTAGAAACTTTCACTATGTCCGAAGAGGAGTCAGGCAGTGTGCACCTTGGGGACACAGGTAAGTGTTAAATCATTTGAAAACTGTGGCAATGGTGCATACACTGCCTGCTGATTATGCATATTGAATGTTAAACCTCCACTAAGCCATCAATATATTGAGAAAATATTATCTAAACCAAATATGCGTTTACACTGCTTTTTTGGAGTATTTTTTAATTTAATGTTAATAGAATGTTGATAGAGGATGCTTTAGTCCATCACACTCGTCCATTAACACAGATAGCACAGATGCCTCTAAGACTTCATTAAAGAGGAGAGAAATCGTATGTATTCTTCCTGGTAAAATATTTTACAATAAATAATAATAAAATCCCAAAAAATAGTTATCTAGTCATATCATGATGGTTATGCTGCAAATTTTACTAAAAAAAAACCCTGAACATTTCATATTACCGTTGCATAATATTTTAAATTCCAAACAAGAGGAAATTTAACACATTTTGAATCTCTTTTGTTTATAGTAAATGTCAAAGTTGGGATACATAAAAGCTTTCTAGAAAACCTGTAGCTCTTGGAAATGGCAGGTTCTGGTTGCCTTAGGCAAACTATTACTTTTTGCCCCTTGACCTTTATACAGTATTAAAGGGACACTATAGTCACCAGAACAACTACAGCTTAATTTAGTTGTTCTGGTGAGTATAATCATTATATGCAGGCATTTTCATGCAAACACTGCCTTTTCAGAGAAAAGGCAGTGTTTACATTGCCCCTAGGGACACCTCCAAGTGGCCACTCCTCAGATGGCCACTGGAGGTGCTTCCTGGCTCAGTGCTGCATAGCAGGCAGCAGTGCCATTCAGCGACTCCACGCTCAGCATGGGGACGCTGAATTTTCCTCATAGAGATGCATTGATTCAATGCATCTCTTTAAGGAGTTGCTAATTGGTCAAAACAGTGTTTGGCCCGCCCCCTTGCAGAGTTCAGCCAATCCATGGGAAAGCATTGGATTGGCTAAAAATCGGCAATTCTGATGATGTCACAATATTTTTATATTCATCGCAGCTAAGCTGTGTATGAAAGGGAATCATAATTTCTCAGACAATTACATAATTGCACAAAACAGTGAAAATTGCATATAACATGTGTTAACTTTTTTTTTCATGAGCTGCACTATTTTCTTTTAAATTTATATTAAATATTTAGCAAACTGACTGAACAATCCAGTTCAGTCGAGGCACAGCCAGGGCAAACATTGCAAATGAGGAGAAACTGTTTCATTTCTCCTCTTCTCTATATGCTTTCTTTGTGCTGAATGCCAGGTGCAAAGAACGGAGCTTCTAATAAAGGCTGACAGAGAGCCAAGATGTAGATGAACAGTTGTAGAATACAGAGGTGTGGAATTATACACATCATTTTATTTTTCACGTTCCACAAATACATAATTTATTTTTATTTTTATTTTTGCAGTGCATAGAAGATTATAACACACAGTTTCGAGGTACCCCAACGGCAATCCTCAAATCGGATATCACATGTTACACATGGGTTGACGAGTTAGAAATGCACAATTTTATGATATTAAGGGTGAGAGTAATCATAAGTAGTTAGTTCAGGAGATGAAAATTATGAATCAATCAAAAGGGTTAAACATGCAATCAATAGTCAAGCTATGCTATGCTGTGAATAACTTGCTATCAGGTTAGGTATGCATACAGGGAGTGCAGAATTATTAGGCAAGTTGTATTTTTGAGGATTAATTTTATTATTGAACAACAACCATGTTCTCAATGAACCCAAAAAACTCTTTGTTTTTAGTTATAGCTATTTTAGGGGGATATCTGTGTGTGCAGGTGACGATTACTGTGCATAATTATTAGGCAACTTAACAAAAAACAAATATATACCCATTTCAATTATTTATTTTTACCAGTGAAACCAATATAACATCTCAACATTCACAAATATACATTTCTGACATTCAAAAACATAACAAAAACAAATCAGTGACCAATATAGCCACCTTTCTTTGCAAGGACACTCAAAAGCCTGCCATCCATGGATTCTGTCAGTGTTTTGATCTGTTCACCATCAACATTGCGTGCAGCAGCAACCACAGCCTCCCAGACACTGTTCAGAGAGGTGTACTGTTTTCCCTCCTTGTAAATCTCACATTTGATGATGGACCACAGGTTCTCAATGGGGTTCAGATCAGGTGAACAAGGAGGCCATGTCATTAGATTTTCTTCTTTTATACCCTTTCTTGCCAGCCACGCTGTGGAGTACTTGGACGCGTGTGATGGAGCATTGTCCTGCATGAAAATCATGTTTTTCTTGAAGGATGCAGACTTCTTCCTGTACCACTGCTTGAAGAAGGTGTCTTCCAGAAACTGGCAGTAGGACTGGGAGTTGAGCTTGACTCCATCCTCAACCCGAAAAGGCCCCACAAGCTCATCTTTGGTGATACCAGCCCAAACCAGTACTCCACCTCCACCTTGCTGGCGTCTGAGTCGGACTGGAGCTCTCTGCCCTTTACCAATCCATCCATCTGGCCCATCAAGACTCACTCTCATTTCATCAGTCCATAATACCTTAGAAAAATCAGTCTTGAGATATTTCTTGGCCCAGTCTTGACGTTTCAGCTTGTGTGTCTTGTTCAGTGGTGGTCGTCTTTCAGCCTTTCTTACCTTGGCCATGTCTCTGAGTATTGCACACCTTGTGCTTTTGGGCACTCCAGTGATGTTGCAGCTCTGAAATATGGCCAAACTGGTGGCAAGTGGCATCTTGGCAGCTGCACGCTTGACTTTTCTCAGATCATGGGCAGTTATTTTGCGCCTTGGTTTCTCCACGCGCTTCTTGCGACCCTGTTGACTATTTTGAATGAAACGCTTGATTGTTCGATGATCACGCTTCAGAAGCTTTGCAATTTTAAGAGTGCTGCATCCCTCTGCAAGATATCTCACTATTTTTGACTTTTCTGAGCCTGTCAAGTCCTTCTTTTGACCCATTTTGCCAAAGGAAAGGAAGTTGCCTAATAATTATGCACACCTGATATAGGGTGTTGATGTCATTAGACCACACCCCTTCTCATTACAGAGATGCACATCACCTAATATGCTTAATTGGTAGTAGGCTTTCGAGCCTATACAGCTTGGAGTAAGACAACATGCATAAAGAGGATGATGTGGTCAAAATACTCATTTGCCTAATAATTCTGCACTCCCTGTATAGGATTATCATAAAAGGTTGTAGAACGAGAGTGTGACAAGTAGCTTAGGTGACAGGATTTACAGGAGGCTTCCCCACTGTGCAGCCCAGGCCTCCAGGGAGTCCCTGTACAGTCCAGGCTTACCCAACCCCCGATTTGTATGGCCTTTGGCATGATAGGATTGAGTCCAGCGGGGTGTTTGGTGGAAGGTGGAAGGTGTAGTTGCTCTCCCCATGTGTGTTCACTCAATTCTGCCCGATCTTCCTCAGAAGGCTGCAGGATTGCAGGGGTGTCCTGCAGGTCGTCAGGGTTCGCGGCTTTGCGTGGTGAGGGACCGGGTAGCGGGATCTGGTTGCTCATTGTGGCAGGGCACTGGTAGGTTGGGCAGTGGCTTGGTTTCTGAGGGGAGTCCCTCTGCTTTTCCACCGGCAGTGCTGCATCAGGAGTTCCAATCTGTTGTGCTTTGATGGTTCCTGGCTGTGCAGCCATTTCGGATTTGCTCGCCATTTTGGTAGCTGGGGCTCCCCCAGGCCCGAGGCCGCGGGTCATTTGGATAGTCCCCTGGGACTGGGATAACCCCCACCGGTCCAGAGGGGGAGGGGGGGTAACGAGGCCTTTACCGTGTGACATCAGAGTTCCGGAGGGAAACCACAGGGCAGGATAGCAAGGCGGTGGCCGTCCACCCTACTCACCGCCCGGGTAGGCCTCAGCTGCAGCTGTGCCGAAGTGCCCTTTCAGGAGTTGGTACGTATGTTTTCCAGGTGACCTCAGCACTAACTCCTCTTTGCCCGCAGGACCGTTGCTTTCAGACTGCATATGGGTGATTTCTTAGCTTTTTGTAGGCTTTAATTTCGTTGTTCTGCAGGAGCTCGCCATGTATGCGACCTCTTGGCATGGCGGTCCGGCCCCGCCCCCCACACAAATACATATTTGTTAAATATAGTGGATAAGTAAAGATAATATTCTACAAATGCCATTTCCTTTTAAAAAATATAACAATTATTGATACATAGCAGCAAATGGTATAATGTTGGTATAATTATATTACTAGAATAAACACAATTTTGTTCAGTGCTATAAAGTTACTATAGCTATAGAGAAATTTAACTGGTTAACAAATGATTCCCCTTCCCTTTTTCATGTTTTTTTTTTAAATCCTTTTTTGTAAATTCACCCCTCTTTTTTGACATTATTATTCAGATCCTTTGCTATGACACTAGGAATTTAGCTCAGATACATCCCGTTTCTCTGGATCCATTTTGAGATGTTTCTACCCTTTAATTGATAGACATAATTTGGAAAGACACAAACCTTTCTGTATAAGGTCTCATAGCAATAAATGCATATCAGAGCAAAAAACAAGCTGCAAGGTCAAATTAACTGCCTTCAGAGCTCAGACAGGATTATAATGAGGAACAGAAGGCTACAAAAATGTTGCTGCATTGAAGGTTCCCAAGAGCACAATGGCTCTCATAATTCTTAATGGAAGAAGTTTGGAACTAGGATTTGTTCTAGAGCTGGCCAACCAACCGAACTGAGAAATTGAGGGAGAAGGACTGTAACGGATCACCTGGCACCCCGACCGGGTACCTCCGTTAATGGATGCTCCTAGTGCTTCCTGAGGACTCCAAGCACTCTGGCAGACACCACAATCACCGAATCCGAGAAACCTTTTAAATTCTCCCAAGCATATGAATGCTGTAGACCATTGAATAGGAACCATACGAATAGGCTTGTACTCCTAGCAGTCAACTGGAACAGCATGCAATAAATCCTTCCCCCCAATAATGAGACGACACATCACTTTGAGGGTAAAACAGGAACTCTGGACTGGCTCATCCAGCCTGGCTTTTATTACAATAATCCACATACAGGCCACACCCAGGGGGAGGCATAAAATAACCAATCACATACATGGTTCAGCACACACATCCCCTCCCCTCAGATAACATTAAACCCAATTATCCGGTACACTTTTCCAGCCAAGTTCTGGATGTACCCCAAAAACAAGTTCTGGATGTACCCCTTATTCAGGGGGGAAACATATCCAAAATTCAAGTCATTCGGATGAACAGTTCGGGAGATATGGGGTTCCAAAGATTTGACCGACCGCATGGGTAAAGTATCCGAAAACAGTTCCATGCATTTTGGCCCTGCGGTCGGTCACAAACAAGGGAATGAAAGCAGACGAATTGCCTGTGTTATAGAGCCTGGAGAGGGTTTGAATGAATTCCCTTGTTTGTGGGGTTCTTTCTACCGAACGGCGGGTCATTCGGTAGTTTCTATACGAATTTCTGGAAGTATGGAGGTCTCAGCGGTGTTTGCCTAGTCAAGTGTCCGATTTTAGTTCCAGACACTCGACGGCAAAACACCGCTGTTCGGTAGTTTAAGATGGCCGCCGCCACGTGTTTGTTTCCCGAATGGCGGCCACCCAGAGGACAAAGCATACATTACACTGATTGCCAATTACCCGTTTGCAACATTGTTGCAAACTGTAATTGGAGGCACACTTATTCCTGGGTGGTCTGGTTGTTCGGTAGTTTCACTCAATATAATAAATGGAGTGATTCTACCGAACAATCAGGTGAATGCTGCATACATATCCCAGGTTAAACTTAACACACAAATACACATATAATATTACAGGCAGTACACTAGAATATGTATCACAGTCTTAAAGGGACAGTAGTCCCAAAAGTCCCAATATGTCCATAGATGCTGTTAAAAGGGCCAGTAGCAGCAATATACAGTACAATATGTCCCAAATAACCCAGGGGCCATAGTCAGCAGGTAGGAGGCTAGCAAACAGGCTTCTCCAGAGCCCAGTGGCGAGGTTGGTTTCGCCACAAGGACCTTGGTAAGATAGGTGACCGAGAACCCAATGGTCACTCTGAGTGAGCTACAAAGATGGGAGAAAGGACAATCATCACTGCAACACTTCACTGATCTGGCCTTTATGCCAGACTGGCCAGACTGACTCCTCAATGCAAAACATGAACACATGAAAGGCCACTTGGAATTTGAAAAAAAAACACCAAAAGGACTCTCACACTGTGAGAAAAAAAAGATTATATGGTCTGATGAAATGAAGATTGAAGATTGTATGGTCTCAATTCATTGAGTTAATTCATATCATGAGGAAATTAGGCACCATTCATCACATGTGCAATACCATCCAACAGTAAAGCATGGTGATGGTAGCATCATTCTTTAGGGGGGTTGTTAGCATCACGGAGTGGGAGACTAGTCAGGGTTGAGAGAAAGCTGTCCATTGCTGGTTTCTGGTCAGTAGTCCTTTTGTGTTATAAAGCACATTAAGGTATTAAAAAGCTATGTTTACAGGCTGGCCTGCTATAACACATGATCTTAGAACTTGAAACAGCACTAGGGTTAGGTTGTCTCTGGCATCTTCTCCCTCACCGATGACCCCTGTTCTATGAAGTAGAGCATCCCTAACAGGCATGAGAGCTAGGAACTTTAGGGACATCAAATAGACTGGGTTACATTAATACATCATCAGTCATTAGTCAGATTCCCCGAACTTAAGAGAGTTGCTCATGTATGTCCAACTGGTTATTTTCGATACTTACAACTAAGCCACACTTTTAACCTTTTTTTTTTTTTAAAAAAGTTTGCTTAGAGGAAACTGCACAGATGGAGTTGATAACCTTGCTAAATAGACATCTGTGCTCCACACCAAGCGAGTGGGGATATTTAGATACATGGATCAGTGGCAAGCCAAACTAGGGGAGATATTGGAGGGTGGGAGCTAGAAGGAGATATGGGAGGCTAACTCCAGGATCTCCATTTGTGTGAAGCTCCAGGATCAAGAGTATAAAATGTTATTCCATGGTACACAACTGTCAAATTGTTTCATATGGGTAGATCCAGCACAGACCTATGTTGGCAAATAAGTGTACATCAAGGTAGATTTGTTCTCATGTGGTGGACATGCCCCACAGTCAGTTTTGAAATGAAATAAGCACTTTGGAGGCTAACCTCTTTCATAGACAACTTAGCCTGGACCACTGGGTTCTTCTCATGTCTAGGCCTTCGGATTGAATGAAACTCCAAGAACAGAAGCTATTAAACAAAATCACTCTCGAAGAGCACTAGCTTGGTTGCAAGTAATTTTTTTTCTTCCTTTAGCAACAGTTATCCTTAAACTTAAAGGCACATACTTAAAATGATTGATGGCATAAGTATGAAATAAACCTACTTGCCTTCCAGAAGATTCCCATGGGAGTTTTATCAGGGCTAACAAAGCATTCCCTGTGGCAACTCTCTATAATTTCCCTACCAGCAGAAAAATAAAATTAGGAAGAATAAAAAAATTATTCTTGTCCACAAAATCACAATAGAGGCAAAGGGCCTCAAACCACTTTATGGTATGTTCTAATTAGAATTATACTCCTTTTAGAACACACCATATTGCATTTTAATCTCAACAAATTTGCAGATTGTTCTGTAACATCAATGGTGACAATAATAGTCCCCTTTTGTATTTACCAGGCAGGTACATCAGCTATACAAGAAATACACTTCTACTTTATGATGTGTTCATTAGTTAATTACCCTTTCAAGAAAGATTGCTTTTTCCATGGGAACTGATCACTCCCAGTTGTTAATGTATGGCTTAGCAAGTCCATACAGGACACAACTTTCATCAACCTCATAAATGTACATTCCACATAATTACTTAATTTCTTACATGTAAAATAGCTGTGGCCAACAGGCAACTCTTCATCTGTTGAGGATCCACATTTCCCATAATACCTGACCAACTATGGAAGACATAGTTTCCACAACAACACAGCTTTGCCATGGTGTGACAGAGTGTCATAAGAAATGTAGTTCGATTGAAGATTGAGAACTTCCTGTTCCTTCACACATATTCCAAATGTCAAACTATCTAAGAGAAATGTAGAAGAAGATTGATACAATTTTATGTAGAATGGCAATGAATGATATAATTTTAAAAGCATACATTGTCTGTTATTAATCTAAAATGATGTGCTTGAAGAAAATATAAGTGGAATAGTTAGTGATTAACTTAATCTTCTTTAACAAATGGGATTTCTTCCAATATATTACTTTACAAAATTAATTTGGTTACATAGAAGAGTTCCTGGTATTGAACTGGCCTTGCACTATGCATTCTCACATTTGTGGATTTATGATCCCCCTTAGCAGTGAGTGTTAATGACTAACATATTTTGACTATTTAAAGGCTCGTTTTGCAGTTAATGCTAGCTCGAAGCCAGTCTCCTTAAAATGGATCAAAGACACAATCATGTAACAATGTATGTTAGTCAGTACAAAGTCATTCTATAACAGATTGATCTTAACATTCCATTTTGGTTTTGCAAAAGGTTGCATTCTATAGACCAAAGCCTTTTTTTCTTCTTATGAGACTTCATCTTATGAGACTATAAAGAAAAAAAGATGCACTCACTTCTTCTCTGGGGCAATAAATACTGAATTTTCACGTGAGAACAGACCAAGCAAATATGTGAACATATTTTCTAACATACAATTGTAAACCTTTTTAAATGGCTGTAATCATGCTTAATCTAATACTACTAAATATAGCGTACACTCACAAATCAAGTGCATTTTGACCAACTTTTCCTGCCAATAAGTTTAAGGGATAAAACAGCTGAATTAAAGAATTGTTCTAACTTGTTGTTCCAAACTCTGTTTTGGTTGAATTTACAAAACTACCCCTCTGTCATACCTGGACGTTTAACATATAATATTCATTGTCCTTATTCATAGTTCTGACCATATTTAAGTCATTTTACTATTAAGAAGTATACATACATATTTTAACTATTACATTATTCTATCTAATAAATATATTTATTTTGAGAAAGATGGAGGCATTGTTTAGATAACCTTATATATGAAAACTGAATAAACGCAAGACCGGTTTCACTAAGCTCTAGCACAGGAGTAGGTAACCTTCGGCATTTTAAATGTTACGGACTACATCTCCTACAATGATCTTACAGCCATAATGCTGGCAAAGCATCATGGAAGGTGCAGTACAATACGTCTGAAGTGCCGAAGGTTGCCTATACCTGCTCTAGCACATTGGTAGGCAACTGTCAGAATGTGTGTGTTTCAATGAGTGTATCTGTGTGTCAGTGTGTATCTGAGTGTGTATGTGCCAGTGCATATGCCAGTTGCCAGTGCCAAGGTGTTCATAAATGTTTGCGGGCTGTTTGTGTCTATGTGGGGGAGGGTGCGCACATGTTGGGGATGGGTGCGCGCGCGTGTGGGAGGAGGGGGGGTAAGGGTGGCGACGCCATAGCTGGTGAAGCCACTTCACTGAAATGCATTTTTTGCAAGTTGGGATGTCTGTATACTAGATCCTCCAAATGAATGACTGTCATTAGAATTTGTTATACTAATTATTTTGTTACCTACCTTTAAACTGAATACCAATTTTAAAGTACTATTTAGACGACAGCTTATAATTATAAAACCCAAATAAGGGTTCTGCAACAATCTACATACCATAGAGGAGCAAACGGGAGCCAATATTCCCCTAATATTTGTATTTTGTTTCCAGTTCTATCGTGATAGCTGTGCCAGGATTTAGGAGCAAACTCAGAGAATGGCTTGGATAATAGTTCTAGTAGTTTACCTTATTTAATTCCACACTTAATATAGATGCAAACTTTAAACAAAATGGAATTTGACAGAATTCGGTGGGCTGTCCTAATTCCCTAACTGTGAAGCGCCATATAGGCGTATTATGAACAAACTGAGCCGGACAATGGATAGGTATGCTTATTTGAAAATTCAGGGGTTCAATCCATAGCGCCAAAAATATAGATGACTGATGGTTAGGGTAAACAAAATACACTGTATTCAGGTTCCACCTGTCTTAGCTGCCCTGTCACCTCCAAGATGCTCCGCATTTTAAATACCACAATCCGTCAACCAAGGAATAAAGGATAATCAGGCATCACTCCAGACGCAATTATGTGTGTAATCTCTATTAAAGAGGAATGCAACCCCACTAAAATGCAATGTTTCAGCCCAAGTGTCATGCATCAGGTCACTTTGGCCAAAACATCGTATTTTTGTGGGGTTGCATGTCACCTTAATAAAGATAACTCACCTGAGTGCGTCTGGAGTGCTGCCGATGTTCTTTTATCTTTAATGTCTTTATTGATGGTTAGGGGTCAGTCACTAAATGTTGATTTTATTCTCAGGTCAAGTGAGAAGCGAAAAGTGACAAATAAAAGTAAAGAAAAAAAGTGACGCAGTATTATTTATATATATTATTTAAAAAATATTAAAGATGTAATTATAGATTTTTTTTTACTGCTTCTTCTCATTTTCCCTCTTCCGGTTATTTAATATGTGAATCAAATGGCAAGAAATACTCTTTTTACTGGAAATTAAATACACTGATTGTCTGATTTTTGCATCTTTTTGGTTCATCTGAACCATTCTCCCAAATATTTTGCATGGACAATAGTCATCAGACTACCCAAACACTTTCTTTTCTTACCGATTTTCCGCTGTGCACAAGTCTGTTTTATAACTACACAGTTGGTATGGGCACATTCTGCCAATATTTTAGATAGTGGAATATAAATCTGGTTTTATTTGTCTTTTTCGATCAGCCCAGCTCTTGCAGTTTCGGTTTTGGGTATACAGAGACGTAGTGCCTAAATAAGCTTTTGGATGGTCAATTATTGGTCCCCTGGGTATTAGTAACACTGCTAACTGTACAAACCTGGTTTCCCACAAATAATAATCTCAGAATCAACCAGTTTAATGACATGAAGATCATTCCTGATTCCTCTTCATCAGACGTGATGTATATCCAGCATATTGCCAATTATAGTGCATGACACATTTTGTGTGATTATGGCTGGTTTCCAGATCGCGGAGATAAAGAAGCTCGAAGGCAATATGTCCTATCATGTATTGCATAGTTTATACAACCCTTCTACTGTTTGGTTATCTGAAGCATTTGAGATTATTTAGTTGACAATAAAGGTAAGGGTTCCTTGGAAAACCTGAAAATGTGCTATTTGGGAAGAGAAAAATCTTTGTAGTTATATATAGTCATCGCTCTTGGCTTAATCCATTAACAACACATGGCAAGCCAATTTGTTCTTCAAACAAGACCAATGTCCTCGCTGCAGGATGGAGACAAACTCACTAATCTTGAGACGAATAACAGAAACCTGTGATAAGTATCTGTTTGATCACTAGAACTGAGTATACCTATCAAATTTACCCTGCATGTCCAAATCAAGAGGAAAAAAAAGAAAGACATAGCTTTACTTTTTTTATTTTTATTTTTTTACATTTTTTGTTAATATTTAATTTTTATATCTTGCTATTATCATTCATTTTATTTTCATTCATTTGTTTTATTTAATATATATATATATATATATTATCATTCATTTGTTTGTATATCTGTATAGTTCGTCTACATCGGAGTATCCTCTAATACATTTTTTTTCCCCTTCTATCCATTCACATCTTTATGTTTCTTTATATATATATATATATATATATTATTATATATATCCACCTAACCGAGGAAATAGCTGTGGTGGCAAATGATTGCATGAGAAAATAAAGGTAATATTTTCGGCAGACATAAGCATTAACACGTTATTGAACAGAACCATTAAGGGTACATCCTTCTAAAATTGACAGCTTAATATTTGTGACAATTTTCAAATGCATGTTTCTGGTTACTAAACTGGGCATTATGTCCTCTTAAGTACATATATCTGAGTTTATAGCTGTAATAAGAATGCAACAGAAATTATGGTCTGGATTCTCTTAGCAGAGTAAGGGTTTATTCTACTTACTGAATAGTAATTTTTCCATAGACTTCAAAGGAGGAAATAGCTATACAGTAAACAGGGTAAACTCCTCCTGTGCTAAAGGAATCCAACCCTATATGTTTGCTTTGTGCCACGTTGACTAGGATTAGAAATCGTAGCAATATGAATACAAAACAAAATTACTAACTTTGGAGGTCATTTTGCACTGTTTATGCGTATTTAATCCTTAGTGTGACTTTTGTAGGCAAGATTATTTTAACAAATTGTATTATGAAAAACTCTGATCATGTGGATTGTAAGTAAGGAGATACCTGCATGTGGCATATGGTACGTTGCAATAGGGAGCTTCAATGCTACACATATATTAAAGAAATGCTCCGGGCACCATAACCACTACATTGCGCTGTAGTGGTTATAGTGTCTGGAGAGACTTGGTGCCACCGAGTGACATTCTCTACCTGGGAGCTAGTGCACGGAGTTCACGTTAGCCATCGTGAGTTAAGCCTTGCAATGCATGGCCTGCTCATTAGCTGAGCTTGTCAGCTGATCACTTTCAGCCAATGAGCTAAGTCCTGCACCACTGTGCTTAGCTCAAAGTAGAAAGCTACCGCCATAAAGGTACTGACCGATGGACCCTATGTAAGAAGTCAAACCATAAGAAAAGGGTTTGACTACTTACATTGATGGGACTCATGGACAATCATGGCACCATAACTACTACAAAATGCTGTACTTGCCCAATTCCTTGCAAATGAATAGCTAAAAAGTTATTTCTATTTATTTTTATTTCCTTAGCCTTTGCAGCATAGTTGTAAAGACTACATATATTATAGCGTCAGAAGGTGTGCATCCAAATGTCAAGAGTCTTTTGGGGACTAAGTGTGCTAGTACCCTGTCCTTTTTTATTGGTCGCAGTTAAAAAGGAGGTTTGTTGTGATAAGTGATAATGAGACCAGTCTAGTAGACTCTGCATAAGCAATATATACCATTGTCTTGAGCAATATACACCATTGTACTGGTATAACTTACAGATTATATTGTCTAGAAAAGTAGTAAATTTAGAAACTCCACTTAATGCCTAAATATCTATTATTATTATTATTATCGCCATTAATATAGCACCAACAGATTCCGTGGCGCTTTACAATATTATGAGAGGGGGGGATTTAACTATAAATAGGACAATTACAAGAAAACTTACAGGAACGATAGGTTGAAGAGGACCCTGCTCATATAAGCTTACAGTCTATTGGAGGTATAACACACGAAAGGACAGGTATAAAACACGATAGGACAGGATATATGAACGTTTCATAGCACAGGCTCAACAACATTTTGGAAATCAAGTTCCTGAGAAATGTTGGTCTGTGACTATTAAACAACATGTAATTCCTGCTGATATCTAATCACGCATTCATGTTGCAAGCCTCCTTTAGCAAGTTAAAAGAGCTTTATTCGGATAAGAGTTGAGAACAGTGCAGGTCACTGAACGCAAGTCATTTTCATGTACAGGAACTTATGTGCATCAATGTACATTACAATGGAACATTAACCTTCTTAAAGCATCCATTTACAAATCATTAGGCTAACACTTTTAACTAATATCGACATTGCCCTCTAACCTCTACTATCTACACGTAATCTTACCAGTATTTATATTTTATTGGTCCAACACGTCAGGCGCAACAATATTACCATAGAGGCATTATAATATTAAATTTGTTAATTTGCCCCTAACAGCAGTTATAGTAAGTGACCATGTCTGCATACTTTATACATCGAGTCGCCGTCATGTCGCGCTGTTTGAGTTAATACGATGGTGTGAACATGATGTATTTTGTTATTTCAGACTGAAATTATTGGTACCAAAAAGCTTGCTAGCAGTGGTGTTGTCAGCTTCACTATTTTGTTTAAAAAAAAATAAAAAAATACACTCCTTCGTGAAATTACCAGCCTCTTCACTATGTGTTTAAATCATTTGTAACGTGCTATAGTTCAGTGACTTTCTTCAATGACATCTGCATTATCCAGTAATATTCACAGCTGGAAAGAACTTTCTAATAGACGAATTATACGGTACTGCTCGGCGCTGTTAGTGGTTTGTTCCTTCTTCAGTATTACAGAGTATCTCTATGTATTTAATCATTTACTTGCAGTATAAGCTAGCAGTTTTACCACTTTCGAAAACATTTTGGTTTGTTTGCAGTCTAAAGTTTTTGTTTTTAGTCTCCAAATCCTTCATTAGGTGATAATTATAGGCAAGAGCCATTTAGTTGGGTCTTGTTACGCTACAGTATAATGTTATGATTAAGGCCATGGAACAAACCCCATCTCCCGTATAATCACAAGCAGACAAGTCCTCAGTGGTAGACATTGTTTCTGTGTCCACAGAGTGGCAGATAATGTGTGTTTGGAGACCATTTCCCATTTCCCTAATGAGATATAGAACACATACTAATAATTAATTAAGGAGAGCTACCAGTGCTTGCTGGATTTAAAATAATTCCTAGCAGAAGCAGTGAAGTTAGTGTCGGTATAGCAAATACATCGGAAAATCAAATAATACAGATATCAGGGACTACAGATTGCTATTAAATGAACTGTCAATACAAGTACACAAACAATCCCAAACATGGTATAATTTGGATAAAAATAACAAGACACAACGGGGGCTGCTGAAAAAATAAGGAAATAAATAATCACAGGAAGAAATATCTATGAATGAAGCTATAAATATATACATGTAGTATATATTGTGATAAATAGAAAGACAGACAGATAGACAGACAGATAGATAGACAGACATATGGATATACAGACAGACTGACAGACAGACAGACAGACAATTTACCTCAATAGGAAATCATACACAAACTGAATCTGCCAGACACGTGTTATGGCCTGACAGGTGCACCTTTGATGGTCATATATGTTTCTCTCACATTCATGTTTATTATATATGTATAACAAACTATGGAATAACTTTCCAATATATACGCAGGATTTATAAACAAATGGAACCAAGTAAAAGATGTTTTAATAATTAAAAAAAATTAAAACACCTTACCTGGGGGCTACTTTGTGCTTACCATCCAAATATCTTGTAATCTGTTTTGTTGCTAGAATGAATTGCATGATATTAAACTATTTAATATATAGAATCACAGACAGTGCTGTAAAGTCATAATACTTCTGTGTAGAATGTGAATGTTACAGATCCCTCATCTCCTCGGTACAGAGAATGAGATGACTAGAAAGTCCAACTCAACTGGAACTGGACATGCAAAGGTGAGAAGGTTCACCAGCCAAGAATCATTATGAGGTCTTTCACAAATGACATCTCCAGTCCTAATCACTGCTATTTGTTTGCAAGCAATACAAGATGAAAAAGGTAAATAGAAAAGTTTAGGAATTGTTGATATTTTTACTAAAGAGAGAGTATAGCAGGTTTGGAACCACCAAACTAGCACAGGTCCCCCTTTTCAGTATAGTGTCTGTAGGTGTGTGAATGTAGATTGATTGTGTGTGAATGGAGGTATATATTTTAGTGCTGCAAGTGTCTGTATGTATGTGAATTTAGATTGATTGTGTGTGAATGGAGGTATATATTTTAGTGCTGCAAGAGTCTGTATGTGTGTGAATGTAGATTGATTGTGTGTGAATGGAGGTATATATTTTAGTGCTGCAAGAGTCTGTATGTATGTGAATTTAGATTGATTGTGTGTGAATGGAGGTATATATTTTAGTGCTGCAAGAGTCTGTATGTGTGTGAATGTAGATTGATTGTGTGTGAATGGAGGTATATATTTTAGTGCTGCAAGTGTCTGTATGTGTGTGAATGTAGATTGATTGTGTGTGAATGGAGGTATATATTTTAGTGCTGCAAGTGTCTGTATGTGTGTGAATGTAGATTGATTGTGTGTGAATGGAGGTATATATTTTAGTGCTGCAAGAGTCTGTATGTGTGTGAATTTAGATTGATTGTGTGTGAATGGAAGTATATATTTTAGTGCTGCAAGTGTCTGTATGTGTGTGACTGTAGATTGATTGTGTGTAAATGGAGGTATATATTTTAGTGCTGCAACTGTGATTCTGAATGCATTTTTTGGGTCTTCAGATGGAAATACATGGCTTGTGCTGTGTTGCTGCTTGGCCACAGTAAAGGCAGTCGTTGCATGGAAGGAAGTGGTGTAATGGTATGTGTGTGCTCACAAAGCCAGAAAAGCCCCCTGAAGCTGTTGCTGCCGCTCCCAATCAGTGCACCAACTCCTTCTACCGTCATCCATATTAGACTGCCCCAAATGTATCAAACACTCACTAGGAAAAACACTGGTTAGGTGCTATCAATTTTATTTAAGCATTCATTTTTATTCAGGAATCGCAAGCTTTGACAATAAAAGAGCAAAAAATACAATATTTAGTCATTCAAGGATGAAATAACATAATAGTCATAATAAATTAGTCTTTGGAAATGACAATTGCAGTATACCCAGATATTCTCATTTTAGAGTTTTTAAACATAGACTATAAAATGGATATTTTTTCATGGCCTGAAAAACATACAAGGATATTATTAAAATTACAACAAGATATAAACATTAAGCAGGTATCTGGCTGCCTCTCACATAAGAAAAGTATAATTTTCATTCATATTCACTGATATTGAAGAAGATTTCTTACATCAAAATAAAATATCACTTGCATTGAGTATGGGAGGGATATATATCGTTAAAAGGGTATTTTTCCATGAATTTGATTACATTTTTATTGTATCGGTATATCAAGATCTGGAATATTTTCCAACAAATTTTTATGTATTTATTTAATTATTTACCTATGTATTACAATGTAAATATAGACTTTCTGGTCGTATTAATTGGATGGCATAAAAGCCATTACTGGTCATCTTTTCAAATAAATGAACAAACATAAATAAAACATTATATAAAAAAACAGGTACCACGTATTTTAAGGACACTTGCAACTTTAATTTGTAGAACGCGCATTTCATATTTTTATTATGTTTTTGCTGTTGTTTATTTATTTTTTTGTTTTTTTTTGTTTTTTTTTCCTTGAAGTGTTTCTTGCAAGCTTGAGATTGTGACCTTTGTTGTGAAAGCATTATGAGGTTTTCAGTCACATTAACGCGCGGAGTACTTTAACCTATTGCTCTTATTGCAGGACTGCGCGCTAAACGTGGATTGCACTTAACTGTGAGTCTGAATGGCTTCGTAATGCTGCTACAGAATGGCATAAATTAAGCTGTCATTTATTTGGCAGCATCTAGCAAACCTCAAGAGGTGATTTTCCCGTAGCGAAAGACAAGAAACAACAGTTTTCTGGCTCCAGTTCTAACTGACAGTTTAGTGTGATACATTTTCAATGCGTTTGCTTCAGCCCTGCAGCTGGAAAAAGCCTTCAGGAAACGCATTGTATCTATTAGTAAGTGCAGTTTGTTTGCCATATAGTGCTAGCATTTGCTACTTGGCCCTAGACAGCAGTCAGGCAAATCTTGACGCACTGCTATTAAAATTTATTGTTCCATCAAAGTATGTAACTATTTTTTAATACCAAGATTTCATTTTTGAACACGCCAATGAATCAAACTTATGTTATTTATGAATGCGCTACATTGATAAATGTTCTTCAGTAGTGCCAGAAAGCACACAGTTATGCTTGTGTTATCTGGCAAATATGAAATGATAATCCACACAAAATGTGCAGTGAAACTCGTAAACAGCAATATTAGAGATCTGCAAAACTTACAATAAAAAATATCTGTATGTAGATGGTTATATAAGTGACTAATAAATGGAAAAAATATTTTCCTCGTCTCTTAGTTTAGAGCGATATTTCATTTGGTATCTGTGACCTATCCACCATAAATATTGGCTCTGCTATCATATGTTAATACCGTGTACATCAGGGGTAGGCAACCTTCGGCACTCCTGATATTGCAGACTACATCTACCATAATGCACTTAGAGGCGTAATGCTGGCAAAGCATCATGGTAGATGTAGTCTATAGTATTGATTTCAAGATTAACATGACCACCTTTCTTTGGTGATAAACTTAGAGCACATAGCATGTGTTCTTAATTTCTGGACCTTCACATAAATAGTCATCATCATACAACTGTATTAAAGATAATATTTTCAGAAGCAAATTGTATTATTTTGTGGGTTTCATGTTTGTAGTAGCAGAATGAAAAAATCCAAATTGTTAGCAATACATCTCAAACATCGCTGAGGGCATGAACCACCATCATTTAGCTATAAAATAAAGGAAATAGGCAAAATGACAACTAAAATAATAACTTTTAAACGTGCTATTTTATTATTATGATAGCTATGCTATTTTAACTGGATGGCTGCTCACTTCCTTAAACTCAATCTCTCTCAAAAAAAACTTGTCACCTTTATTGCCTCAAATATTGCTACTCCCGTGTCAGTCACCATCCAAGTCAATGACACTACCATCAGCTCTATCTCACAGGTCGCTGCCTCAGCTACGCATTCCCAGCTTGCCCTGCTAGAGTCTATAATGAATGCTGAGGTGAGGCTCGTCTTCCTGTCCTCCCGCAACCTCCCACATCTCACCCCTCTGTCAGTCCGCTTTAATTTAAATATAAGGCGCAATTTAAAATTCTGGTCCCTACTTATAAATCTCTATATAACACTGCCAATATCTACCTATCCTCATTAATACACAGGTATGTCATGTCTAGGCCCCTACGCACCTGCCAATATCTACCTATCCTCATTAATACACAGGTATGTCATGTCTAGGCCCCTACGCTCCTGCCAATATCTACCTATCCTCATTAATACACAGGTATGTCATGTCTAGGCCCCTACGCTCCACCAAAGACCTTTATTTATCCTCTGTTCAGTCGCACCTCTGACACTCACCTTCAAGACATCTCTAGGGTTGCACTATTCCTGTGGAACTCCCTTCCCCTCTCTGTCTCTCACTCAGTCTCTGTTCCTTCAAAAAAACTCACTGAAAACTCACTTCTGTAGGCAGGCATATCAGTGAAAATGTTAACAGCTTTCCCTCTCCACATCTTAGTAACCCACCTTGCTTCCTCTCCTACCACCATATCATCCAAAAATGTATAAACTCCTCTAGCAACCTGCTTTTTCCATACATAAAATACACCCTACCTCTTGAGTCCCTGTAACCCACTTCCCCTAGAATGTAATTCTAGTTTGAGCAGGGCCCTCAGCACCTTCAGTCCATGTACGTTAAACTTGTTTGGCTGCAAATATTCATTTACTTGTTAGTCAACCTATTGTACAGCGCCACGGAATATATATATTATACAGTCCAACACATATTTATGAAGTGAAAAAAGAAAATGTAAAGATAGTAAGTGCAGTTAAAACATGCTACAAACACCTTTATATCTTCACAACATTTATATATATTATCAGTCTATCGGGTGTAATTCTTTTGTCATCAGTTTCCTTTGTCCTCATTTTATTCTGTGCTTCTCCAGCTTTGCTTGGGCATGTTAAAGGACCATTCCACGCCCCAAAAGCATCCCAAAATCTTACTGAAGTGCTTTATGGGTGAGGAGTATCCTAGTTTAACTCCTAGTTTTTAGTAATTTCTAAGAGAAAAGAGCACTTCTATAAATTAAGTAGGGAACACTCCCCTGGCTGTCAATCCAATATTCAGAGAGGTTGGCAGTCTCCGTCCGTCCATTACCTTCCCTGTGCTAACAGAAGTAGCAGGCATGCTCCACTTCAGCATGCCTGCCTCCTACCACACAGGCTTCAAACCAGCTTCTCCAGACCTCCCGATAAGTGCGCATGCATGAGCCAGCAAAATTGTGCATGCACGAGCAAGCAACAGTCTGCGCACGAGCCAGCGCTCATGTGCAGATGGGCACCAATTTAGAGGCTTACCATTTTTATGGAAAAAAAATCCTGCATGTATTCATTGGGGGTATATCTGATAAACAGTGATTTTCTATTCTTTGTTAGTCATCACTAGTAAAGGTAATCTAATTTTCCAATTAGTCCTTCAGATCAGTGTAACTACGTCACCTGTCCACACCTTTCTGGAATATACTCCTCTAAGTTCCACGTACATCCACAAATAAGAAATTCACATAAGATGTCACCATGCCTCCTGTTGTAGAGTTGACTTTTGTGTTTCTGAGCCATAGTCTATAATTGCAGCTGGCTACACCATGCCATAAAGGCCGCTGTCTAAGAAAACAATTTGGCTTTAACCCCTTAAGGACACATGACATGTGTGACATGTCATGATTCCCTTTTATTCCAGAAGTTTGGTCCTTAAGGGGTTAAACAATGGAGGGTTTCAGTTTGTATTCTTATATATAGTGTATGTATATGCAATCTTTTTAGTCCAGGAAGTGTTTCAGGTTATTGATTGGGACAATTACCTAACTATATGTATTTTAACTATGCGCTTTAAACTTCATCACTCAGGACCAATCCAACACGTAATATGGAGATTAGCAATATCTAAGAAGCCAATACTTCTGTATATAACTACACTTTGATTTTTTTCATGATTTTTTTCTGTAATATATTCATATCCCTGCTGGGCACATGGCAGTTATAGTATTTTATCACCACAGCCATATCCCTGTTTATTTAAGAGTTTATTGAAAGGCAATGTGGGTAAGAATCAAAACACTTATATTGCTGATAGATCCTTTTGTTAGGAGCTATCAACAGAACACAATAAACAATCTGCCTGGACTGATTGCTGGCCATTTAAGCAATCTTCTACTTGTTACAATCATATTGTATTGAAACGCAGTCCTTCTCTTCCAATGCTGATTTTGAATGTATATCACAATATATAAAATTAATTTACAGGGACTTTTAGTCTCAGTTCTTCTATAATTGTAAGCATTGGATATTAAAATTATGTGATGACTTACTGTGCATTGTTAGTGTAAGACACAGACCTAAACGTTATACACATAAAGAAATCAGAATTACACACCAACCATAACTATAATTATACTAATTAATCATAACAATAATTTGCAGAAAATATATTCTGTTTTATGTTCGAATACTAATAAAGGAGATGAATAGGTGCGCTACATAGCAACTACATAGACATGATTCTACAGTCATGCAAGAGCCATTCTAGGCCAGTAATTCCCAACGCAGTCCTCATGGGGTATTAAAGGGACACTCCGCTGCCCAAACACAAAATAAATAAAATCACTGTTTAATATAAATACCCCAAATTAAAACATGCATGCATTTAAGAATGCATTTTTTCATTGGCCTCCTCTACTAGCCCTGTCCAGGCTTTATGTGGCTGTCCAATCACAGGTGTCACAATGCAACTCAATGATAAGTTTTTGCTCTGGGCAATTGCTGCCTCTTAATTTCAGTTCAAATAAGCTAACCAAACCAGTAAGTAACCGGACCTGTTGTCTCCTTGAAAGGTGTGTGGGGGGGGGGGGGGGGGGTAACCATGTAAATTTATAAAAGTTTCAATTTTTTATTGAAATCTGCACATTTTGCAAAATGAAAAAACTAGGACACACTCTTCACACATAAAGCTTTTCAGCAAGCTGGAGTGTCCCTTTAACTGCCCATGGTTTAGGTATGTCACAATTCTGTTTCTATGGGGACAAAATCTATCAGGTATGTTTTGAGGAATGGGCTGGGAACCACTGCTCTAAGCATCATAACAACTTTGTTGCAGAGAGTAGCCTGCACACAGTTATAAGTTACTTCTGACTACAGCAACTGTGAAGAATGCGGCAACTATAAGACAGCCCTCCCAAGCTGTCAGTCAGGTAACTGTAATTCTTAGATGGTTTGTCTTTTCTCCCTGGGTCTCTACTGATTGCTGCACACAATTCAGTTTACAGAACTGGCTGGGTGCAAGCTGATGGCAACTGGGGCCAGTGATGAGCTAAACTTTAGCTGAGGGATACACTATTTATCTTATAAACCTCAATTTGGAGTCTCAAAAATCAGATACATTTGGATTCCACAGAAGTAAAGGCTTCGGAAGGTGTTTCCACTCCAAGCAATTGAGGACTCGCTTGACAGATTGTGGCTGACTCCTAACATCATGTACATTTAACCCTTTCATGACAGACTATGCACTAGTACTAACATGATTTAATATAATTTGCATACGTTTAAACTAAAACCAACAAGGGAAGCCCTTTTTCAACCTAGACTAGGGGTGCCTAAAGATCCCCAGATGTTGTGAAACTACAACTCCCATGATGCTTTGCATGCCTTTAAAATGGTTTAGAATGACAAAGCATTTTGGGAGCTGTAGTTTTAAAACATCTGGGATCTACCTTTCGGGCACCCCTGCCCTCGACACATATTTAAAAATTATACTAATGTTTCTGATGAAAGAAATAAAGGCAAAAACCAGATAGGGAATAGTAGAAAAACTGAAAAATTGTTAGTGTGTTGTCGGTGGATACACTGTATCATGAAATCAACAATTTTTTTAGATATCTAGATATGGATACGTTTATCAGTAAATTATAACATGGGATTGTATTCTATAACTGCTAAAAATGTCTTTTTAACACAATAATGGCAAAGAACCTTATTCACATTTGACACGAATCACTTGGTGATACATTTCTCAGAGGACCTCATTGTTTGGAATTCCTCCAGACTCTTTCTTGTGAATTTTCTCTTTAACCTTTCTCTCCCCTCAGCTGGGAAATACAGATAAGAATCTTAAAGAAACAGAAGCAAAAGTTCATTCACAAGTGCCTACTTGAATTTGAACAACCTAACATGCAAGGGAGCTGAGCTGGGATATGCTTAAAATAACAATATTTTTGTTAATCGACATGCTCCTTGTTTTTAGAACATACTGCCTCACCGATTTTTTTTTTAAATCACTATAAAACTTACTTATAATAGAGGACAGACTGCTCACTGCGACCCAATATTCCTCCAGATGCACCATCAAGACTGCTGACATTTTTTTAATCAGATGCTTTTCGTAGAGAAGCATTGAAGACACACAAAGTGCATTTACACCAATTGTCACGATCCATCAATCCAGTCCTTCTCTATGAGAAACATTGGACATACACAGCATTCGCTAATACACACTTAACATAGCAACATAGTAATCTAGGTTGAAGAAAAGACTCAAGTCCATCAAGTTCAAACTTTAGAACACACCTTTTTATGTTCTTGATCCACAAGAATACAAAAAAAAAAAAAACAATTGAAAGCAATAACTATATATGCCACACAAAAAAAAGCCCTCTCGACTTCATAACGGTAGTTAGATTTTTATTTCAATTAACAACCTGTTCTTGTACATGTTAATTATATCCTTGAATATTCTGTTTAAACAAAAAAGACATGGAGAGTTTTTAAGAAAAATATCTACAGAATTTGATAAGGCAACTTCTTTCGGTAGAGAATTCCACATCTTTATGGTTCCTACGGTAACAAACCATTTTCTCTGTTTTATGCAAAAACGCCTTTCTTTCAGTCTCATTGAGTGACCTCTTGTCCATTGTATATATTACTAATGAACAGGTTAATACCTAGCAGTTTGTACTGATCTGTATATATTTGTGTTGTGCAATCATATCCCTTCTGAGACATCCTTTTTCTAAAGAAAAAATATGCACGTTTTCTAGCCTTCCTTTATCACTAATGTTTTCCATTCCCCTTTTTAACTTTGTAGTTTGCATAGAAAATGTGATTATTATAATAAATACATACACATCCTGATATTAATTGTTCTGTAACAGAAAAAAATATAACAGAAAAAAAATCAATAGTGCAAATATGTATAAACAATTTAAATAGTATTAAAGGTGACATGTAGCACTCACAAAGATAGAACCAAAAATATCACTTGGCTCTGGTGGATAAAGCCTTAGGATATTAAGGGGGATCCAACAATAAGGAAGATCCTCTCCCTTATACAGAAACTGGTGGATGGTTCCAGCTTGTCACATCACCTTTAGCCAGGATGATAAAGAACTCCACGTGGAAAGTAGTAATAAACTATTTATTAAATTTATTACTTTCCATCCTGCGTTCCGCCAATCTAACTTTGAATGCTGCATACCGAGCATCTGACAGTCTGGGGTCACTAAAAATTACAGAGGGGAGCCCCAGGTATTGAATGATACTTATGACTCCCTGGTGTGAGCAGGGATTTAAGAAGAAAGAAAATGGTTTTATTTGGTGTATTTTTAATAAATGTATAATATGTACATTTACAAAAACATTTTTTTTTTACTGTTCCTCCTCTTTTTTCCTCCATTGGTTACTTTTCTCATTTGATCTGTAAACCAAATAGCAGGATAAAATGCACCTGTGTACTGCAAAATATATACATAATATTGGTATTATTTATATATTTCTCAGTACACTGATAGGCCCATTTGTATGTCCTTTTGGTTCATTTGCTTTGTTTTCCAAATCTTTTTTTCATTAACAATATTTGGATCAGCCGAACTGCCAAATGGGCAGAATTCAGACGTCCTAAAAATAATTTTATTTTCAAATTAAGTGGTTCAACCAAAACATTTGTTTTTCGCCACGTACATGTCTATTGCTATCCATTGCTATCTTATTCTGAATGGTATGCTGAGTTTTTCCATCCTAGACCTGGCCAACAAGATAGAGAGGCCTACAGGTCCAGCTGGATAAAGTGAATGTGCTACCGCTTGTGACAGGGATGCAAACTAGTTCAAGCTGTGATGGATTCAAGGCTACTAAGGTGGATTTTAGAGTTATCACCCTGGAGCTTTTCTGCAAATTGTCCTAAAAGGTTTTGCCAGACGTCTGAGTGCTGAATGATAGCGGAACTTCAGACATGTAGGTCATGAACTTAGACGGAAGATAGGAATCAATATATTAACGGTTAATTTCTTCCTATTTGAAAACAAAGTTGAGTCTTTGGAAAATAAAAGTGTATGCTTAGATTTTTTTTCTAAAGAAAAGTACAACAAAAAACACTATGGGATGTCTTATTTAAAGGAGAAAATCCTTTGTATTTGCTCGCGTACACTGTGTATGATATTCTGCTTTTGCCAAGACTGTTGTACTCACTTTTTTCCATTCACTTAAAATTCACAGGCAAGTAGTATTTTTTGTCTATGTAAGCACAATGGCAAGTGTGTATGTGCCAATAAAAAGGATCACTTTATAAGTTATGCATGGAAACTGTGCCCATGCTAAAGTCTTATATGCACCTGCACGATGCATACTTGTAAATGCACAAATGTGTATATGTGTTGTGAACATGTGCAAATAAACAAAACATTTACTTTTTGGAAGGAATGTTGATTTTAAGTAAGGAATTTTAAATGAAGTGGGTTTTCTTTGTGTGGTTGTTTTATAATCTAGTGTTCTATAGACATACTTGAAAACAAACTCCAGTGACGCCTTTCTTGTTTTAAGTTCTAAAAATGAATACAAAAATTATCTTATGTTATGCTAACTGATATCAAACATGTAAAAAATGCTAATAGCTATGGTTATGTTTTCTGTACTTGAAATTTGTAACTGTGCAACAAGATTGTATTCTTTGCACGTCCCAAGATATACTTGAAAATGAACTGAATCACAATACGTTCTTCCAATTAAACACTTTCTTAATAAACTCTAACTTGAACCTGAGAATTACTCATAACTACTTGACGTAATCACAAAGTATCCATAACATAATCTTCTATATATTGTATGTTTTGCAAAATAGGTAGAGCTGTGATACCAGCCAAAAGGCATTCTCAAAATAACACACCAACCACCAAATACGCAATCTGAAGAATTAAAATAATGGGAGGTGGAACGCGTTGAGCAAACATATCAATCATCTCAAAAAAGCTCTATTCGACAGGTAGCAGACTGCTGCTGAGGTGTGGCTTTTTTATAGGCCTGCATGCCTAGGTGTAATCAAAACACTGTCTTGGCTACAGAGCTCTGAGTGAGCTGTGGGGTGATCCTAGGTCATGATTTGAGGTCTTCAATCATTTATTTCCCAGTCACTGTACATCATATAAACACAGAAAATTCTATTAGAAAAATAAGCAATAAGAACACAGTGAATGCACTCAAGGCATGTAAAATAATAATTAAAAAAATGCACATTTCTTTACCAGTCAATGAATTTGTTGAACATTAATCGGCTTGAACATTAATCGGCTCTCCAATGCAGGTGTTTTGTAAAACGGATATACCAAAAATGATGGCCACATGTTTTCCAATGTAACAATATAAAGAGACATATAGTGATATGATTGAATTACGTAAATATGTCAAGAAACCTGAAAATGTAATATTTCCCTGGAATTATTCAATCAGAAATCAAATTAGGGGAACAATTGTCTTGAAGTGCAGAAATCACAGTTGAAAGCAATGGAACAATGGAATGTTCCTACTAAAGCTTCTAAAGCTTCACTTTTAGAAAATAGTCATAGTCGCACCTAGGTACTGTAAGAGCTAAACTTGCCTTTTACCTAATTTTTGAAACTCTTATGTTATAAGTAAATTTCAGTGGTAATTTTCTCTGGGTATGCACCCTAATGTAATGTCCTGTGCATGTTAAGGACTGCAGCTGATGATCCTTCTATTTTCGGAAGATAACAAGTTACCTGGTGTATCAAACAGTAAGGCGTGAGGAAAACACCTATTGTGTCAAAATATTGCCTTTCTGTGATGACTGAATAAACCACATTTGCAACAAATTCATTGCTGAGTGCTTAGGTCCATCTTTATTTCTATCAAAAGGCACGTCAGATGGTGCTCTACAGAGGCTATCTTCTGATTTTCAACTCATTTCACCATTTGGAAAATACTTATTTAGTAATCATTAGCACTACATTTTCACAGTGTATATGTATGTTTAAGGAGTTTGACCATGAGTATTTTAATTTTTATGATTTATTTCTTATTTATTTTTCTGTTTAAGTTTTTTGAGGGAAAGCATTGTTTTAATATTGTTGTGATATTTAAGCGACTGTTAAATACGTTTTTTGGTGCAATATGTTATTTTAGAAGCTATCTGGCTATCAGTGAAACTGCAGACAAAAACCTCACCCAATAACATCATTCAAAGGGATAAAGTATGCATCAGACATAAATCTAAATCCTTTACATTCCACAACTAGAGATGTCCCGAACAGTTCGCCAGGAACTGTTCGCCGGCGAACATAGCTTGTTCGCGGTCGCTGCGGCGGGCGAACATATGCGATGTTCGGTCCGCCACCTATTCGTCATGGAGGTGGGAGGGTCTGGGAGGGAGAGTCTGCTGCTGATTGGCTGGAATGTGTCTGCTGACTGTGAGGTACAGGGTCAAAGTTTACTCAATGATGACGAATAGGGGGCAGACCGAACATCGCATATGTTCGCCCGCCGCGACGACCGCGAACAAGCTATGTTCGCTGGCGAATAGTTCCCGGTGAACTGTTCGGGACATCTCTATCCACAACACTTAGTAACTTCTCAATTTCACACATTGATCCATATATTTGCACGTGATCACTTATCTTAGTATGTTTTATATATACATGCAGAATTATAACTATGGGGTTGCAGTGATTTACACAATACACCAGTCTGTTTTCCACCCTGACAGGTTAGCAGAGAATACATTTTGTTAACCTTGAGCAATGTTTCTGGTATCATACACCATCCAAATCTTACTTACCTATCCAATGCATATTTAGTAAGACAAGTATTTATTGTGAATCATTTTTCACATCTTAATAATTTTCCAAGGCTCTACAAAATTTAAAATTAAGGTCTGAGTTCCTAGAAGACATCCAGTTGTGCCCAAAAGTTTGCATACCCTTGGAGAATTGGTGATATATGTACCATTTTTAAAGAAACCATGAGAGAGCAGGCAAAACACATTTATTTTATTTCTTATGGGATTCATATTCAACTGTAGGTTATAACAGAATGGCACAATCATAAAACAAAACATGGCAACAAGGAAAAAAATGAAATGACTCCTGTTCAAAAGTCTGCATACCCTTAGATCTTAATACTGTGTATTGCCCCCTTTAGCATCAATGACAGCGTGCAGTCTTTTGTAATAGTTGCCTATGACGCCCCTTCTTTTTACCGGTGACGCCCCTTATTCTTACATTCATCTTGGCAGAATGTCTCAAGGTTATGCAAAGTCTTTGGTCGTCTTGCATGAACCGCACATTTGAGATCTCCCCAGAGTGGCTCGTTGATATTAAGGTCAGGAGACTATGATGGCCACTCCAGAATCTTTACCTTCTTCTGCTGTAACCTCTGGAGGGTCAAATTGGCATTATGCTTAGGGTCATTGTCATGCTGGAAAGTCCAAGAGTGTCCCATGCGCATCCTTTGTGCAGAAGAATGCAAACTCTCTGCCAGTATTTTCTGATGACATGCAGCATTCATCTTACCATCAAGATTCCCAGTGCCTTTAGAGCTCACACACACCCAAAACATCAGTGAGCCACACTGGGGATGGTATTCTTTTTACTATAGGCCTTGTTGACCCCTCTCCAAACAAAGTTCTTATGATTGTGACCATAAAGTTCTATTTTGGTTTCGTCACTCCAAATTACAGTGTACCAGAAGCTGTAAGGCGTGTCAAAGTGTTGTCAGGCATATTGTAACCGGCTTTTTAGTGGCATTAGTGCAGTAAAGGCTTCATTCTGGCAACTTGACCATGTAGCTCATTTTTGTTCAAGTATCATCGTATTGTGCTCCTTGAAACAACCGCACCGTCTTTTTCCAGAGCAGCCTGTATTTCTTGTGAGGTTATTTTTTTGGATCCTGAACAATTCTTCTGACAGTTGTGGATGAACTCTTTTTAGGTCTACCTGACCTTGACTTGGTATCAATAGATCCCCAAATGTTCCACTTCTTAAGAAGTGTTAGATCAGTACTGACTGGCATTTTCAAGGCTTTGGATATTTTTTTATATCCTTTTCCATTTATAAAGTTCCATTAGCTTGTTACACAGGTCTTTTGACAGTTATTTTCTGCTCCCCATGGCTCAGTGTGTAGCCTGCTCAGTGCATCCACGTGAGAGCTAACAGAATCATTGACTATTTATACACAGGCACTAATTGCAATTTAAAAAGTCACAGGTGTGGGAAATTAACCTTTAATTGCCATTTTAACCGGTGTGTGTCACTTTGTGTATCTGTAACAAGGCCAAACATTCAAGGGTATGTAAACTTTTGATCTGGGCCATTTGGGTGAATTATGTTATCATTATGATTTAAAAAGGAGACAAACAACTATGTGATAATAAATGGCTTCATGTGATTTGTCTGTTTTGCTCTTTTGGGTGGAATCAGTCTGAGATTTAAATAGCCTGGCTCTCTCTGTAATGGCACAAGATGAGCTAAAACCAGCTTGAGAACTGAGCGGGGACCCACCGAAGGGCAGGTTAATTGAGCTGTTGTTCGTTCTCAGCACTCTCTTGTGACTTGTTTTTGGCTCTCCTTAAGTTTAAAGGGTAATCCAGACATGGACCCCTTGCTCATGATGTCTAGAGAGATATTGGCTATACCTCACTGATGATGTCTTACAAGGTTGAGACGTAGGTAGCCTTGTATTTTAGGCTACCTGTGGTAACCTGCATCCCTCAATTTAGAGGAAAAAAGTCTGTATAATTGCGTTTGTATTGCACTTTATCTCCACTTATTGTGTCACAGGTTTCTTCCTGGCTAGTATAATACACTACTTCTTTTTTGGTTTTAAGGTTGAGACGATCGTCTGGGGTTGCTGTATCTCTCATGCAGAGAGAGCCGGCCTGTATTTCGGATTTGTTCTGTCCTTTTGGGTGGTATTAGTCTGAGCTGCAAATGGCACAAGTTGAGCTAAAACCAGCTTGAGAACTGTCATGCCTTAACTATGGTATCCTCTTACTTCCTGGTTCCACGGAGCTTAGCCACACCCCTTTATGACACGGTCTCCCTATTTAATCCGACCGCACCAGCTGATCGACGCTGGATTATTGAACTACGTTCCGTACTCACGAACCGGCTACAACATCGTTGTGAAAGCCCTCTGTTACCGGACCGGACTAGAAGACTTCAAGTTCCCTTCACCTATCCTCTTCCACGACTAAAGCTGAACTCTCTCCATTCAGGATAACCGCCTCTGAGGAGATCTCGGGAACCAGTGTTCTATGTGCCGGAAGCTAAGTAAAACCTCTGTGATAAGCGTTGCATCTCAAAGCTGTTATTTCCTGTCTTCAAAGTCCTTCGATAAAACAAAACCGTTACAGCTAACTTCAACTCATACTTTATCTCAGTTAGCTGCATCTGTATCGCTTCAGTTAAAGTCTATGGAACAGCTATTGTAACTTCTTATCACCTAATTCATTAATACTACTAAGAGACTCTTTCTGATTCAGTGTCTGCTAATTATTACCGTTTACTACTTAAAGCTACAGTGCCTGTAATTGTGGACTTCAGTTATCGTTTACTACTTAAAGCTACAGTGCCTGTAATTGTGGACTTCAGTTATCGTTTACTACTTAAAGCTACAGTGCCTGTAATTGTGGACTTCAGTTATCATTTACTACTTAAAGCTACAGTGCCTGTAATTGTGGACTTCAGTTATCGTTTACTACTTAAAGCTACAGTGCCTGTAATTGTGGACTTCAGTTATCGTTTATTAATTAAAGCTACAGTACCTGTAATTGGACTTAAAGTCAATACCTTTTACTTTTGATAATAAATATTCAAACTATAAGAAATCTGCAGTTGTGTTCCTTCATAACAAATGTTTAGACGTGACAGAATAATCCAGCCATTGTAATGGATCCAGCAGATTTCGATTCTACGATAACTACGCTGAATCAAAGAGTTGATACACTAGCCCAAGGTGTGCAAGACCTGCAAGTTACTAACGAAAGAATTCTCACTTATGTCAGAGATCTACAAACTCATACTCCTCATACCACTCTGCACTCGGCTAGTGATCCTGCTGTATGTAACCCTGAAAAGTTCTCTGGAGATCGTTCCAAATATAGGGAGTTCCTCAACTCTTGCAAACTATTAATTGCTTTGAAACCTAGATCTTATCCTACAGAAAGAACTAAAGTTTGTTCGGTTATTTCCTTTCTAAGAGGTGAACCTATGTCATGGGCCCATTCCTTTCTGGAAAACGATGACCCCATCTTAGACTCACTGGATGAATTTTTTGAAGCCATGTCTCTTCTCTATGAAGATCCTAACAAACAAGCAACAGCTGATTTAACAATCAGAACACTACAGCAAAGACATAGACCCGTTGAAGATTACATTGCTGAGTTTAAAAGATGGGCAGTAGAAACGCAATGGAATGACATCACATTGCGCAACCAATTTCGAATTGGTTTATCTGAAGCTGTAAAAGACGAACTATCTAGAACAGAACTCCCTACTACTTTGAACGCTCTAATTCACTTATCAATCAGTATTGACAGAAGATTAAGAGAAAGAAAGGCCGAAAAAGCCCTTTTACATTCTAAAGACCGCAAACCTTTCACTCCCTCAAAAGCTACAGAAAAGACTTCCTTACCAAGCGAACCTATGGAAATAGGGGTAATAAGAAGTCCTCTTACTCCTGAAGAGAAGAACCGAAGACGTCAATTAAACCTATGCATGTATTGTGCCTCTCAAGATCATTTGGTTTCTGATTGTCCCTTATTGAAAAGGACAAAGGGCGGTAGGCAAGCCTATGCCTCTTCTATCTTCAGTGCACTCCCTTCTACACCAACCACTCAGTTCACTCCTATATCTCTCATATTACAGTGGGATAAGGTGAGAATTATGACTGAAGCTATCATCGATTCTGGTGCACATGGAGTATTCATCGATTCAACTTTTGTAACAAAGAATAAAATTCCTTGTGTTCGAAAAATCACTTCTGTTCCTATTAGAGTGATTGACGGCTCCCTTATATCCTCGGGACCGATTCTTCATGAAACCATCCCTCTAAAGGTAACCACCAATCATATTCATACTGAATTTCTAGTATTTTATGTTATTCCATCACCTCTCTATTCCGTTATAATAGGGATCAACTGGTTAAGGAACCACAACCCTCAAATTTCATGGTCTCCTTTCTCTCTCACCTTTAACTCACATTATTGTAAAGAAACATGTTTACAGCAAATTCCTATTCTTCAGATCTCCAAAGAACCAACTATACCTTCTTGTTATTCAGACTTTTCAGATGTATTCAGTAAAAAAGAAGCTGAAACGCTCCCACCTCATCGTTCCTACGATTGTCCTATAGACCTCATACCTGGTGCCCCAGTACCTTTTGGGCACATCTACCCTCTCTCTGAGGCTGAATTGCAAATTCTCAAAGAATATCTGGATGAAAACCTTCGGAAAGGGTTCATTAGACCCTCTAGTTCACCTGCTGCCTCAAGTATGTTTTTTGTGATAAACAAAGACCAGACTATACGTCCTATCATTGATTACAGAGCCTTAAACAAAATAACAGTTAAAAATCGTTATCCTCTTCCCCTCATCAATGAACTGGTTGAACGATTGAAAACTGCTACCATCTACACCAAGCTTGACCTTCGCGGGGCATATAATCTCATCAGGATAAAGGCTAATGATGAATGGAAAACTGCTTTCCGAACAAGATATGGCCTCTTTGAATATCTGGTGATGCCTTTTGGCCTCTGCAACGCCCCTGCAACTTTTCAACATTTCATAAATGATATCTTTAGAGACTTATAGGACGTCTGTGTCATCATTTATTTAGATGATATTCTCATATACTCCAACACTCCTGACGAACACAAAAAACATGTCAGATGGGTGTTATCCAGACTCAGAACTCACAAACTATTCGCTAAACCCGAAAAATTTATATTTCACGTCAAAGAATTAACCTTTTTAGGTTATGTTATTTCCCCTCATTCAATAGGTATGGATAATTCAAAAGTCGATTGTATCATCAACTGGCCTGTTCCCTCTACAGTAAAAGAATTACAGCGATTTCTAGGGTTCGCCAACTTCTACAGAAAATTTATTAAAAACTACTCTGAGATAGCTCACCCACTCAATCAACTTAACAGTAAAAAACATCCCTTCAATTGGAACGAGAAGGCTCGAACTGCCTTCAATGAATTAAAGAGAAAGTTCACAACAGCTCCTGTTCTTCAACTTCCAAATCCTTCATATCTTTATGTCCTTGAAACGGATGCTTCGGAATTTGCAATTGGAGCTGTCCTTTCTCAACACAAAACTCCTCAAGAACCTCTTCATCCTGTCGCCTTCTTCTCACGATCATTATCTCCTGCCGAAAAGAATTATCCTACAGGGGAAAAAGAATTATTAAGTATTAAAGTGGCTTTAGAAACCTGGAGACACCTTCTTGAAGGTGCTCAGAACTCTTTAATCATATATACTGACCATAAAAATCTCGAATATCTTCACTCCAATAAAACACTGTCTGCTCGACAAGTAAGATGGAATCTCTTTTTCTCCCGGTTCAACTTCCAAATAGTCTTTAGACCTGGGTCTAGAAACAAAAAGGCTGATGCCCTTTCCAGGATCCATAAAGACACTAAAATTGAACCTCCTTCGTCTACAGTCATTGGAATCTTATCTTCTCTTATTGACGACATTAAAGGTCTCAGTGAAGATGCTCTTGAACTTCCTAAATCAATTAAATTATCCAAGAAAAACGGTCTCTACTATTTTAAAGACCGGATTTACGTACCTCCCTCTTTCAGAATTAAAGTACTCGAATTTATTCATGATTCTCCTCTGGCAGGTCATCCAGGTATAAAAAAGACCCTTGAATTGTCTAAAAGATACTATTGGTGGCCTCGTCAAGACCAAACTATTGAATCTTATGTCAAATCTTGTTCTGTATGCCAAAGATCCAAACATGTCCATCAACAACCATTCGGTCAATTATTGAATTTACCGATTCCTGAACGACCTTGGCAATCCATTTCTATGGACTTCATGGTGGAATTACCTCCTTCTCATCATCATACCACCACTTTAGTGGTAGTAGACCGCTTCACGAAAATGTCTCATTTTATTCCTTTAAAGAAGTTACCCTCATCTTCTGAACTTTCAAAAATATTTCTTGACAACATAGTTAAACTTCATGGACTGCCAGACGATATCATTTCAGACCGAGGAACTCAATTTACCTCCAAATTCTGGAATGCATTATGTGCCACTCTTCATATCCAACGTAAACTATCATCTGCATATCATCCTCAAACAGATGGACAAACTGAAAGAGTCAACCAATGCTTAGAACAATATCTACGCTGTTATTGCTCGCACTTACAAGACGATTGGATAACATGGTTACCCATGGCAGAATTCGCATACAATAACTCTTTTCATACCAGCAGCAAAATGACTCCATTTCTATCCAATTATGGATTTCATCCTTCCTCATTTCCTGCTCAGACAGTTTCTTCATCTAATCTCTCCGATTCGAATCAAATCTCTCATATGTCCTCTTTATTCAAGAAATTACATGAAAATCTGGAATTGGCCTCTTCCAATCAAAAGAAGTTTTTTGATACAAAAAGACAACCTTCACCCTCTTATAAAATCGGTGATCTTGTCTGGCTTTCCTCAAAGAACATCTCTACAAACCGTCCATCAAAGAAGTTAAGTTCCCTTTTTCTTGGTCCTTTTCCAATACTATTGGTTATCAACCGTAATGTTGTTAAATTGAAACTTCCACCTACTTTAAAGCTACATCCTGTTTTTCATGTGTCCTTACTAAAGCCTCATCATCCTGACCCTTTCCAAAGAAATGTCACTACTTCTCCTGATCCCATATTGGTCCAGGGCGAAGAAGAATACGAAATTCAAAGTATACTGGATTCAAGGATCCATCGTGGCTCTTTACAATACCTCATCAGATGGAAAGGATATGGAATTGATGAAGATACTTGGGAAAACTCCTCTGTCGTTCATGCTGACAAATTAATTTCCAATTTCCACAAGCGTTACCCTTCTAAACCAAGTCAATAGCACCCAGAGGTTGCTCATTAAGGAGGGGGTACTGTCATGCCTTAACTATGGTATCCTCTTACTTCCTGGTTCCACGGAGCTTAGCCACACCCCTTTATGACACGGTCTCCCTATTTAATCCGACCGCACCAGCTGATCGACGCTGGATTATTGAACTACGTTCCGTACTCACGAACCGGCTACAACATCGTTGTGAAAGCCCTCTGTTACCGGACCGGACTAGAAGACTTCAAGTTCCCTTCACCTCTCCTCTTCCACGACTAAAGCTGAACTCTCTCCATTCAGGATAACCGCCTCTGAGGAGATCTCGGGAACCAGTGTTCTATGTGCCGGAAGCTAAGTAAAACCTCTGTGATAAGCGTTGCATCTCAAAGCTGTTATTTCCTGTCTTCAAAGTCCTTCGATAAAACAAAACCGTTACAGCTAACTTCAACTCATACTTTATCTCAGTTAGCTGCATCTGTATCGCTTCAGTTAAAGTCTATGGAACAGCTATTGTAACTTCTTATCACCTAATTCATTAATACTACTAAGAGACTCTTTCTGATTCAGTGTCTGCTAATTATTACCGTTTACTACTTAAAGCTACAGTGCCTGTAATTGTGGACTTCAGTTATCGTTTACTACTTAAAGCTACAGTGCCTGTAATTGTGGACTTCAGTTATCGTTTACTACTTAAAGCTACAGTGCCTGTAATTGTGGACTTCAGTTATCGTTTACTACTTAAAGCTACAGTGCCTGTAATTGTGGACTTCAGTTATCGTTTATTAATTAAAGCTACAGTACCTGTAATTGGACTTAAAGTCAATACCTTTTACTTTTGATAATAAATATTCAAACTATAAGAAATCTGCAGTTGTGTTCCTTCATAACAAATGTTTAGACGTGACAAGAACTGAGCGGGGACCCACTGAAGGGCAGGCTAATTGAGCTGTTGTCCATTCTCAGCCCTCTCTTGCGACTTATTTTTTGCTCCCCTTATGTTCTAGATAACTTTACCATTTGTTACCTATAGCTTAATGTGATAATATAAGAATTATATTGGAGAGATGGTTTTCGTCTTTCTAATATGAATTTGAAGAGCTGAGAATGTAGTACCACAAGCTGGAAGAAAAGCTTCTAGTGGAAGAGATGATTCTTGTCTGGTACGACCTTTAAATATCCAAACTCACAGCCAATAGTACTGATAGCTGTGTGGAAATGAGGTATAATCAGGGCCGGTCTTAGGCCTTTGTGTGCCCTGTGCAAAAAATCTTCACAGCGCCCTCCTTCCCGTCCCCCCCTCCCGCACTCCTTCCCCCTTCCCACACACCCTGTCACACACACACACAGGCAGACAGCCACACACAGGCAGACAGCCACACACAGGCAGACAGTCACACACAGGCAGACAGTCACACACACAGACAGTCACACACACAGACAGCCACACACACACAGACAGCCACACACACATACAGCCACACACACAGGCAGACACACACAGGCAGACAGCCACACGCACACAGGAAGACAGTCTCACACACACACACACACACACACACGCAGACAGTCACACACACAGAGTCAAATACACAGACAGTCACACACACAGGCAGACAGTCACACACACACACACAGAGTCAAACACAGTCACACACACACAGGCAGACAGCCACACACACAGACAGTCACACACACAGAGAGTCAAACACACAGAGAGTCAAGCACACAGTCACACACACACAGACAGTCACACACACAGAGAGTCAAACACACAGTCACACACACACAGGCAGACAGCCACACACACAGGCAGACCGCAACACACATAGGCAGACAGCCATACACACACACACACACACAGGCACAAGCAGACAATCACATAGTTACCTCTGTTCCTTGTGGAGGCAGACAGGCAGTGCAGCTCCTGGATTCTGGTTGTTGGGGGAAGCAGGGACTCCTTCCTGCTTCCCTGCAGCAGTTAGACTGCATTTTAGCTCTGCCTCTGCCGCACGATAAGCCCCGCCCCCACCGCAAATTATTATTATTATTTTTTTTATCCCGGCCAGCCATGTGTGAGCTGTGCGTCCGCAGGGCGCCCCCTGCTCCATGGCGTCCTGTGCGGCCGCACAGCTCGCACACCCCTAAGGCGGCCCTGGGTATAATGTTTCAGAATTCGTGGACAAAAAGGGACATCGACAGACTTTTAGATACATTTTGCTTAAAACTGCAATTTGTCTGAATTTAGGCCGATCAGGTGATAAGTCGAATTCCCGAACTCCGAGCTGATATGCACCTGAATCACAAACCAACCGAAATGCGCAATGGCCAAATATGTTCATGATGCACATGTTCTGATGCACAAACCAAAAACAGAAGATGCTAGTAAAAAAAGATGACTGATGGCTATAGAACGGTCACTAGATGTTTGGTTTAATCGCAAAAGTGAGCAATAGAGGGGAAAACAAGAGGTGTAGTAAAAAAACAAATCGATATTTATAATATATTATAAGTATAATAAAAAAATATTTTTTACTGCGCTTCCTTATTTTACCTCTATTGGTTTCTTATTATCACCTGATCTGGAATCCAAATGGCAGAAATATGCTCCTATAAGTGTATTACAAAATATATACATAAAATATATATTGTTCATCTGGATCATCGGATTCCTTTCCTGAATGAGGTTTTTTTTTTGGTACCAAAATTCTGCCGAGCTGAACCAACATACTTACAAAATTTGGCTGCCTCAAAAAAGAAAAAGTATTTTCAGAAAACAATGGTTTGGCCAACCCACATTTTCTCATAGTGTGCAAGTCTAGAAAATGTGATACAGATGCTCCTCACTTACCGACTGGGTTCCGTTCTTAGAAACCCGGTCGTAAAACAAATTGGTTGGTAAGTGAAGCGCATGTGCATCAGTGCATGTCTATGTTAGTGGAAATTTCCCCGAACATAGACAAGCGCAGCAGAGCAGGGAATCCCTCAAATCTATGTTCGGGGACATTCCCCAAACATAGATCACATGGATTTCCTGCTCTGGTGTGTTTTTCTATGTTCGTAGAAATTTCCCCGAACAAAGACCAGCTCTCTAATGTGGGGAATTCTTTGAATCCCCATGCTAGAGAGCTGGTCGTAAGTGCAAGCCGTTGTAAAACAGGTAGGTCGCAAAATGAGGACCACCTGTATTTAAGTTTGAAGGAGGGATAAGGAATATGCCCAAAACTAAATAAAATGTTGGATAAACAATATCAGAATTGCAATACGTACACTTTGTGAAGCCTAGGCCATTTTTGATACGATATATATCACACAGTGGAAACGCCTGCACATGGCCTAGTTTGTTCAGAAATGTCTCACTCTTTGGAATTGCCTGGACATTGCCTACCTTGCTTTGACTTAATGCATTTCAATTAATTATACAGTTCAAAATGACACTGTAATCATAAATTCACAAAAAAGGCTCCATCACAGCTAGGTAATTTAGCAGAGCCATTGAAATGTACAGGGTCATTTTGACAAATAGCAAGGAAAACAATATGTAAATAACAAGTAAAAAAAATAATAATTTAATAAAAGCATAATGGCTTAATGTTAATTATGATGCTCATGTATTTTTAAACCTGTCGTTTATTTATTTTCATTCACTACACATTATACATTATACATATTTTTTTTTTTTGAAATGCCTATTAATTTACAAATCTTAGAATTCCTGAGAGAGAGAAAAAAAAAAGAGAAAACATAACCTATTAAATGATTGTGTTTTAACCTAGCTGTTGTAAAATATACACCCAGAGTCATTTTAAATAACATAACTTAACCTGTGGAGGAAGAAACCAGTGGGGTACTTTGCATTTAAGTTATTACAATGAAAGACAGTTAAGTGATCAATTATGGAAGTTAACTAGACCTGCTCAGTTTTAGCATTTCAATAGTTCTTGAATCTGAAAGCTTTCATTGTTTTCGTGTTTTCTGTGCTTGCCTTTAGAAAAAAAAAATGAACAAAAAATTAAGATATATTAACAAGAAAAAATGTAACTGTTTATAGTGGAATAACATTGTATAACATTTATACAAGGCTAATAAATCATTGTTAATCAGATGGTGTCACCACTGTTGAAATCATTGTTTTGATTCAAGTTGAAAAATCACGAAGCATATTTATACAAACGTTATAAGGTTATCATGACATTCAAATCAAGAAATCATATACCCGATGAGATAAGTGTGTTACACCTTTATAACTCTGTTGTTGCATCGGTAAGTTCCAATGCTAATGACTATAAAAGTTTGAAATTATATTAACTCTATTAATTGTGTTATATTTTCTATATCTAGAAAATAGCACAGATCATGACTACTAATATTATGCCAGCTCAGCAATACCATATAGCGAAGCACTAGCTACAAGCTTAAAAACATATAGACAACACAGGGCCCGGGATTGGGAAGAGGCTTCTGCTCGCCCATGTCGCATCACCACCCTATGGAACCCCAAAATGCATACCACCACATTGCCCAGCATGGGAATAAACTGACTATGGACCATTTTGACCCGCGAGCTGTACCTTGCAATACCCCCCTTTGGTGAGCAGCAATTCATGTGCCCACATCTTAGGTTGCCCTGACAGTAGGGTGATGGCTGTTCTCACCTTAACGAAATCCGTAGCATACGTCATGGGTTTCAGGGAGAACAGAAGCTCACAGTCCATCTTGAACGTAGCAAACTTTGACCGAATCCCAGAATATCTCTCAGGCAAATTCACCAGCTGTTCTTCATGTTCAGGGACACAGGGTACTTTCCCTTTAGGGGAAGCCAGTTCATGCCTTACTCCCTGTAACGCTTGGGTAAGGTGGGAAACCTGCTGGGTCAAGGCGGCTAGGGTTTGCTTTAACTCCGCAGACTCCATGGTCAGATCGTACTGTAAGGATCTTACCTTGAGAGTGGAGTCAATACGCCGAGTACATATGGCACATATGGGACCTGTGCAGAGAGAGTACAGTGATCCCAGTAGAAACTACTGGCCACCAGAAAGAAGATCCACTCTAATCCTAGGGAAGATGGGTGGACCTTTTAATAAATAAAAACAAAATGTATGTGTGTTAATGTGTCTATGTTTGTATGTCTGCGATTATACATAATACAGACTGAGGAAGAGCGCACACATAAAAATACAGTTTTAAGTTCCTTAAGGCTACTTGAAATCACAGCAAACAAATATGGGAATTCAGTTCCACCATATGGCCATTTAGTGTTAAGCCCACCACTACTTCACAGTACCCCAATATCGGTGGGTCCTACACTAATTCCAATGTGGGAGATAAATTAAAGGATCCCTGTAGGGTCAGGAACACAAACATGTATTTCTGACCCTATAGTGTTAAAACCACCATCTAGCCCACCTGGGCCACTCATGCCTCCATAAATATAGCAAAATTATACTGTATTCAAGCCTGAAGCTGTAACTCTGCATGCTGTTAGACTCAGAAAAACAAGCAGTCTGCTGACATGTGGTAGCCTGATCTAATCACAGTGCTTCCCCATAGGATTGATTGAGACTGACAAGGTGGCAGATCAGGGGCAGAGCCAGCATGATTCAAACACAGCTCTGGCCAATCAGCATCTCCTCATAGAGATGAATTGAAATAATTACTCTCTATGAGGAAAGTTCAGTGTCTGCATGCACACTTTGGCCTCTCACCCAACTCTTGAGAGGCAATTCTGCTCAATTACAATGATGTTTAGGATGTAAACTCTAGAAGAGGACTTAATCCTGCAAGGTAATTATTGCAGTTTATATAAACTACAATAATTACATGTTCAGGGTTAAGGGTGATGGGAGTTGGCACCCATAGCACTTCAATGGGCTGAAGTGGTCTGGATGCCTACAGTGTCCCTTTAAGTTGCTAGCCTTATACTTTTTATGAATGCATTGTACAAGGGTGCCAACTTCTCTATAGAAGCTTGTTCCCACCCTACCAGCAAATTATATTTAGCTGTTCAGGACTTAGTTAACAATACTTTATGTCTGTGTAATGCTTTGTTTACTATGTGGTGCACAGGCTTCCTCATTGTATACTAACATTGAATGACAATATATAGCTTGTCAATAGTGATGTCGCAAACATAAAATGTTCCGTTCGCGAACGGCGAACGCAAACTTCCGCAAATGTTCGCGAACGGGCGAACCCGGCGAACCGCCATAGTCTTCAATAGGCAGGTGCTTATTAAAACCCACAGGGACTCTTTCTGGCCACAATAGTGACTGAAAAGTTGTTTCAAGGGGATTAAAGGTATTTTTTTTTTTTTAAATGTACACTACTGCTACACCAGATATGAGTTGCACTGGTGTGACAATGTGCCCTGGCAGGCCCTGAAACGCACACATGTGAAGGAAACTGACTGCTATTATTTCACAGTCAAATTTCTAGGTTTTTTTTTTGTTTTTTTTAATGTACACTACTGTTACACCAGATATGAGTTGCACTGGTGTGACACTGTGCCCTGGCAGGCCCTGAAACGCACACATGTGAAGGAAACTGACTGCTATTATTTCACAGTCAAATTTCTAGTTTTTTTTTTTTAATGTACACTACTGTTACACCAGATATGAGTTGCACTGGTGTGACACGGTGCCCTGGCAGGCCCTGAAACGCACACGTGTGAAGGAAACTGACTGCTATTATATTACAGTCAAAAAAGTTTTTTTTTTTTTTAAATGCAAGCTATTGTGCCCCCAAAACGTTCGTGTGTGGGGGATGCTGGGATGACGTGGGCCAATGGGAGCCTGAATCAACTTTTGGCTCCCACTGCCCCTTTAAGAGAGAGCTCGTGACTTGAGCCGTGCTCCTAGTGCCAGGCGGGCCACGTGACCGATCACTGCGGTCAGTGCACGCGGCTAAGTCAGAAGAGGAGATCAAGCCGCATGCGGCTCGTGTGGAGGCAGGAGTGATCCAGCCACGCGCGGCTCAAGCTTAGGAGCCAGGTCGGTCCCAGGATAAGGTAAATACAGCCACAACCACTTATCCCAATCACACACCTTTCCTAACGTCCTATCCCATTAAAAGCATGTTACCGCGTATTTAATAAAACAGATAGACACCCTACTTCATCCAGGTTACCGATCGATGGTTCGATATTCTGAGCCCTCTCTGATTTACTGTACACGACTATTCGATATTCCCACAAATTTTATATAGCACATTATGTTTGTTTGAGACCACCTTAAAAATATTGGATATCGCTAAAATCATGATCACTATATACTTTCTCTACAAACCTCTAAAACGAACCAAACTACTCATCCATCCGCTATACCACTTTATCCCACCTAGAACTAGTGCCCAGTTAAAATACTTGACTCTTACTTACCCACACTCAGTCATGCCACAAACATTTCACCACCACTCTCACTGAATCCCTCTGACTACGGCTAAATTCATCTTCTACATCAGAACACTACTCCTAAGATTTGGGTTGTATCCATGTCTCCGGTCTTTCATTTAGAATAGAGGCAGCTTCAGTCTCCTTCAACACTGACACTCCAGTGCATATTATTAAAAGATTGGGCAGATGGAAATCCTCAGTCTACAACCGATATATTCCTCACCCTGAGAAAGAAATGAGGAAAGCTTTTAAAAGTTTGGCTGTGTAAATTTGATGCAATAAGTGTGTTTTTCTTTAATACCTTTTCACCCTCTTTGCATGAACCCGATTTACATATAACTAATATGTTTCTGAACATATATATTATATTATTCACTCACTCACTCACTCTCTGGGCCGGCCTAAGACATCATGCTGCCTAGGTCCAACGATAAATGTCTATAAAAATGTATAATAAACACAGGTTACTGGCTATGGGGGGGATAATGTATAATAAACACAGGTTACTAGCTATGGGAGGGATAATGTATAATAAACACAGGTTACTGGCTATGGGGAGGATAATGTATAATAAACACAAGTTGCTGGCTATGGGAGGATAATGTATAATAAACACAGGTTACTGGCTATGGGGGGGTAATGTATAATAAACACAGGTTACTGGCTATGGAGGATAATGTATAATAAACACAAAAAAATAAAAAAAACAATACAAAATAAAAATAAAAAAAGAATGCAGCTTCACAATTAATCTAAAATGTATGCTGTCTAGGAGGTGGGAGGGTCTGGGAGGGAGGGTCTGCTGCTGATTGGCTGGAATGTGTCTGCTGACTGTGAGGTACAGGGTCAAAGTTTACTCAATGATGACGAATAGGGGGCAGACCGAACATCGCATATGTTCGCCGTCCGTGGCGAACAAGCTATGTTCGCCTGGAACTATTCGCCAGCGAACCGTTCGGGACATCACTACTTGTCAAGCAGTTTTGTAACTGTTGGTTGTATCTGACTACCATAAAAAAAAATATTTAAAAAAAAAAAAACTACTTGCATTGGCTATACCACAGGGTCAGTGAAAAGCGTGAAAAGCGTCAGTGAAAAGGTTTCCACATTAAACGTGGAAACCTTACTCCAGGCATACTCTGCTCTTGAGAACCATAACCTCTTGTTGTTTGGGCATCACTTTTGTCCATTGAAAGTAGATAGGAAGACTGCAGGTTTATTATTTTTCAAGAAAAAACATTCTGTACAGTATATTGAAAAAAAAGAGGATCTCAAAAATTATATGATCAGAATTAAACATAAAATACATTAAATGTATATATTTCATTATAATCAGAAATTTAACTATATCTCATATATTTATCTTATTAGACCTTAATGCAATTAATTTAAATGATCTTGTTATTTTATGTAGTTTCATGAATTGTTAAATTAACAGTTGATTTTTTTTTATTCTCCAAATGATACTGTAATGACAAGTCTTGTGCTAATTATGTGTGTATTATTAATTAATTTTTATCAAATTTTTGAGAGAAAGTATATGAGTGAAATATTCTCTGTCAGAATTTAATCACAAAAAAGAATATTTGCATAAGTAATTATTATAATTCATTGAAGACAACGTATAATATAAAAATAAACTAAGTAGCGATAGCGTTAGATGCAATTTCATGTGTAAGTTATTCATTATTGGGTTGTCATGAACACAATAAAAAATTATTAATTTGTAACATAAGATTCATGACATCGTTATTGAATATTTGGATGTTAATTTCAGGCCAAACTGCAATTTGGTGGAATTTGGGCCAATCGAGCGATGCAACGATCCGGAATCTCGAGAACACCGATTCACACAAGCCCGAATATTTATTTTCACTTGATTCAGAGGCTCTTCCTGAACACCCAAAAATGAAGAATGGAATGAAGAAGAGTCTGTTTTTTCTTTATTTTAGATTTTTTTTTTTGGTGGTTGCAAATAAGCAGCTTAGTTTGTCATGATGGACAAAATCATCTTCATCAGCTATAAGGCAAAGTGTGGGGGGTTAATGTATTGTTCTAAAGTTAAGTTTTGGATCACTTTGAAGCCTTACAGAAGGCAGATTTGCAATGTGAAAATTGTGTGGCACTGAAGTGAGTAGGGGTGAGTGAGTCATCCCACTAGTGCTGGCAATATCTGCAAAGAAACACGTCTTCAACACTGAGGGAAGACTCAGAACAAGAAAATACCAGGGCGGGCAGCAGGTCCACTGGTGCTTTATATGATGCAGTTGCCACAAGCTACCACCAGCGCTACCTCCTCCACTACTACTACTACCACTACCACCACCACCACCTTAGGCAGAGCAGGGTGGATGGTGAGTACCAAGCAGCAACCCATTTTGTAAAACAAATATAAGGCGGGTGGAACCACTGCAATAGCTGTAGCAGCAGTACTTGCTTCAATACTACCACTCGTATGTAGCGCAGGGGAGATGTTGAGGATAGTGACATGTGTTGAAAGAAGCAGCTTGGACTTCTCATCATCTCAGGGAAATGTCAGCCAGCTCATTCTTCAAAACATTTGGTTGGATTTCATTCCAGGGCCATGTCAATACAGAAGCCTACTAAAATCACCCATCTGACTGCCAGGTTTAAGGAGTGTTCCTACAGGCTAGCATGCTTTTCTGTCCTTGATGGCACACTGGTGGCAGCCCACAATGTCTGGGTATGGTGATGGTAGTAGATGAGGTCCAACCACCTCTTGAGGCAGTCGCAAAAGAAAAGAGGGTCTCCTACACACAGTCTATGACAGTACAGGGAGTGCAGAATTATTAGGCAAGTTGTATTTTTGAGGATTAATTTTATTATTGAACAACAACCATGTTCTCAATGAACCCAAAAAACTCATTAATATCAAAGCTGAATATTTTTGGAAGTAGTTTTTAGTTTGTTTTTAGTTTTAGCTATTTTAGGGGGATATCTGTGTGTGCAGGTGACTATTACTGTGCATAATTATTAGGCAACTTGACAAAAAACAAATATATACCCATTTCAATTATTTATTTTTACCAGTGAAACCAATATAACATCTCAACATTCACAAATATACATTTCTGACATTCAAAAACAAAACAAAAACAAATCAGTGACCAATATAGCCACCTTTCTTTGCAAGGACACTCAAAAGCCTGCCATCCATGGATTCTGTCAGTGTTTTGATCTGTTCACCATCAACAGCATTAACACCCAGCACTCCCAAGCAACCAAGTCCTGCAAAATCTTCTGAGCAGAGGTATCATCTCTGGAAGATCTACTCAAGAATACCTGTATTCCTGTTTCCTTTAAACTCTTATTTTTAAATTTGTGTTCTATTCCATCTCCCTCCCTATACTATCACTACTTAATTGATAACTATATCTCCCATCCTGATCTTCTGTTTTTGTTTTTCTTAAAGCTGGTATGATCATGTCATTTTATGTTCATTCCCTAAGACTCGTTGTTAATTGTTTGTTTAGCTAGTGTTACTACTCTCACTGATAATCTAGTCAATTTATGTTCATGGTTTATGACTTTCACCTTTCTGATCCTTCCTATCTTTTTATCCCAAATGTTCCCTCCTTTTAGTTTTTCATCTCTAATTAATTACCTCAATAGCCCCATGTCTCCCCACCCATAATAGTGTGTTTTGTTTCTTTTTTTTTTCTAACCTCAGACCTTATATTTCAGACTGGGCCCCTTAAAACAGCATTAACACCCAGCACTCCCAAGCAACCACGTCCTGCAAAATCTTCTGAGCAGAGGTATCATCTCTGGAAGATTGCCCACCCTACCCTCCCCACACCATCCCACCCCATGGTCAACAACTTACTTATAGATAGTGCACATCAGCTGGTTTCCTTAACACACCAATCAAGATACCAAACCTCTCCTCACCTGAATTCATTTAACACACTGCATACTTACACTGGTTTAAACACTCATTGATATTTGTGTGTGTTTGTATATATGATCTACATATCTATATAATACACATTTTCTCTAATGTTCTCCCTTCTATTTTTCACTTTAACACTAACTTCTCTGATCACTAAAATATCCCTATCCTTTCACTCACCTGTCCCTGGCAACACAATCCTCATTACTTCCACCTTACTCCCCTCCCCTCTCTATTCATCCCATGCACTCTACACATACCTTTCCAGCCTATCTCCACCAACTCCTCCCAAATCTACATACATACCCTCCTACAAAACTTTCAAATCCTACTCCCACCTTCACTTCCTTTCTATCCTTCTGCTCCTAGCAGCTGGTGATGTATCTCCAAACCCCGGTCCCCTCTCAACAAACACAGCACATACTAACCCAAGGACCCACACTAATCTCATACCCATCTCATGTTCCTCTAGATCCTCCTTCAATACTGCCCTCTGGAACGCACGCTCTGTTTGCAATATAACTAAATCCACTGCTGTCCATGACTTCTTTATCTCTCGTTCAATAGATTTACTAGCCTTAACAGAAACCTGGCTCACCCCCTCTGACACTGCCACCCCTGCATCTTTGTCCTTCGGTGGTCTCCAACTTACCCACAACCCAAGAAACTCTGAATGTAAAGGTGGTGGTGTTGGGTTTCTCCTCTCCCCTCACTGCTCTTTTAAACCTCTTCCCACCCCCCCTTCCCTCTCTTTCCCGTCATTTGAAATACACTCAATTCGCCTTTTCAAACCCTTCTCCGCTAACATTGCTGTTATTTACCGTCCCCCTGGTTCCCCTCTTCTCTTCCTTGACCACTTTGCTGCCTGGCTACCCTATTTCCTCTCTTCTAACATTCCATCCCTAATTCTCGGGGACTTCAATATTCCTATAAACCCACCTTTGACCTCTGCAGCCACTAAACTACTTTCAATGACTTCCTCCCTCGGGCTATCACAGTGGGCAAATTCTCCAACCCATGTAGCTGGCAATACCCTTGACCTAATCTTCACTTATGCATGTACAGTAACTAATATCTGCAACACTCCATATCCACTCTCTGATCACCACCTCTTATCATTTGCTCTTGCGTACCCCCTCACCCAACAACCTCAGCCTAACCCCCCTCAACTCAGGAGGGACCTTAATTCTCTGGATCTCCAACAGTTGTCAGCTGACATTGATTCACAACTGCTGTCCATCCCTTCCCTCTCCTGTCCTTCACTGGCCATCTCCATATATAACTCTACTCTTACATCTGCCTTGAACACTGCAGCGCCACTCCAAACAAGCACCTCAAGGAGGACCCGCCCCCAACCATGGCATACTAAATCAACGCGCTACCTGCAAAGATGCTCCCGTTGTGCTGAACGCTCCTGGAGGAAGTCTCGTACCCAATCAGACTTTCTCCATTATAGATTCATATTGTGTTCATACAGTGCAGCCCTTGCCCTTGCCAAACAGTCCTATTTTTCCTCTCTCATTAGTTCATGTTCCCGCAACCCCAGGCGTCTCTTTGACACCTTTAATTCTCTTCTTCGCCCTGCTGTGGCCACCCCCAAAACTAACCTTACTTCTGATAACTTTGCATGTTACTTCACTGACAAGATTGAACAGCTAAGGAAAGAATTCTCCCCTCCTTGCCTTTCTGTTTCTCAATCACACATAGATCATGCATTTCCTACCCTTCAGACATTCTCCCCAGCTACTGACCAAGAGGTGGCTGCTCTTCTTTGCTCCTCTCGCCCCACCACTTGCCCGCTCGATCCTGTCCCATCTCACCTTATCAGATCTCTCTCCACTTGTCTCGTGCCTTCTCTAACACACATCTTCAACTGCTCGCTCTCTTCTGGCATCGTCCCTGCTGACCTTAAACATGCCACTGTAGTACCTATACTAAAAAAACCATCCCTCGACTCATCCACCCTCTCTAACTACCGTTCCATATCCCTGCTCCCTTTTTCCTCAAAGCTTCTGGAAAGGCTTGTCTTTACCCGTGTGTCTCATTTCCTCAATTCCAACTCTCTCCTTGACCCCCTTCAATCTGGCTTCCTCCCTCTCCACTCTACAGAGACTGCCCTTATCAAAGTCACTAATGACCTAATCACAGCTAAATCCAAAGGCCACTACTCCATACTAATTCTTCTTGACCTCTCAGCAGCCTTTGACACCGTTGATCATGCTCTCCTTCTTCAAACTCTTCAATCACTTGGTCTCTGTGACTCTGTCCTCTCGTGGTTTTCCTCTTATCTCTCCCAACGCTCATTCAGTGTCTCCTTTTCTAATGATACCTCCTCCCCTCGCCCTGTCTCGGTTGGAGTTCCCCAAGGCTCCGTCCTTGGTCCCCTTCTATTTTCTCTTTATACTGCCTCTCTTGGCAAACTTCTTACCTCTTTTGGATTCCACTACCACCTGTACGCTGATGACACCCAGCTATATCTCTCCTCCCCGGACCTCTCCCCTGCCTTCCTGCAACGTGTCACTGCTTGCCTTTCTTCCATCTCTGACTGGATGTCCTCCCGCTTTCTGAAACTCAATCTCTCAAAAACTGAGCTCCTTGTCTTTCCTCCTCCTAATACTGATCCTCCTCTTTCACTCTCCCTTCAAGTTTGTGGTACCAACATCAGTCCATCCTTGCAAGCGCGCTGTCTTGGCGTCATACTTGACTCTGGTCTCACCTTTGAGCCTCACATCCAGCATGTTGCCAAATCCTGTAGATTCCATCTTAAAAACATAGCCCGCATCCGCCCCTTTCTTGCACCAGATACTACCAATGAGCTTGTCCATGCTCTGGTAATCTCCCGCATGGATTACTGTAACCCTCTCCTGATTGGTCTTCCCAAAAGCCGTACTGCACCCCTACAGTCCGTAATGAACGCTGCTGCTAGACTGATTTTCCTCTCTAGTCGTTTCTCTCACACCTCACCCCTCTGCCAGTCCTTACATTGGCTTCCTGTATGCTATAGGAGTCAATTCAAGGTACTAACTCACACCTATAAAGCACTGAACAACTCTAGCCCCTCTTATATCTCCTCACAGATCCATAGGTATGTCCCTTCTCGGTCTCTCCGCTCTGCCCGTGACCACCTCCTGTCCGTTGTCCGCACTCGTACGGCCAACTCACGCTTGCAGGACTTCTCGCGGGCGGCTCCCTTCCTATGGAATAGCCTGCCTACCGCCATCAGACTCTCCCCTAGTCTTGCATCTTTTAAGAAGTGCCTTAAAACCCATCTCTTTAGGAAAGCATATGGCCTCCAAGACTAACCCTTACCTCACATACCTGTCTCTTGCCCTCTCCTAAAGGGCAGTCCACCTTATTTGATTGCAAATTCCTGTCCTAATGTGTTTTACACCCACCTCCTATAGAATGTAAGCTCGATCGAGCAGGGTCCTCTTCAACCTATTGTTCCTGTAAGTTTATTTGTAATTGTCCTATCTATAGTTAAATCCCTTCTCATAATATTGTAAAGCGCTACGGAATCTGTTGGCGCTATATAAATTGCAATAATAATAATAATAATAATAACATTGCGTGCAGAAGCAACCACAGCCTCCCAGACACTGTTCAGAGAGGTGTACTGTTTTCCCTCCTTGTAAATCTCACATTTGATGATGGACCACAGGTTCTCAATGGGGTTCAGATCAGGTGAACAAGGAGGCCATGTCATTAGATTTTCTTCTTTTATACCCTTTCTTGCCAGCCACGCTGTGGAGTACTTGGACGCGTGTGATGGAGCATTGTCCTGCATGAAAATCATGTTTTTCTTGAAGGATGCAGACTTCTTCCTGTACCACTGCTTGAAGAAGGTGTCTTCCAGAAACTGGCAGTAGGACTGGGAGTTGAGCTTGACTCCATCCTCAACCCGAAAAGGCCCCACAAGCTCATCTTTGATGATACCAGCCCAAACCAGTACTCCACCTCCACCTTGCTGGCGTCTGAGTCGGACTGGAGCTCTCTGCCCTTTACCAATCCAGCCATGGGCCCATCCATCTGGCCCATCAAGACTCACTCTCATTTCATCAGTCCATAAAACCTTAGAAAAATCAGTCTTGAGATATTTCTTGGCCCAGTCTTGACGTTTCAGCTTGTGTGTCTTGTTCAGTGGTGGTCGTCTTTCAGCCTTTCTTACCTTGGCCATGTCTCTGAGTATTGCACACCTTGTGCTTTTGGGCACTCCAGTGATGTTGCAGCTCTGAAATATGGCCAAACTGGTGGCAAGTGGCATCTTGGCAGCTGCACGCTTGACTTTTCTCAGTTCATGGGCAGTTATTTCGCGCCCTGTTTTTTCCCACACGATTCTTGCGACCCTGTTGACTATTTTGAATGAAACGCTTGATTGTTCGATGATCACGCTTCAGAAGCTTTGCAATTTTAAGAGTGCTGCATCCCTCTGCAAGATATCTCACTATTTTTGACTTTTCTGAGCCTGTCAAGTCCTTCTTTTGACCCATTTTGCCAAAGGAAAGGAAGTTGCCTAATAATTATGCACACCTGATATAGGGTGTTGATGTCATTAGACCACACCCCTTCTCATTACAGAGATGCACATCACCTAATATGCTTAATTGGTATTAGGCTTTCGAGCCTATACAGCTTGGAGTAAGACAACATGCATAAAGAGGATGATGTGGTCAAAATACTCATTTGCCTAATAATTCTGCACTCCCTGTACGTTAACACATAGTGGGAATTCCCTTTAGACATGGAAAGGATTTAAGAACAGCAGAGGGCAATCCATAGTTTATCTTCACACCACTCAATTGGCATTGACTCCCCACTTGGGTGTGAAGATTAGACAGTAATAGGGCAGGTAATGTCAGTTCATATTCCAATTAGGGATGTGAGAGAAACGTTGAGTCTTAATGCCAGGTTGAGTGCTTCTGCTTTCCCCCTTTGTTATATGTGTGTGTATTTATACAGTAATTTCCATCATATTTAAACAGTTAAGTTTTTTAGTTTTTTAGTTTGGATGTCAGGTATTGGGGATGACTTGAGAATGTTGTGCCTATAGGTGCTCGTAATGAAAATCAAACCCTGACTACAAAATATTTTGACATTTTATAAATAAGTAGATATAATAATAATAATAGTTTTTACAACCAAGCCTAAATAAAGGTATTTTTGTGTCTGTAACATGCGTGTTAACCATCATGGACTCTAAACAGTGAGATGCAATGAATGTACGACTGACGTGCAAAGTGAAGCTTAAAATAACCTAGCAAGAAAAAGTGTTTTTGTTCATGGTCTAAATTTGGAAATCAACGAATGGCAACACACTATTTACTGTTGTCTCAAAAAAAATGCTTATTGCTATATTTCATGCACAATGTCTATTTTTGATATATTTTGTACCTTACTATCATTAAGGCAAATGGAATGCAGGAGCAGGTATTATTCACGAAGAGCTGTTCATCGAATGTGATGAGTCTGAATGTAACGCAGATCTGCTGGCGCCAAAAACAATGTACTTTTTGTTTTGTATCGAAGAATCCAGGGATTTAGCAATGATCTACGCTTTATTCGATAAGTAAATAACATGGATTGATTTAATAATAAAAGAATAACAGGAAAACTGCATTGATTTTTAAAATCCCTAATGCGAGCATCAAAAACTATTGACTTGGCTTCATTCAAGGTTGTATCCATTTCTATGAACACAGAAACATCAATAGTTTGTCATTACGTTAACAAAAAAATATGACAATTTGGACCCTATTCAGAATGCGATGGCGTAACAAGGAATCATTGTGATTCTAGCAAGAGTAGAGTAATATATGTACTAATACACTTTAGTGCTCATTAAACTGAACAGGGCAAAATCCATAATTTCTGCTGAACTGTCTTTATATTAGTTAAGAGAGTCTGTTCAAAATCCAATAACACAGTAGGTCTGGGGATTTGCTGACAGTAGTTTAGGAGCTAATTTAGTTTCGAACATCAGCCTTTGATGTGCATGATATACTGATGATCATAAATAGTGGTAAAAATGACCTATATTGACAAATTTATATAAATTCATAATGAAAGTTGTATTGAAAAATAAAGAATTAAAAAAATTATAATAATATTATCTTGGTGGCATTTAAGTGTATGTTGTCCCATTACCTTTATAGCCCAGTATATACAGTAGAATGATTTTACAAACAAACTATGAATATTAGCTGAATTTGGTTATGGAAATATAATCTCAAGTAATCATGTCTGCACTCTATTGCTGTTGCTATTGAATACAAGGTTGTTTATGTGATATCCAAACAGTACGTCACCATTTGAACACCAGTAATTCCAAGCTATAATAGGAAAAGTGCATCATAAATATATTTTTTAGCTGAATCAAAATATATTTTTAATGAATTTAATTTTTTTCCATGGTCCCAATTGGTCTATGAATGTTCCCAAGTAAGACACTTTTTAAACAGGATTTCATATCATTGCTACCAGTAAGATCAATTTAGCTTTGAATTCTATAAATAAACAAAAATTCATGACACAGACCAATTCTAGCTCTCCCCCAGTGCCAAATAGCGCAGAATATCCCCTTCCAATCCTCGATATGTACGGATGAGCAAGCACTCAGAAAGTGTATTAAAAGAACACTTAAGGTCCCCATACTATTTCATCCCAATGAAGTGGTCTTGGTGCAGTGGTCCTTTAGTGTTAACACTGACCTGTAAAACATTGACTTTTTGTAGAAACTGCAGTGTTTTCATTTCAGGGTTAAAGACACCTCTACCGGCTGTCTTCCTGAGACTAGCACGAGACCAGTGTGGCGAGTAAGTAACGGTGATCAATATTCATCTTTAAAGCCCTCAGACATGATGGAAGACATCAAAAAACTAAAGTTAAACTAAGCAATACTCAATACTATTCCTTTGTGGTACATTTCTTCCTCATTAACCTGTGGTGAGGAATAAAAGTGCCATAATATACCCTTGATGGCATTGACCATGTATACATATAGATAATTTAGTTTTGAAATGTAGGATTATTATTATTAATTATTTCCATAATTTTGATTTAAAAAAATCTTAATCCAGAGTACTACATGACAGTCCTAAATAGACACATTTTTAGCAAATTTTCTATGATTTGTGCAAATGTTGTTTTACTTGTATTTAGTTCTGTATCTGTCAGGGTGGCGGTCCGGTGCCCGGGAAACAGACACTATCCAGGCGGCGGTGCAGGACCGGGACCCAGTATGCCTGATGTTCAGAGTAGGAGTCACAGTGTGGAGGTGGATTAGCAGGGCCTGGTGCAGGGTAACCGCACGCCCCCTGGTGTTGAGCACCAGCGTTTGTGCAGCCACATACCAAGACCCTGAATCAGCTTCAGCTGATACCAGGAACTAGGAGCTTGGAAATTAGCAGAACCCCCTAAGGGCTAAATAGGGAGGCTCTGCAGCAGGTTTGTATCCACTACTAGAAACAAGGCAAGACTAGAGATAGGCACCAAACATGAAAACAAGACAGAACTAATAGAACCCAGAACCAGAGAAGGATAGTAAGCTAAACCCAGAACATATACACAAGAAATGAGGAAAACATGAACATAGCATGGGCATGACTGGATAGAACTGTACATGGACTGGGTATACAAACTAAAACAAGACAAGATAACATAGGCAAAACAAGAGGAGAAATAACTAAGTACTACATATGGAAATCATGGGGATTTAGTCACACTATATGATCATACATTGCATAAGCCTGCCAACAACGCCAATGTACCCCATATCTGGCAGGTCCTACACTGCCTAATGTATGCTAAAACATCCAAAGAACACATATATAGCACTTACCTGCAATAAAGCGCAGACGCCTTGAGGAGCTGCCTGCAGGACACTGAAACAAAAAGGAATGATGGAAAACAAACGGGTGTGGCAACATAAAACAAACATTTAAATGTATCCAAGAGACTGGGAAATCCAGGGACGGACTATAGGAATGAACCCAGAAATCCCAGCATAAAGAAAACCAGACATAGAACAGAAATCCAAAAGACCAAGAAAATCTAAACAAGAATAGTAACAAGAGTACTGGATACCAGAAGCCATTGCCAGACATCTCCACAGAACAGAGCAGGACGTGACAGTATCGTACCCATGTGGTTTCACACAGTACAGTGAATATAGCTGCAACAACTTGTAAAATGACTACAGCTCTAACATACAGGATGAAAGGAGACATATACAGAGACATATACAGGGAGCAAGAACCTTCCACAATAACCTGTGAAATGACCATGGTTATTATGTTTGAGTTTCCTTTTAACCTCAATTTAACCTCACATTTTTAGAGCTTGGCCTAGCTCTAGTCTAGAACCCCACTTGTAGGTTATACAGCTGAATTGCACTTGTCCGTCTGAAGTAGAGTATAGACCGTGTAAACAATCAAAAAGAGAAAAGAAACACAATAGTGCTCTCCGTAAGTAAGTATAGTGCAAATAGAAATGATAAAAACAATTTGTGGAGCAGATGGACTTTTTTCTATTTTTTGTGTTTGCTAAACAGATATAATCTCTATTTTATTAAAATACCCTTAATTTTATTGGACATTTGTGAAAATACAGCTGTCCCAAAGATAAGACACATTTGGACAAAATGTACCAGGTCATGCTCATAAATGCCAATCTGTTGTAGTGAACAAAGATTTGTGTGCTAAAATGGCAATTTTTGGTCATGTGCACAAATCTCCCTGAACACTATAATGGAATGTATATGGAATGTATAAAATGTATATTTCCTTGTAAAGCATAGCAAAAGGTTTTATCAGTAAGCGTTTGGCAAGTATGTGCAGCAGTTTTCCCAAATTAGAACCCAAATGTCATTTTGCATTTGATATCCCTAGGATTAGTATTTCCTATTAATTTATTATTAATTTCCTATTATTTCCTATTAACCTGAAATAATACCTATCATTGAATTCTAACTTACATTCTCTTTTTAAAGAGCATGCAATTCTATCTATAAATTGTGCTAGCGGTTTTACTTGCACATGTATAGATTGGGAGAAAAAGTTAATTAAAAATTTTTTTTTCCACTTCTCAGCCAAATCTTCAGCATAGACTCTATATCAACGATTTGACTGACAAAGGAGAGCAGAAAAGACCTCCCACAGGCGGCCATTCTGCTTTCCGTACATAGGAAGCACTGTGCATGCACTGGTAACTTCCTTGCCGGTAGTGCTGGAAAGTGTCTCAAGCAGGAAAAATCCCAGAAGTCAGCAGCGCATGAGGAAGGTCGGTGTGACATGAAGAGTAACACCGAGGAAAATCAGTACATGAAGGTGTTGGATCGGAGGTAAGGTTAGTAAATTTCAATATTTTACAACTAATACATAATGTATCTCTGTGATATATGATTTATTCAATGTATTTTTTTGAGGTGGGCTAATTAGGGGGGATTTAGCCAAATATAACATTTATGTAACAGGTTAATTTTAACCTTAAACTTGATAGGATGCACATTTAATGCCCCTTTTTGAAATCAACATTATTATGTGTTTATAGCATAATTATAATAATAGTTCTATTTTGTATGTATAATGATTAATGTACAGTAGCATAAATCCTAACACCTAATAATAGATATACTATCTGGAATAGAATTTCACCTTTTCCACTCAGAGTCTTGAGTGTCACTTGTCTAGTTTAAAATCGTACAATATCATTGAAATGTATTCATGCCAACTCAACTCTCAATATGATATGCATGAAAATGGCTTACCATACTTGCCTGCGTAACTTGAGATTGCAAAGTACAAATTTTGTCACGGTAGAGAGAGTCTTTTCATACTTCAGTGGCACATAAATTAGGGATCAATTGTACTTGAGAAACTACCTTAATGTGTCTGCAGAGCTTTGAAGATATAATGGTCTTTGGGGTTCTCAAAGTTCAAATAGCATTCACAAAATAACTGAGAATTATAGAAATAAAATACATGTGTGGGTTTATTTTTATTTTTGAAGGGATGCTGTCATGAAAAAAAGGTATTATAAAAGGAATAATAGTCCAGTACTTTCCTCCTCTTCCCATTACTTCCATTACTATCTCATTTTTTCTTTATAGGGGCACCATAGTGTCAGGAACACAAATATGTATTCCTGTCACTATAGTTCTGAAACCACCATTTAGGTGATCAGCAACCCTTGACTCAGGTTAGAAAGAGTATTTACTTACTTTTTTCCAGTACCTCATGGGGCTCCTCATGTCTGACCACTCCACTGCTCCGACACCTTGGCTGACATCATCAGAAGAGATGATTTCAGCCAATCTTAATGCTTTTCCATAGGATTCTGATGATTTCAGGCAAGGAGGCAGGGGTGAGGGGCAGAGCCAAACACCACACTGGCCAATTAACATCTCACAAAAATGAATTAAATCCATGCACACCTATGGTGAAAGTTCAGTTTATATTGAAATGTCTGCAGGGACATATTGTACTCACAAGAACAAATACACTAAGCTGTAGTTCTGGTGACTATAGTTTCCCCTCTATATTTCCTCACTCTCGTACATTGGTCTTCCCTGCTCATTCCCATTGATCACTCTTTTATCCTACCTCCTTTTCCTTCTCCTCTCTTCCTGCCTCACATTGCACATCTCCATCTTTTCTACCCTGTATCTTTCACTGTACTTCACTCTCCGCCACTGTTTAAACACACCTCCACCCATCCTGGCTTTATTTATTTTGTGTTAGTCTTCTTCACTTTTTATCTTTCTGCAGGTCCTCAGCCCATTGTGTGTATCTCATAAATCCCCCTTGTGTCCCTCTTAACCCTTCTTACCCCATTGTGTATCTCTTAATCGCCCTTATCCCTCTCAGATCCATGTACTGATAGCTATACACATTGCAACACCTACAGACATATACCTCTTGGTAAACGTCTACATGCATACACAACCTCCAAGAAAAAAACACACTGACCATCTCTGACATCTTTACTTCTTGTGTCTGTGAGTTTTAGCTTCTATGACCTTCATGTAGGTCAACGTCTATCAACCTCAGTCATCCAAATGCTGGCTGGGGATAATGGGTGTTAAGTCCTGCGGCAGCATCTGGATCATAAGATGCCATGGCTCATGCTAAATTATGACCGGATACTGTTGCTTCATGGTATTTCAGAGCTACACGAATATTCTACCATTTTTATAGCCTTGTGCATTCCTCGCTGACCGTCAAACAGCAGTCTTTTCCCTAGACAGGGCTCTAGTGTAAAAAATTAACTGTATGCACATCATCCAGTGGCAAACATTATGCATAGCTTCATTATTTATGCTCTAGTACACCTGAATGAGTTTGTGCGACAGAAGGAAGTGATTTATATAAATTCCTTCTATCACTATGTATTGCTTTAATAGATGCAGGCGTCTTTAGGATCTGTGCAATCCCTCAATGGATTATATACAGTCCGCTTGTTTCCTTTTACCTCCACACTATGGACCGGTTAGGAGATAGCTGGTTTATGGACTCCTGGGCACTGATTGGCAGCTCCTAGCTAGGCTGATAACAATGTGTTCTGGTTGTCTCACACTTTATCAAGCAGTATTTTAGCAAGTTTATATTACTAGCTAAGTTACTTCTTACTAATGTTCTGAATGTACACATTGAAGGTAAATCTTGCAGTGCAAACAAACTTGTGTAACATGTATCACAACTGTGCACAATGAATAAAAACATTTACAGCATATATACCTTCTGTGTGTTCAGTCAACGACATATACATTATATAAAAAAGGGGGGAAGGGTTGCGCTAAAAGAGTATAGACAATATGTAAGTAAAATTAACACAAAATTAATTTAAAAAAAAATGGTATAGTACAGTTAAAAATATACAATAATAATAAAAATGTCCAATATAATAATAAATTTGCCAGAAGAAACAACCACATTTCTGTCAGAGGAATTATTCTACGGAAGTATGAGATCAAAGTGTTCATTTGATCCGTATGAAAAAACAGAGGAAAAACGAATAGTGCAATATATCTCGAAAAAGGTGATAACAATTAATGTAAGGTATTTTATGGTCCTACTCCCATTTTTTTTAGCTTTGGCTCTACTATGAATAGCGTGCAGTGGTATAATCCCCACTTATGGGATACGTTAAGAAATGTTGTTAGACAGATGTCACATCAATATGAAGACCACATAAAATTAAAAAGAAACAACAACAGTGCTCTCTGTATAAAAGTTACCAGGAGTATAAAATAACATAACAATTGGTTACTCACATTTAATTGAGCAGGCAGACTGCTCAATGAAGCAGGAGTAAGTGGTATAATCCCCACCTAGGATTCTTTGGAGTTGTCCTCACAGGAACAGTAAAAATCAGATGCCAGGCAGTAAACAATTGTAAAAAATAAAAGTAATTTTATTATTATTAAATATTTGATTTTTATTATATATTTCCAGAATAAGCCGTGGACCGTGTGTGATTCTGTATTAAATAGTCTTTTTAATTATTTGCTAAGTTAGGCCTCAATTACATAACAGCCGATACAATTTATTGGCTGTTTATCAGCTCCTGGAAAGCCTTTTATCAGTTAAAATATAATTCATTCCTGCCATTAATGGCTTATCAGGAGCTAATAAATGGTGCTTCAAATAATATCAATGTTTCGAAAATATAAAAATTCTATATTATACTTAGTGTTAAAAATATCTGATTTGGCAATTCAATGCCTTTTATTGAGAAAATACTGATAACAAAAAGCCATCTAAAAATGCAGTTTTTGACTAGCAGTCAATAGCACTAGCAGCCAGTGAGCAAATAGTTAAATACGTTTGTGGGGGTCAATATGGCACGAGTGGGGGCCAGTGCACTAAACAGCAATAATATTAATAATATTAACACCTAATGTCCTCCAACCAAGTTCTCATTTTTATTAATAAGTGAGGCAGTGGGTGGGGGCTATAATTAAATATAACAGGGGACCTATTCAACAACCCCCTAATAAAAGTATCCTCACTCACCTTAACCTTATAATAGAGAGGATGTGCAATAAATGCCTGTAATAAAAAAATAGAAAGAGTACTTTTATTTAGGTGGGGTTGGCAAGGGGCTTGGGGACCCCTAACTACCAGGGGGTGAACATAATTTTTGGGGGGTTGGACAACAGCATGTCTACCTCCCTTCTGTATTTAATTGTAGCACCTATGCTCCACCAGTGGATGAGAGTGGAGGAGGACATTAGGTGACCCCTAGTTATTAATATTACAAGTCCCATGAATGGAGGGGATCTATTGCCCCCCCCCCCCCCCCCCCCAGCAATAGCCCCAACGCACTGACTCCAGATCAAGGCAGGGTAGACACAAACTCCCCCCTACTTATTATAATTAGAACCCCCACCTACTGGCCATTGGTAAGGGCATGGAGAGCACACTAAATAAATTAATAGCCCCACCAGGGGGGCACAGGGGTGGACAGTAACATCCTTAGTATGTCTATTATTTACATCATGTAACGCATTTAGTGTATGAAATGAATAATAATTATGTATTCACAGTCTAAGCTAGTCGTTTAATACCAAATGTTTTATAGCTAAGAATATTGGCCACCTTATTTTCTACTGAAAAAATAGGGTTGCAACATATGAAGCATTTTATATTTTGCATTTAAATTAACCCAAAATGCCAATCTTTCTGTATATCTGCTGCCACTTGTTTACCTTGTAAACTTTATTTTATCCCTATAGATCTTATAACCCCTCATTCACAGCATCACATAAATCCATTGTACCTGTATTTAATTTGTGCAACATTTTAAGTGACTTTATTCTTGCAGGTGTGACCGAGCATTCATTGTGTATTTGTACTACACGGATCTGTAAAAAAAAAAAAAAAAATCAATTTAAACCTTCGCATCAAATGTACTAGAAATAATATCTGCTACCTGTCAATTCCTGCTAGCACCTGTATGAATAGGGATAATCTGCCTCCTGTCACTGCAGGTGCTCTGCAGTACAAAGCTGATTATTCTCAATGAAGCAAAATCTGCCTTAGCATATTGGGAGCTATAGCTTCCAGCAGCTGGCTACACAAGGGTCGAGTAATACTGTGTGTGATGCACACACACACAAAACAAAAACTTCCTATTGACATTCTTATCAGAGATCAAAGGCCTTTGGTGACATGAAACAGAAGAAATAATGACAATAACAGGCTAAAGTTGTCCTTGAGCTAAATGTGGACTGGTTCAGCTACCTGGAGGAGTTCTTGTTCAATAGGGGTACAATATGAACACATTCTTCAACATGTAAAATCCCAGAGGACGATAGCCATTCACTTCTTTTTTTATTGTGACCTATTTGTAGTATTCGTGTGTTTTTAACCTTGAATAATTTTTTTTATTATTATTCTTTAAGCTCCAAACACGTTTTATCCTGTCCACAGGTCAGTTTTGTTACAAAGGCCAATTAGTGGTGCTACCTTAGCCTGGAGCAAAAGCCAAGTAATGGTGGGACAAGCCCCATCGAGAGGTGATGAATAGACCGTTGAGCTGTAATTTGAAAAGGGGACCTTTGAAGCATTTACCTTACATGGGATTCTATTGTCACTGCAGGCTGTTTGATCTTAAAATCATTTACTTAATTATCTCACCATGGGAGCAATTGGCCTAGCCAGATTAGTTTGTAAGGCCTAATGGACATGGGAAAAGTTAAAACTGCTCCAAGAAAGGTATGTGAAACGATGAAATGTGTTCATGTGTATTCATGGCAGTGGGAAGAAATTAGACCAATAAAATAAAAGTGGGGTATGATGAGTTCTCATAGCATTTCTTCTTCAAATTGCCAATAATCTATATGAATAGGTCACATCAATCTAGAGTAATTGCATAAATCGTGCAATGTGTCTCTTGAATATATGTGTACGGACAGGTAAAAATATAACATTCTCCCTATGCAGGAATTTTATTGCACGTATATAGCGTATTTTTGCTATTTTTTTCTGCCAAATAATCTTATGAAAATTTAAAGAGTGCTTTTTGACCCAAGTGATTTTTGTTTTCCTGTGACATTATTTTTTTACATACAGGAATTCGCACAGGAAGCAAAAGGTGCCAATATATGCATGTTTCACAATGAATATGCAGAAAACGCTAATCAGGAACAAATTTTTGCTTGTTAATACACTAATTCACATATATATATGTGAACAAAGAAATATGATAATGACATGTTTAAGGTATATTTGATGGAACTTCAGTGACGGCCTATAGGTGCCTTTTTTTGGCCCGTTTCTCATTTTGTAAAGGGACTTTGGAAGTTGAGAAAAAACAAGTGTGGTTTGTTTTTCTGGGACTCAAACAACAAATTTGTACTTATTCACAAAAAATGTCCATAATATGCACATGTTTTGTCTTTGTAGTCTAATATTGCTTGCAAGTAGTTATGCAAATGTATGGAACATGAATCTGTTGACTTTTTTATTAATTGAAAATACTATTTGCAAATCAAATGGTTAAACATGTTCTACACTAGGTGTACCATAATATTGGATGTAATACATAAATATGTTATAAGCCTAGAGAAAACCCCAAATGCATTTAAAATGTGTGTAATATCTCACAATAGAAAGCTGGTAGAGATGTATTCATTTTATACAAATCTATTGCATACAAAGATCAATCGCGGAGCAATGTACTATGGTAAAAAGCCACTATATACAGTGGGGCAATACCTAAGTAACATGGATGGACCACCTAAACTGTTCTTTACTATTTAGGCACTTGGGATGTGTTTTGCTGTCCATATCCTGGTCACTAGGCTGCTAATGACATGAATTGAAACCCCATGAGAAGATATCTGCTTGGATTTTGATTGCTTGTACCTTTTCTTATATTGTTTACACTCATTTGATGTGTGTTGAGGACATAGGAGCATTTGCACTTTCAATATATGGTATTTAGTACTTCAGAGAAAATCAGCTTTTGCACTTTCCAGAGCAATATATGTGCATATAAAATAAAATAAAATAAAAAAGATTAATTTAGATTTTCTTCTATATTTGAGTGTGGTGTCATTTCTTAATTCTTAAAAAGTGATTAACACCTAGTGCAGCCTTGCCACTTATTTCATTGACAGTCTTCACCCAGAGAGACAGGTAGATACACAGTTCAACCACAGACATGTGAGGCTTTTTATTTTTCAACGTTTGTGGGATTTTTTTTTTTTTATAAATTCTTTATTTTTGAGTGCAGGGTTAATGTTACATACATGCCAGTATTGTCACTTCAGTAGTAATCGGCCGCGAATGGTTAACAGATTTACGACATTGATTAAGACTGCACAATTTTTTGTTGTTAGTTTTCAAGCTTGACACATTATTAAGATAAAACAGTATTAAGAAAAAATGCAAACATAAACTCATGAGCCTCTGCCCAATAGAACTGCCTTAAAGGTAAAGAGCAAGGTAATGAAAGTTACATGCTTGTATCTCTAGAGCCATTGCGTCTGCCGTAGAGCCTGTCGCTAAAGTATAAGAAATACTAATAAAATTAACAGAATATTAATAAAATTGCGTACTTTAAATGGTGTATGTCAAATGTTGAGAGGGTTATTGATCGCATTTCAAGATTACAGTGTGGTATGCGCCTTGTTAGGCGGCATGATGTTCAGCGCTTAAATGTGAAGTTAAGTTACAGCTTTCCATGGTCGGAACGGGGGGCTTAATGTCTACCTCCTTGCACATCATGTGGTTGCGCATAGGAGAGTTCTGAATACTGATAGTGGTTTTAAGAGTAATATTTTACGCAGATGCGCACACATCACACCTGATATAACTGCTGAACTTCATTGGTAGCTACATGCTGTGTTATCATCTCTAAAACTATATGGATCCTAAGTTTGTCCCAGTGAAGCGTTCTAACATGAACATAAAGCTTGGTGAAAACATTCAATACGTAATACAATACTAATGCGATGGACCAGTGTGTTCAGGTAGGTCACTAAGGTTGTGGTCTCTGGGTCTCTAATGTCGTGGTCTCTGGTTCGTCAGAGCAGTTGTGTAGTTAGTGATGTCCCTGTCACCCTGGGACGGGGGGGGGGGGGGGAGGCGTGACATGGAGTCATCCTTCTCTCGGTAGGTATGGTGACCTGTGTTAGTGCGGGGGGTCTTCTATTAATGGTGTCTGGGCGTCCACTCTCGTCATGGTAGTGTGTCTGTGGCCTCTAATGTCAGGGGAACTGTACCTATCCGTAAGGGATGGAGTGAGAAATCAGTGTCCCAAAAGGTTGCGACATTAGTCCCAAATTCAGTTCATGTTGAGCCCGTGGCTGAAGGCGTTCCAATTGGGCGTCGGGGTATAAATGCTGGAGCTTCTGCGTTGCCCCAGTGTGGGGGGTATGTGGGATTCGTTAAGGGCTTTGGTGCGGTAAGTGAGTCCAGGGGGAGTTCCAGCAGGCTCAGGGTTCTCTCGGCCTCCTGCATGTTGTGTATGTTGTGTATGGTGTCGCCCTTAGTGACTTGCAGGGTATGGTTCGGGCCCCAGCGGTACCTGACGTGCCTCGATCTCAGGAAGGAGGTAAACTGTTGTAATGTTTTCCTCCAGGCCATGGTAGCTCCCGAGAGGTCTGGATAGAATGTAAGGTGCATTCCTTCGAAGGTGTAAGTCGGATGGTCTCTGACTGCTGTGAGAACTGCAGCTCTATCCTTCAGGGTCTGGAACTGCGTGATGACATCTCTCGTGGCTGAAGACGGGGCCTTAGGGGGCTTGGGGATGCGGAATATGCTGTCAAGAGCCACCGCTTTAGCTAGTTTCGGGGTGAGTAACGATGTTAATAACCTTCTAATTAGGTGAGGCAGCTCGGCGTCTGGTGTGTTTTCCGCTATGCCCCTGATCTTTAGGTGTTTCATGCGGCGTTTGTCTTCCAGTGAGGCGAGTTTCAGCTCATGGATCTGGTGCTGCTTCTTGAGCTCTTGTACTTCTTGTTGCAGCTCCATGATTTGGCCTTTCTGGGTGTCTGTGGTAACTTCCACCGCTCCCAATCGGCCATTCAGGCCCTGCAGGGTTTCTCTGAGTGAGGCCACATCGGCCGCGATTTTCTGGTGGTGATCTGCCATTAATTCCCGTATAGCTTCCATGCTTACCGGTGTAGGGGAGGTAGCAGGAAGCTTTTGCTGCGTCCGGGCTGGCAGTGATTGTGGCTGGGCCTGAGTGGTGTCCCCCTCCGCTTCATCCGACGAGTCTTCATAGAAGTCGGAGCAGCCGCCATGGAGGGACTCCATTCTGGAGTTGGAGGCCTCCGCGGCCTGCCGCCAAAGTTCGCCGATATGCATACTTTGCCTCGGTTTTTCAGGCTTTAGCTTTTTAGTTTTCCGCCCCATGAGGTATTGGCGAGTATTTGGCTCCGTGTGTAGCTTCCACAGAAAAAGGCCTCCAGGCCCCGGAGCGTTGACGCGTAGTAGGCCGCAGTCCGGCGCCGTGGCTTATTGTGTTTCGCCGGGTATAAAAGCGATATCAGTCGGTAGGGTGTCACTCAGGTAGGTCCCCTGGGGTGTTTTTATGTTTGGATGGGGCTTTGTTGGGGGGATATTTGGCGGATTCAGTCTGTATTTGGAGGAGCTCTCATGGATGGCATCCGTTCTGGTCGGTTGACTTAATCTAGACTCGTTTGTGGGATTTTTCATTCCATGTATGTTAACGGCATCTATACATCTACAGCATTGCCAAAGGTTTATCCTTAAAGTGTCTTTTAAAGGGACACTCCAGGCACCCAGACCACTTCTGCTCATTGGAGTGGTCTGGGTGCCAACTCCCACTACTCTTAACCCTGCAAGTGTAATTATTGCAGTTTTTCATAAACTGCAATAATTACCTTGCAGGGTTAACTCCACCTCTAGTGGCTGTCTACTAGACAGCCTCTAGAGGTCACTTCCTGGTCCATAGCACAGGAAACCTGTGCTAGAGCGTCGCTGGACGTCCTCACGCTGTGTGAGGACCTCCAGCGTTGCTCAAAACCCCATAGGAAAGCATTGAAATGATTTTTCAATGCTTTAATATGGGGAGATGTAATGCGCATGCGCGGCATTGCCGCGCATGCGCATTAGGTCTCCTCGGCCGGTGGGTGGGATCAGTCTCGCCCACCGGCCGACGCAATGGACAGAAGGAGCGTCGCGGAGGAGGAGACAGCGGCGAGGGACAGCGCCGCTGCCTTAGGTAAGTGACTGAAGGGGTTTTCACCCCTTCAGTAACCGGGGATTGGGGGGTGGGAGGGAGAGGGACCCTCCAGTGCCAGGAAAACGGATCGTTTTCCTGGCACTGGAGTTTCCCTTTAACCCCATGAGCATTTCATAAAGATAACTTTTTTATTAAAAACTCATAAAGACTGTGTTTCAACACAGTCAAAAGATATCATAATGCAGAGACTACTTTGTCTTATAAATTTTTCTTATGCTGGACAATGTCTGGATAAAAGTTGGAGCTACCACTGTCATGCTATGTCAAGCCCTCAGCCACGATTAGTGACGACTCAGAGGAAAAGGGTCTTTCTACCGCTGTTTTGCTGTTGTACTCTCGCATATGCATGAAGCACCAAGAGCTGGAGAGGACCTCATGGAAGAAGATGGCAGCAACCACAACGGACACGTTCAGGTAAGTAAAACTACCTTTCATTGCACCATTGGGCCACTTCACTGAAAACAGAGCCAAATATGCAAAGATCCCATAAAATGACAGAGCAGCTTTAAAATGAAAAAGATAATGAATATGGTCCATAATGCCCCCAACTTTTTTCACAAGTTATGGACACCCACCTTCTCCCAACTGTAAACAGGCACCACCCATTCAGAGACCCCCGAGGGAGTGTTGTGAGTGAATTTGCTAGGGTTGGGAATGGATGAACTCTGACTGTTGAGTTGAATCTAGGCTTGCCTATTGGTTTACTTAGTCCCTTTATTTTCCCTTCCCCTCTTTTCCACCATACTTTAGTCTCATCTTTTCTATATCTTTCCATTGCCTATCTTGTTATACTTACACTTACAGTGTTCCTTGTGATTATGACTTTGTTTAAATGCAGAAATGAGTCTTTGTCTTAATAAAAGGAAAGGATTGTAACAGAGAGCACACATGAATGACATCACATATCTCACGTCAAATGTCTTGCTTGTCCATTCATTTTTGATGAGAGCTGCTCCATTGTATTTATATGGGAGAGCACCGTTGGTTGAAATTGTTCATCCATTTTATAGTTTTTGATGAAATGAGGAGGAAGGTGGTTTTCAGGGTCTCTATCTGACTTGGAGACTTAGTGCAGTTAATCGACTAATTAATCAATCTGGCTATAATAGGAATCACAGTTAACTGTGGTGGACAAGACAGAATTTTCCAGGTATGCTACTATAAAGTCCTTTGATGAGCTAAAATCCAACTCTGCTGAGGCCTCTGGCTGTCACACCAGAAATAAAGCAAAGTCCAAATGTTCAGGCTGAGTATCATATCCATTCTTCTTGTCCTTTGGGTCCCAAATCAACAGCAATTACTTTTATTTACCAAGTCACTGGGGCAACAAGGTAATAAAACCAACAAAAAGTTTAAACAGCTCATGTAGGTTGCAGGTTTAGAGTTAATGTAACATAAGTCAACAATGTGGCAAACAGTTGCCAACTAGTTGAAAGTGCTAATAATTAAAGGGACACTATAGTCACCCAGACCACTTCAGCTCAATGGTCCCTCAGGTTTTAACCCTTCACATGTAATCATAACAGTTTCAGAGAAACTGCTATGTTTACATTTGGGGTTAATCCAGCCTCTAGTGGCTGTCTTCCGGACAGCCACTAAAGGCGCATCTGCGATGCTGGAGGCGAATTTCACCTCCATAGCGCAGAGTGTCCATAGGAAGCATTGAGAAATGCTTTCCTATGGACTCTTTGAATGCATGCGCAGCACTTGCCGCGCATGCGCATTCGGCTCCAGTGACGTCAGACGGGGGAGCTGTCGTCGGACGGGGAGGAGAGGTCACCAGCGCCAGATTAAGGTAAGTGTCTGAAGGGGTTTTTACCCCTTCAGCGCCACGGGACGGGTACCCTAAGGGTGGGGGCACCCTCAGGGCACTATAGTGTCAGGAAAACCGCTTTGTTTTCCTGACACTATAGTAACCCTTTAATTACAGCACATTGTCAGCAGTTGTGGAGGAACTCCTAAGATCCTAAGAAATGTAGCAAGGCCTATTCTGATAAACCAAGCAGATAGTGTCCATTCAGGAAAAGATATTATTGTCTCAATGTGTTATTAGAACATTATAACAATATACCTTCATTCCACCGATGAAAAAGTCGGCAAAGCATACCAGGGGAGGCATTGAGTGAGGTGCTAATGCGTTTCAAAATGTGTTTTCATCTTCAACAAGATATTGTGTTTGCAGTATAAAATAGGGAAAACCCCAATATTTATTTTTTAGACAGTTGGTCATTTTAATCTCCTGAGGGAAGACTTCAGGAGCCCTACAGATGTTCTATAAGTCTATGTAAGGGTTTCTTTAAAACAGCATGCTGTAAATTGGATAAAGATGTTTGTTTATTATACGTTAATAGATGGAAGGAATATTTTGTGCATTGTAAACATAATAAACATTACCTGTTAAATTCCTGATGAACATAATTCTTATATTCTTATATAGCTTAATTGTTGATTTTCAAAAGCAAAGTATCAAAAGTATTTAAATACTCTGATACTTTATTGTAAGTTATAAATAGCTATTTTGCATCAAATATTTAATGATATATATTGATATATAATGAAATATACGAGGTCTGTCCAGAAAAAGTCCAGCCATCGTTAGTATAGAGAGAGTGGTTTGTGCGACATCGATGTCAGTGGGGCGCTAGACGCAGTTGAGTGAGCATGTTTATTATATTGTGTTGTCGTATTGAAAATGGCTGTGCGAGTAGAGCAACAAATCTGCATCAAATTTTGCGTTAAACTTTCCTCTGAGGAAACTATTCGGATGATTCAGAAAGGTTTCCAGGGACGATGCAATGAGTGCAGCGCATATAAAAGCGTGGCACAAACACTTCAAAGATGGTCGAGAATTTGCTGAAAGATTTGGTGCCCTGCGACTTCTGGCTTTTCCCAAAACTAAAATCACCTTTGAAAGGGAATAGATTTCAGACCGTCAATGAGATCCAGGTAAACCCAACGAGGCAGCTAATGGCGATTCCAACAAAGGATTTTGCAGTGTGTCTTAAACAGTGGAAGAGATGCAGGAAGAACTGTGTGAGATTCCAAGGTGCCTACTTTGAAGGGGACTGAGGCGTCATTGTCCTAGGTAGAATTTTTCTTGTATATTGTACCTTTGTCAATAAATGTCCCTTTGTTCATATTACATGGCTGGATATTTTATGTGTATATATATATATATATATATATATATATATATATATATATATATATAAATACCAAAAAATCCTGCACTCCACCCAAAACAAAATGGTATACTGCCCGGTGCTGAATCCAAACATAGAAATATAAAGTAAAGTAAAGATGGAAAGCACTCCAGGGACTTCTTTAAAATGTAACTTTTATTCGTTCCAAATAAAAATGGTCAACGTTTCAGCCCGATACACTCAGGCTTTCCTCAGGATATATATATATTAAGTGAGTGAGTTATGTGCCTTAAAGCCATGGTAAAATTAACATTGGATTTCAAAAGTGCAGCAGCAAATATCATTTTTTTTTATTATTATTTTTTTAAAATATTCTCTTATTACTAAGAAAATCTAGCTTTTTAATCAAACAGCTGGAGTATGAAAGGGAGGAGATGAAATGCTTCATAGAATCAGTGGTCTAGCACAGCTTCTGATTTTATTGAATGTCTCCAAATGTCTACTAGAGTATTTGGCAAAAATAAGAATCAAGCACTAATCCTGCCATTATATCATTTTTTTATATTTTAGAATATCTGCAATTAACTTTGGAATATTTCCAAAGATAAGACAACATAGTGTGAATTTGACTTAAGTTGATTCACCATACAGTGGGATAAATCTCTACTGCGTAGAAATACAATGCAGCAGCTCAATAAAAATACAGATATTATAATTTCACGGTTTATTTTCTTTCCGTTGTTTCATAGTCATTGAAAAAAATTATACAATTGCATTAGCTTAAGGAGATCTCCTGTTAGAGAGACTAATGGTTTCTCTAAAATGGCATATTCTAGGAAAATATTTTTTTTTGCATTTATTGAAAAATAAAATATATGCCTTAAACTTTCTACAACTTTCTTAAACATCGACGGCGTATTTTAGAATGATATCAATTTATTTAGTCAAGAAGTTGAGAAAAAAAAATATTTATATATATATATATATATATGTATAAAAAATAGGGATACGTTTGGCACACTACCTTTCAATTGACAAAATATGTATATATATACCAGGGTGCAAAACCTGCGAAGAAATATCATATATATATATAGTAAGGATAACAAGGTGCACTCCTGGATTTGAAAAAGTGTTCAGTTTAATGTGCCCATATAATCAGAGTTCAGCAGATCAACATTTCGACCTATTCAGGTCTTTATCAAGATCAGAACGTGTTATCTTGTTACCTTGTTATCCTTACTATATATATATATATATATATATGACTTGTGTGCCCATGCAGGCCATTAATGCCCATATATTTATAGCCTAATCTATCTCTCGTAGTGAAAGGGTAAGTTGAATTAGCATGCTTCCTCCTAAAAGATAATTATTGATGCAAGTAGTAAATGTACGGAACTCAAATAGCACTCCAAACCTTTGGAGCCTGTGCTGAAGGTAGGGTCCTTGTTCTCCAGACCAAAATCTCAAAAAGAAAATAACAAATACCTCAGCACAAAGTGGTAGGGTATAAAGGTGGTTTATTCAGCCATCAAATGTGAACTGGCAACGTTTTGATATACTAGGTGTCTTCGTCAAGCTATAAAACATGTGCATCATACATATGAAAAAGGTGAACAAAAAGGTAAACAATGAATTAACAAACCAATAACTATGTAGTATAGAAATCATGTATTACCATCAAACAATAGAGAGCACTGAGAAATTAACTCCATCTGTTTTGTTTTTTCATAACATTGAAAGTGACAGCATCACATACTTATAATAAATATCTTGAAAGAAAAAATATGTAAATGCCTTAATATTATGGTTTTTTTTTATCATCACATCTGAAGATAAATATATTTTAAAATGTATCCATAAATCAATTTGGTTACCATGTATTATTATCTATATTATAGTAGCATTCAGAAATACAATCTGGCAATCAAAAAAAAAATATTATTTAGACTTGTATACAGCATAAACATGTTATTTAGCCGAAACCGTTTTCCCAAAAATGTAATTTAGTTCGGGACCTCCGACACTCGTTCATTTGACTGTTCGTGTCATGTGATCGGCACACACAAACTACACAGCAAACAGCCCCATCCACACACAACCCGCAACCACACGAGCAGCATCTCCACCACTCACACATCCTTACAAACAGCTACCCCCAAATTCACAAACAACCCCACAAGCAGCATCCCCAGAAACAAGCAGCATACCCTCACAAATGCTACACAACAAGCACCCACCCCACAAGCAGCATCTTGGCAAACCTTGCATTAACGCTTCCAAACGCATGCCCCAAACTTTTGTTTAATGTATGTGTAATATATATATAGGGGAGTTCAATTAAGAAACTGGCCTTGGACGCGGCACGTCCCTAGGGTCAGACTGGACAATCCAGCATGTTTATTCACAGTTATCCTATACTTTTATTTTTGGTTTTTGTGTTTGAAACATGTGCCTAACATTAACCGCCTCATAAGCTTGGCCAACTCCTCACACAGATGTGTTGTCTCCCCTTCTGCCCAGATAGTGGAAGTAAACGCCGTCATTGTGGGAGGTTAAGACATGCAAACTGAGATATGTAACTACTATGTTCATAAATGTTGTTTATGCTACTTTAACCATAAAATAACAGTGCAGTATGCTTTAAATCTTTGTACAAACCAACTGCCTATTGTATATTTTCGATGTACCTTACTCTTGTCATTGCCAAATGTTGTACTCACTACTGCACTGCCAAAAATAAAGAATTAAAAAAAAAAAAGAAACTGGCCTTGGGGCAGCAAGGAGGGTTTTGAGATATTGTGAGATTTACTGCTCTTATCTTCAGTAAGAGGAATTTCTCTTGTTATAATATTTTCTTCTCTATTGTCACATTTGCCATAGTTCCAGATCAGCAGAACTTCTAAATAACAGTGCCAGAAGAATATCCTCAAGCTAATTTCAAAATATTCCTTGTGGGCACATCAGATGGCAAGCAATTCTTATTTCTGTTGTTAACCTATTGGAAGTTACGGACATGAATCCACAAATCAAATCATAATGTGTAACAGGCTGGCTTACATAAAACCCAACATTATAACGCTACTGGCTACTGTAGTTATACCTTTATGGTAACAATTTCTTTATTATTATAGTATATTATATTTGTTATAATTTAGAAAAAAAGAGAGCAAATAGAAGAATTTATATAACAATAATAATAATTATAATAATATCAAATTATTAAATCAGGGACGGTACAGTTCACTTTCATCAGTTTGCAAGTATATGTTCCAAGTAATTATTTGCTCCCCTATGGAAACATTTAGAAACTCTGTGCATTCTTTAAGTCTACTTCTTCTAAACCAGCAATGATTTCACTTAATTCCTGTGCCTTACTTTATCTTTATACTCCTAATACAAACAGGTTACATTTCATTTTCCATTTTTAGTCAATGCTTACAGGCAGTGCAAACATTATGCATAACGTAATTATAGTGTGAGATTTGAAAGAGATGTACTTTTTGTGCTTCAATTTAAATGGAAAATACAGCATGTTTTGAACCTCCTTCATATTACCTTTATCAGAACAAACTATATCAGCAAGTCAGCATGAAGTCAATTTTCAGAAATCAGTACCACCTTCAATACAATGAATCCACGGGAGTCAAAAGTCATGTTCGGCTATGAGTAGCAATAATTATGTCGACATAGATGGACAGTCACTTTTTTCTTTGACACAATAATATAAGCAAATCAGTGTGATATCAATTAATCAGAAATTAGCACTGACTTCCCATAATGAGTCCATGGGTTTCACAAAATGTTCATAATATATCCATAGGACGCTGGGGCTTTTGGATGGCTGTGTCTACAGTACATAGGTGGACTGTCCTTTCTAAATCACACAATAGAAAATAAGTAAATATAATTGTATTATTTCAAAATAAAAAAATAAGTAAACATTGTAGTGATATAAAGAACTCCCAATGAGTAAAATGTTCATTATTTATAATAATCTGTTTTTGTATCCCGCACAATTATGTATGATCACGACTGTATTTTCCATATTGTTTTTAATCGCTACCTGATCATTTAAATCGGTAGTTCATTTGCTAAAACTTTCCATTATTTAAAAGGGATACAAATTACAAGGTTTTTGATCCATTCCATTGTGTTTTCCCAGTAAGGACTAAGAAAGAAAGAGAATACAAAATTCGATTTTGTGAAGTATATATTCCAGATTTTGATAGCGGAACAGATGTATTTTCAATTAAATAATAACAATTGTTCACTCAAGAAATAAAACACTGAGTGAATTGTTTGAAATATGCGACACCCTATCACACATTAGCCAGGACACAAGTGCTTCTTCGATGAGTTTCTGTGTAACAAAAACAAGATAGAAAGATTGAGGACAATAAGAGATGTCAAAGGAGCACATAGCAGTTGTGTTACTGTTTATGCAATTCAATATTTATACTAATCAGGCACGTGAATGTTTATATTCTATTATACCTGTATTAGGTCCTTAAATGGACACTATAGGATGCATTCTTATGTTAATTTGACGTCCCTTTATAGCCAGCACCATTTCTAACTCAGTGTATCCAGTGGCAAAAGTGCACATAAAATCTAAACCAGACAGCCAGCCACACAGACAGACATGCATTCGTATATTTAGTTACCATGTACTTACCATGTGTTCCTGGCTGTTCTCTCCTCCTGTCTGCAGTACGCAGGCTCTTCCCTAGTTTAGCTCATTCTCTGGTCACTGTAGCTGAGGTCCATATGTATACTAGAGCTGAGGACTTTTTGTGAGCAGATTTGCCAAAGAGGACCAGATATAGTGCAGAAAGCTTCCAAACCTTTCTTTTTATTATTAATCGGCAGTGAAATGAACAGAAAGAAAAGTCTAGCAATACTATAACTATAAACCATCAAAATCAAAGACCGTAACTTGTGTTGGTGCCCAGAATGTCCCTTGAACTTTGGTTTATGAGACACAATAACATAGCACTATGGTTATTTGAATTATATATTTGGGAATGATATAAGAAATATAGGAAACCACAAATCAAATGGGCTAATCAAACAGATAGGCATACCAAACCTGCCCACGTATCTGTGAACATAACATGAATCAGCTAAGTTCTATATTGTCATTGCAATATGATAGTTGAAGACCCTGTTCAAACATAGAACCTTCAAGCTATTCAGTTCTAGCAAAGTTACTTGAGAACTGCAGTTGTTCAGAAAGCAATACTACTCAATAAGCCATACTCCAGAATGGAATCCCTATAGACACAGAAATCTATACTCCATTTTATGTTTTTTTATGTCTTAAAATCTGAAATTAAAACTAGGGTTTTTTTTTTTCAAAGTATAAGATTTGACATTTGGAACTAAGGAAAGGGTTTGTTTAGGTTTTTGGAGGGGCTTATTATAGGTTTGGGGGAAGGGGGTCCTTAGGGCATGTGGAACTTGAAGGTTTTTCTGCAAAGTATTTACCATCCAATGTTTTCTGTAGTCCCATCAGCTTCCTATGATTGATTGTTGGCCTAAAGTAGCTGTTATACAGTGAGCACCACTCATTGCTGTCCCTGCTTCTCCTGACATTACCTATATGAGAGGCTGTTGGTTGGCAGATGGTAAGGGATCCCCTCCACTTCCTTACCAGCCTCACACATAGACAATGGAGGAGCTAGGAAAGTGCTGAATTCTACACACTCTATAACTTTTATTGTAGCTCTGCTATCAAATATAGAAAGCTGACTGGACTACAGAGGACACAGGCCAAGGCTTCCATTATTAATATTCTCTCATCAATCCACATAAACTACTAATAAAGTGCTTAATCTACTTAATAGGATAGCCAGCCCTCGCAATACGGCTTAAAAAGCCATAGTGCTCACTTTGCCTACACCAGCAGTCTTTTCAGTATATAATTCTAACGGCATATCCTGGCTAGTTAGTGCAGTGGGAACACTACTGCCTTTTACAGGCAAGACCAGGGTTCAAATCCCAATCAGACACCTAATGGTATAAACCTGCTTCACCAACTGCTCATAGATTGTAAGTGTTTTCATCTCTAAATACTATTTAATAATTGCAAAATTATGCGAAATGTGTTTACATTAAAATGCCTGCATTGACTCTTCTCACCAGAACAACTACATTAAGCTGTAGGTGTTCTGGTGACTATATTGTCCCTTTAACGGAAGACTTCCATCCCTATAACAACTTTAAGCTAATATTACTGGGCACCTAGCTAACCCTTCCTGTTACTGTAACGAAGAGAGGAATGGAATAAGGAGGCAGATATGTTGGGGCCTGCAGCCTTAACTTAGTGGGTTTAAATATTGTCAAATGGCTTCACCTGAAGATGAGAAGGTGCTTAAATGAGTTTAAGTTTTTCAGGAGGTGTGTGTCCCCTTAAAAGGATCCTATAGAGTCAGGAAAACAAAGCCGTTTTCCTAACACTATAGGGTTAATAGGTCCCCCCCTCGTGCCTCCATCCCCCTTCCCGTGGGGCTGAAGGGTTTGAAACCTTTTCAGCCACTTACCTGAATCCAGCGCCATTGTCCCTCGGGGCTGGGTCAGGGTTCACCCACCCTCGTCTCCCGATGACGTCAGCCGGCGGGGGAGACCTAGCGCGCATGCTCGCAATGGCTGCACATGCTTTAGACCTCCCCATAAGAAAGCATCCAGCGTCAGATAACAGACCAAAAGTCTGTTTGGATTCCGGAAGCCCTCTAGTGGCTGTCTGTTAGACAGCCGCAGAGGGCAGACTTAGAGCTGCAATGTAAACATGCAGTTTTACATTGCAGCACTAAGTGCAAAACGGACACTGCACCCAAACCATTTCAATGAGCTGAAGTGGTCTGGGTGCCTACAGTGTTCCTTTAAGGAATTAAAATAGGTTTCTCTTTCTAAATAATAAAGAAATCTCAAAATTAGCAGAAGATTATAAAATGTGTAGTTGCAAACAGATGTTTTATTTACAATGGAAAGTGTTTGTTTCTGCTAATATTACACCAATTTCTGTTTTTGCATTGAAATGCAGAATTTCTCAAAAGGCTTAGTGAGCAATTTTCACATGGTTGAATCTTTGAACGATCAACGTGATGTTTAGATATTCATGTTAAATCAGTGAAACAAGAAAATATGTTCTTAATGCAACCTTAACAGAACTGAGAACTTTGAAATACTATTGAGATCTTTGTTTCTTCCTTATTGTATTTTTTTTTAAACTACACAATAGATTTTGTAGGACAGTAAAAATCAAACTATTTTATTATCACTAGTGTTGTCGCGAACCCGGAATTTTCGGTTCGCGAACGGCGAACGCGAACTTCCGCAAATGTTCGCGAACCGGTGAACCGCGCGAACCGCCATTGACTTCAATGGGCAGGCGAATTTTAAAAACAACAGGGACTCTTTCTGGCCACAATAGTGATGGAAAAGTTGTTTCAAGGGGACTAACACCTGGACTGTGGCATGCCAGAGGGGGATCCATGGCAAAACTCCCATGGAAAATTGCACAGTTGATGCAGAGTCTGCTTTTAATCCATAAAGGGCAGAAATCACCTAACATTGACACCTGTCCTCAAAGCCCAGCCCTGATACACACTGACACAGAGCAGAATAGAGACTGTTCCCTGTCCACAGAGACCATGATACACACTGACACAGAGCAGAATAGGGACTGTTACCCCTACATAGGGTCACTTGGCAGATATGGATTGACACCTGTCCTCAAAACCCCTGATACACACTGACACAGAGCAGAATAGGGACTGTTCCTCCTACATAGGGTCACTTGGCAGATATGGATTGACACCTGTCCTCAAAACCCCTGATACACACTGACACAGAGCAGAATAGAGACTGTTCCCCCTACATAGGGTCACTTGGCAGATATGGATTGACACCTGTCCTCAAAACCCCTGATACACACTGACACAGAGCAGAATAGGGACTGTTCCCCCTACATAGGGTCACTTGGCAGATATGGATTGACACCTGTCCTCAAAACCCCTGATACACACTGACACAGAGCAGAATAGAGGCTGTTCCCCCTACATAGGGTCACTTGGCAGATATGGATTGACACCTGTCCTCAAAACCCCTGATACACACTGACACAGAGCAGAATAGAGACTGTTCCCCCTACATAGGGTCACTTGGCAGATATGGATTGACACCTGTCCTCAAAACCCCTGATACACACTGACACAGAGCAGAATAGGGACTGTTCCTCCTACATAGGGTCACTTGGCAGATATGGATTGACACCTGTCCTCAAAACCCCTGATACACACTGACACAGAGCAGAATAGGGACTGTTCCTCCTACATAGGGTCACTTGGCAGATATGGATTGACACCTGTCCTCAAAACCCCTGATACACACTGACACAGAGCAGAATAGGGACTGTTCCCCCTACATAGGGTCACTTGGCAGATATGGATTGACACCTGTCCTCAAAACCCCTGATACACACTGACACAGAGCAGAATAGAGACTGTTCCCTGTCCACAGAGACCATGATACACACTGACACAGAGCAGAATAGAGACTGTTCACCGTCCACAGAGACCATGATACACACTGACACAGAGCAGAATAGGGACTGTTCCCCCTACATAGGGTCACTTGGCAGATATGGATTGACACCTATCCTAATAATCCCTGATACACACTGACACAGAGCAGAATAGAGACTGTTCCCCCTACATAGGGTCACTTGGCAGATATGGATTGACACCTGTCCTCAAAACCCCTGATACACACTGACACAGAGCAGAATAGAGACTGTTCCCTGTCCACAGAGACCATGATACACACTGACACAGAGCAGAATAGAGACTGTTCACCGTCCACAGAGACCATGATACACACTGACACAGAGCAGAATAGGGACTGTTCCCCCTACATAGGGTCACTTGGCAGATATGGATTGACACCTGTCCTCAAAATCCCTGATACACACTGACACAGAGCAGAATAGAGACTGTTCACCGTCCACAGAGACCATGATACACACTGACACAGAGCAGAATAGAGACTGTTCACCGTCCACAGAGACCATGATACACACTGACACAGAGCAGAATAGAGACTGTTCCCTGTCCACAGACACCATGATACACACTGACACAGAGTGTCCGCGTGAAATAGGGCCGTGAGTAATGACGTCACGGGTAGCCTGCCCATAGTATCGCATAGGGTGGAAGAGCTGATAGGACATCTGAAACGTATTGGGATGGAGATGCTTAATTGTTCTCCAAAATGCTTGACACCACCCCATAGTGAATCTCTGCAAACTTTAATACCATCAGAGGAGGAAGAATGTGGCAGCCCACTGGGATTATTCGAAAAATTTCAAATTGATGATTTTCCAGACCCTGGGGTTGACATTAGTCCAGATTTACATCTTGTGACCCATGAGGATGTTCCAGGCACTACTTGTGAAATAAAGACAGATAATAAAGTGAATGATCCTTCTCCTTGGGACTTGCACCCTGTCGTTGAAGGTGGAGTAGGCAATGGCAAGAGCATGCTGTGGGTAGTCAGTGCAAACACTCTCTTCCCGGTGAATAATGAGGAGACTAACTATGATGACGTTATTTGCGTTGAAAGTAATGATGCCAGAGATCTTTTGAAACCATATGGAAGGAACGAATTGGTTAAAAGAAAGGCAAGAGACCACCTGCATATAGACAAGAATACGCATAAGAGAAAGAAGAGAACAGGTGAAAAAGAGAAGCTGCAGACTGCCTATCTGCAAATAGTTGAGTTATGTCCTGAAGATGTCCGTGTTACCACAGTGCAGACTCTGTTTGATACACTACTGAGGAGAGTCAGAGAAACCCCAGATCTTCACGTATTGGATGAGTCGGTGCGTGGAGTTGCAGAGAACGTAGAACAAGAAATATTTAAACTTTTCCTGTGTACTGACAGCAGATATACATAGGGTCACTTGGCAGATATGGATTGAGACCTGTCCTCAAAACCCCTGATACACACTGACACAGAGCAGAATAGAGACTGTTCCCTGTCCACAGAGACCATGATACACACTGACACAGAGCAGAATAGGGACTGTTACCCCTACATAGGGTCACTTGGCAGATATGGATTGACAAATCCCTGACAAACAGCTACCACATGCAAGGAAGGCAGCAGGGGCGCAAATGACCCACTCCCGACGCGGGAAGGTAGTGACGACAAATAACAATACAGGACTCTTTAGAGGCCCTGTAATTGTAATCAGTCCACTTGAAATCCTTTAACTTTGATCAATTGGAGGGAAGTCTGGTGCAGAGCCACTGACCCATGCGCAGGGCCAGCCTTAGGCCTTTGGGCGCCCTGTGCAAGAAATCTTCACCCTGTCACACCCATGTGCAAGAAATCTTCACCCTGTCACACACACACAGGCAGACAGCCATACACACGCACACACACAACTGCGACTGACTAGGTTTGTCACCTCCTCAAAAGGACGCATGAGCCTACAGGCATTGCGCATGAGCGTCCAGTAACGTGGCAAAAAAAATCCCAGCTCCCCAGAGGCTGTCCTAGCACCCCGGTCATACAAATATTCATTAACAGCTTTTTCTTGTTGTAGCAGGCGGTCGAACATTAGGAGTGTTGAATTCCAACGTGTAGGGCTGTCGCAAATCAAGCGCCTCACTGGCATGTTGTTTCGCCGCTGGATATCGGCAAAGTGAGCCATGGCCGTGTAGGAATGCCTGAAATGGCCACAGACCTTCCTGGCCTGCTTCAGGACGTCCTGTAAGCCTGTGTACTTATGCACAAAGCGTTGTACGATCAGATTACACACATGTGCCATGCACGGCACATGTGTCAACTTGCCCAACTTCAATGCCGCTATCAAATTTTTTCCGTTGTCACACACCACTTTGCCGATATCCAGTTGCTGCGGAGTCAGACACTTTTCCACCTGTGCGTTCAGGGCAGACAGGAGTGCTTGTCCGGTGTGACTCTCTGCTTTCAAGCAAGTCAAACCCAAGACGGCGTGACACTGCCGTATCCGGGATGTGGAATAGTACCTGGGGAGCTGGGGGGGTGCCGTTGATGTGGAGCAAGAAGCAGCGGCACAAGAGGACTCAGCCGAGGAGGTTATGGAAGAGGATGGAGTAGGAGGAGTAGAGGAGGTGGCAGCAGGACTGCCTGCAATTCGTGGCGGTGTCACCAACTCCTCTGCAATGCCACGCATTCCTTGCTTGTCAGCCGTCAGCAGGTTTACCCAATGCGCAGTGTAGGTGATATACCTGCCCTGACCATGCTTTGCAGACCAGGTATCAGTGGTCAGATGGACCCTTGCCCCAACACTGTGTGCCAGACATGCCATGACTTCCTTTTGCACAATCGAGTACAAGTTGGGGATTGCCTTTTGTGAAAAGAAATTCCGGCCGGGTACCTTCCACTGCGGTGTCCCAATAGCTACAAATTTTTTGAACGCCTCAGACTCAACCAGATTGTATGGTAAAAGCTGGCGGGCTAATAGTTCGGACAAGCCAGCTGTCAGACGCTGGGCAAGGGGGTGACTTGGTGACATTGCTTCTTACGCTCAAACATGTCCTTGACAGAAACACATGACTGTGGGCAGATGAGCGGGAACTGCTCAAGGCGGGAGACGGAGTGGCGGATGGTTGAGAGGGGGCAAGAAGGACAGCAGTGGTTGACGTGGCTGAAGATGCTGGACCAGGAGGAGGATGGCGGCTTAGAGTAGGCGTGCTGCTTGTACTCATGTGTTGATCCCATAGGCGTTTGTGATGTGAGATCATGTGCCTACGCAAAGCAGTTGTACCTAGGTGGGTGTTGGACCTCCCACGACTCAGTTTCCTTTGGCACAGGTTGCAAATGGCATCGCTGTTGTCAGAGGCAGACACACAAAAAAAATGCCACACTGCTGAGCTCTGCAATGACGGCATTCTGGTGGTGGACACAGCATGCGTTGATTGGCGTGCTGTCGGGCTGACCCCGGGTGCCGATGCATGCTGTCTGACTGTGCCACTAGCTCCTTGCGACGACACCCCCCTGCTTCCAACTCGTCTCCTCCTCCTCCTCTCTGTCTCCTCATCTGAACTTTCGCCCTGTTCTTCTTCTTGCCGAGCGGGCACCCACGTGACATCCATGGACGCATCGTCATCATCAACCGCTTCGCTTGTATCTGACAACTCAGAAAAGGAAGCAGCAGCGGGTACAACATCATCATCATCACACCGTACCTCCATGTGTTTAATGCTGCCTGCCTGAGACATATCCCTGTTATCTACATCCTCTAGCAATAATGGTTGCGCATCACTCATTTCTTCAAACGGGTGTGTGAATAACTCATCTGACATACCAAGTAAAGCGGCTGTGGTGCTAGTTTTGGTGGTGGCGGCAGGCGGGTGAGTGCTATCTTGAGAGGTGCCTGAAGCTAAGCTGGAAGAGGATGGTGCGTCAAGGTTCCGAGCGGAGGCTGTACAAGATTGGGTGTCCTGTGTTAGCCAGTCAACTAAGTCCTCAGAACTTTTCAAGTTCAGGGTACGTGGCTTCTGAAAACTGGGCATTATTCTAGGGCAAAAGGGAATCACAGCACCACGACCACGACGGCCCCTGCGGGGTGGCCTGCCTCTGCCTGTCATTTTTTTGGGGATTAGTGGTACTATGCGTGCAAGCTACTGTGAGACCAGATATGATTGGCAATGTGCACTGGAACAGTTCTGCAGAGCACACACTGTAGGCCTGAGACACCCGCTTGAAGACAAGTAACTGCTATTCAATCTATAACAGTGAAAAACAAATTTTGGTTTTAAAAGCACGCTATAGAGACACCAGATATGATTGGCAATGTGCACTGGAACAGTTCTGCAGAGCACACACTGTAGGCCTGAGACACCCGCTTGAAGACAAGTAACTGCTATTCAATCTATAACAGTGAAAAACAAATTTTGGTTTTAAAAGCACGCTATAGAGACACCAAATATGATTGGCAACTGTCAAAGCACGCTGGAACAGGTCTAAAGAGCACACGCTGAAGTAGGCCTGACACCCAGATGCTTGCAGACAACTAACTGATCTTCTATTACAGTGAAAAAAAATGATTTCTTTAAAATCTAAAGCTTAAGCTATTGTTAAAACAGATATGAGTGGTGGCACTGACTGTGCAAATGGGCAAGGCATCCAACCTGACACAGAAGCTGGCAGGCAGGCAACTGCTCTTCTATTACAGTGGAAACAAAATGTTGGTTGTAAAAGCACGCTATAGAGACACAAGATATGAGTGGCAACTGTCAAAGCACGCTGGCACAGGTCTGCAGAGCACACGCTGAAGTAGGCCTGAAACACAGACGCTTGCAGACAACTAACTGCTCTTCTATTACAGTGAAAAAAAATATTTATTTTAAATGTAAAGCTTAACCAATTGTTAAAACAGATATGAGTGGTGGCACTGGGCAAGTAGGCACAGTATCCAATGTGAACCTCACACAGAAGCTGGCAGGCAGGCAACTGCTCTTCTATTACAGTGGAAACAAAATTTTGGTTGTAAAAGCACGCTATAGAGACACAAGATATGAGTGGCAACTGTCAAAGCACGCTGGCAGGGTTGTGCAGGGCACACGCTGAAGGAAGGCCTGACAGAGCCGCTTGAAGGACACTGACTGTCTGCTATTAGCTTACACTGGAAACCTTTTTTCTTTGTAAAAGCACGCTAAAGAGACACCAGATATGATTGGCAACTGTCAAAGCACGCTGGCACAGGTCTGCAGAGCACACGCTGAAGTAGGCCTGACACCCAGACGCTTGCAGACAACTAACTGATCTTCTATTACAGTGAAAAAAAATGATTTCTTTAAAATCTAAAGCTTAAGCTATTGTTAAAACAGATATGAGTGGTGGCACTGACTGTGCAAATGGGCAAGGCATCCAACCTGACACAGAAGCTGGCAGGCAGGCAACTGCTCTTCTATTACAGTGAAAAAAAAAATATTTATTTTAAATCTAAAGCTTAACCAATTGTTAAAACAGATATGAGTGGTGGCACTGGGCTAGTGGGCACAGTATCCAATGTGAACCTCACACAGAAGCTGGCAGGCAGGCAACTGCTCTTCTATTACAGTGAAAAAAAAATATTTATTTTAAATGTAAAGCTTAACCTATTGTTAAAACAGATATGAGTGGTGGCACTGGGCAAATAGGCACAGTATCCAATGTGAACCTCACACAGAAGCTGGCAGGCAGGCACCTTCAATTACATTACACAGGAAAAAAAAAAAAAAAGCAGCCTGATGTTATAGCCCTAAAAAGGGCTTTTTGGGGTGCTGTCCTTACAGCAGAGATCAGATGAGTCCTTCAGGATTGTAGTGGACACTGAATACCCTAGCCTAGCTATCAATTTCCCTATCTAATCAGCAGCAGCTAAACTTTCCCTCCTCTCACTAAGCATGCATCTTCCGAATGAATCGAAAATGGATGCTGGGAGGGAGGTTGGAGGGTGTGGAAGGGAGGGAGTGCTGCTGATTGGCTGGAATGTGTCTGCTGACCGAGAGGCACAGGGTCAAAGTTTGCCCAATGATGACGAATAGGGGGCGGATCGAACTGCGAATGTGTCCGCCCGCCGTGGCGAACGCGAACACGCTAATTTCGCCGGGAACTGTTCGCCGGCGGACAGTTCGGTACATCACTAATTATCACTGTTACCTGTTGAGTGGGCCAGAAATGACTAGTGGGTCAGTACTTTGAAACCCATGCTTTTGAATTGGTGGAATACTGGTCATTTCTAAATTTTACTAAGCGTCTGAGTCATCTTTTATTTCTTTTTTTAAAATCATCACTATTTAAATGAGGCATAAACGACAACATGTTGATCGTATTTGGCCAAATCTCATATTGAGCCGTGTGCAGCACACTATATTTTTCTTGTTTATCAGTCTAAGCAGAAAAGAGTACATATCAGCAAAGTGTGGCATAATTTCTATCTGTTAATGGACAATCAAAAAAAGGTGTCTGGATCATTGCGTCAAACATGTTTTTCACTCTTTTATAGCCTACATCACTTTTTTAAATGTCGCTTTGTAACAAACGTTTTTGTGAATGCTTTCTACCAAATACCAATTAAATCTGGTAGACAGTGTAATCCTTACTTTTTCGAAGACTTACATGTCGGATTGCTGTATTCTTTGTTGACACAAGGCTTGTGAGTAATACAGTTGAATTAATGTACTTCTAGATCTGTGTGTTTACACAGGTTATTTACCTTTTTAAAGGGGGATATTTTTGAGGGATTTTTTCCATTCAGTTCTATGTCAGTTGATGTTTTGATTCTTTTTTTTTTTTTTATAATCTGGTTTTTATTAGGTCAAAAAAGCATGTGGGTACAAAAGGAAAGAAAGGGTACGACATCATTCTTAAACAGAGTGGGGTCAATACAGTGTGTTATACAGCGGCATTAAGCAATAAACGGTCACATAACATCGGTTACCAATTTGAGGTTCTAGAAAGAAGTACCGTTGTAGGTGGCTCTATAAGCTCAGATAATTTATCTCTGAAGGTGTCGCCCTTTACGGCATATGGAATACGCTATAGCGTGACAAAGACTTGGCCGACAGTCGGAGTTGTCTTGTCATGCCTCCGCATGCTTGGGTTGCATGAAAGTGTGTTAGAGTACCTATTGTAAAGGTAGGGATCCAAGCGGGTAAAGGTTGAGAGGGGGTGCAGAGAGGGAAGGAGGGGGGGGGGGAGAGGTGGAAGAGGGGGAGAGAGGATAAGGGGTGTCTAATATGTCTCAGTTTCTACTCCAGTGGGTTATATGGGTATCGGGTAGAGTGTCCTATGAGTGTGTGTAAGAAGTCTCCTGCCTATTGTAGGGTGGTTCCAGGGTCGTTTGGGTATGTGGGTTCAGAGCCCTCGGTGTTGATCGGATGTGCGCGTTGGGGTTTAGTCGGTCAGTCGGTTGTTCAGTAACGGTTGTGTGGAGAAGCAGTCGTGGACAGAGTGTGGAGGGGAGGCAGGGGTTCGTCAGTTGTATAGAGGATGATGGTGGGGGGTTAGCGTCGGGGAGCATACATTGGCCTCACCACGGGATGTCCAGCATCCCTGCGCGTGACATCAGTTTACCGACCTAGCCCCGTGAATTACGTGATACAAAGGCAAACCATGGATACCACCGCTCGGCATGCTTACTGCCTCTGTCCTGTAGGGATGCCTGCAGTGCTTCTGCACCCTGGATGTCCTCCACTTTGCGGATCCATTCCTCTTCGCTAGGCACTTCCGTCCGTTTCCAATATAACGGGATGAGCGACTTAGCCGCGTTCAAAAGATGTCTAAGGATAGACTTTTTATAGGAGGACAGCGACATCTGTGAGATATGTAGGAGGGCTAAAGCAGCTGACCAATCCGGTATGTCGCCTAGAATATCTGTTATTCGGTGTTTGATCATATTCCAGAACAGAGTTATTTCGCTGCACTCCCACCAAATGTGCATTATCGTTCCTCTAGACCTCTGACATCTCCAGCACGTTGGGGCAACAGTTGGGAATACTCTGTGTAACAGGACTGGGGTCCTGTACCAGGAGGTTATCAGCTTGTAATTGGTTTCTTGATATTGTGAGCTGACCGAGCTTTTGTGTTGCCACAGAAGTGCTTTGTCCCATTGTTGTGGGGTAAAGGTAGTTTCCAACCGTTCCTCCCATTGTCTGCGAAACTGTGTATTTGTTGTCAGATGTCCCGTCAGGAGGTGCTGGTAGAGTATGGAGATCGCGTTGTCCATGATGGTGTTCCTTTCGCAGCAGTCCTCAAACCACGTGCGTGCCCTATGTAGGCGTTCTTTGTCCCGCATACTATCATGATAATGTCTCACCTGTAGGTAACGGAGCGTCGCTAGCGGCGTCTGGGGTTGTCCTTCCAGGAGGGTGTCCAGTGGTCGTATCGACCCGTTATGTAGGATTGTGTGTATGGGTATGTAGTCGCGTCCTTCCGCGGATGGCCACATCGTCTGCGGGAATCCGCCCCCTATTCCCTTGTTGTGTGTGATGGAAAGCATTGGGCTAGGCGTAGGTGAGATGTGGGGGGCCTCTCTCACAGAGTTCCAGGTGTATAGCGTTTGTTCAAGTATTCCCTCCCCTGTCATCCTCATTGTTTTTCTAGTACCCTTTCCCCAGATAGTTGGTTGCACAGGGGTGTCTGGGTCGTTCCGTGTCAGTGAAACCCATTGCTTTCGCTGAGGTACTGCATGCCATTCAATTATACGCTGCAAGGCTGTGGCTTGGTGGTACCTCCTGAAGTCAGGCAGTGCCAGGCCGCCACGGTGTCTTGGGAGACAGAGGAGGTCGTGTCGGAGTCTCGCCCTCTCCCCCCTCCATACGTACCGTATGACCGCGGATTTTAAAGCGGAGAAAAAGGTGTTCGGTAGGGCCAGGGGTATAGTCTGGAACGGGTAGAGTAACCGCGGTAGGATGTTCATCTTTAGAACGGCTACTCGTCCGTGCCATGAAATGTGTGGGTGCGCCCATCTGTCCAGGTCTGACACTACCCTCTTCAGTAAGGGAGCAAAATTGTGTCGGTAAAGGTCGCTGGGATCTGGGGTAATCCAGATCCCAAGGTATTTCATCTTTTGGAGGCACCATCTGAACGGGAACAATGGTTGCAGGGCCGCGTATTCATCCTCAGGCAGAGACACATTCAGCACCTCACATTTCGACAGGTTGAGTTTGAAGCCTGAGATCGACCCAAATATCTCCATTTCCGACAGTAAGCAGGGCATCGTAATTCGGGGGCTCGTTACATAGAATAGGAGATCGTCCGCGTATGCGGCCACCTTATGTGTCGTGCCCAGCCACTGGAAGCCACTGATGTCTGGATGTTGGCGTATCTTCTGAAGGAAGGGTTCCAGTGACATAGCGAAAAACAGCGGGGATAGCGGGCACCCCTGTCTCGTTCCGTTGGATATCTCAAAATCTCCGGTGAGCGCTCCGTTGACTCGTACCGTGGCCCGTGGTTTATCGTATAGAGCCCGGATCATCGCTAGGAATCTGTGTCCCAATCCCATCTGGCTGAGTGTGGCGAACATATAGGGCCATTTTACACGATCAAACGCCTTCTCGGCGTCTGTGGAAATCAGGAGAAGGGGCCGCCGAGTTCTCCTCGCCTGGTGTTGTATCGCGAAGAGACGAAGTGTGCTATCTCTCGCTTCCCTGCCTGGTATGAAACCCGTTTGATCGTTGTGTATGAGGGAGGGGAGGGTGGATCGTAGTCTGGTCGCGAGCGCTTTTGCAAAGAGCTTCGTGTCCACGTTCAGCAACGAGATCGGGCGATAGCTACCACATAGCGTCGGATCCTTTCCGGGTTTAGGAAGAACAGTTATGGTAGCCGCTAGGGATTCGGCGCCAAAACGGCCTCCGTCAGCAATTGCATGAAGGGCTTTCGTGAGCCACGGTAGGAGTATCGGTGCAAACGCCTTATAATAGCCTGTGGAGAAGCCGTCCGGGCCGGGTGCCTTCCCTCTCTTGGTCGCCTTTAACGTCGCTGCCAGTTCTTCCTCTGTGACCTGGGCCTCTAGCTCGGTAGCTGTGTCCGGTGAGATTGTCGGTCCGATCGTGTCGAGGTAGTCCCATGTATGAGCCATGGTCGTTGCGGAATGTGCTTGCGGCGTCTCCGCATCCAGGTTATATAGTGATCGGTAAAACGACTTGAATTCCCCCGCGATATCCGCTGGTAGGCTAGAGACCTTGCCCGAGGAGAGGCGTAATCTGCGAACTTGAGTGTGGGCCGTCTGGCCCCTCAGGAGACGCGCAAGGAGCCGACCCCCTTTATTGGCGTGGGTGTAAAAAAAACGCCTTAGAGCGCTGCAGTGAGCGGTGGTGGCGTTTCAGCAGGAGCTCCTGTAGTTGGCGCCTAGCTTGCATCAGGTCCCGGTATATTTCCAGAAGACGTGATCTTTTATGTTGGGATTCCAGCTCCGTGATACGTCTGTAGAGTTCAGCCATCTCCGTCATCGCTGCCCGTTTCTTATGAGTGGCTATGCGTATAAGTGTGCCCCGAAGGACGCTCTTATGGGCTTCCCATATTGAGATCGGAGAGACGTCTGGGGACCCGTTGTCTTGGAAATAGTGTGTTAGGGCCTGGGCAACCTGTTCCCGAATGCCAGGGTCCATGAGTAGAGTCTCATTGAGTCTCCACGTCCATGTGGACGGTCGAAAGAGCAGTGACTGGAGCTCCACCACCACGGGTCCGTGATCAGACCATGTGGCGGGTTCTATTTTGGCCGAGATCAATCGTGACAGGCCCATTTGTCTGATAAAGAGATAATCGATGCGCGAGTACCTGTCATGGAATGCGGAGTAGTGTGTGAAGTCTTTGACAGTGGGGTTGAGTGTTCTCCAGCAGTCGGCTAGGTCCATGTCCCCCAGGGTTTTCCGAATTGCTCGTAAGTGTAGTTGTGAGATGCTGCTGTGCCCTGTGGAGGAATCCTGAATAGGGTCTAGTGGGACATTGAGATCGCCTCCAAGGATAAGGATTCCTTCCGAGAAGTTATTCAGCTTCGCTAGGGTGTTCTTCACGAAAGCTGCTTGGCGTTTGTTAGGTACATAAATGTTGGCAAAGGTATATATTCTGCCTGCTATCGCTCCCTTTAGGAAGAGGTATCTACCTTGTGGGTCAGTAACAGTGTCTAGAACCTGGAATTCCAGTGTTGCGGAAATCAGTATTGCTACCCCGGCCTTCCTCGCCGTGGGGTGGTTGCAAAAGTGGTTAGTTGGGTACGCTTTGTTATGAAGCTTAGGCACTGCGCCGGATTTAAAGTGCGTTTCCTGTATCAGAGCAACCGACGTGCGTCGTTTCTTAAGTTCGCAGAGAAGTTGGGATCTCCTTTCCGGGATATTCAGACCCCTACAATTAAGGGTGAGGACAGATAGTGGTGCCGGCTGGTAAGCCATGGTCTGTCACGAATAAGGGATATGTGTGGTGGGCAGTAAGTTCCCGAACACCTCCCTGCTGCAAGTCTATTCTCGCCACACCGCGCGGGCGCGGGTTCCCGTGGCAGGCCAATCGGACTAGATGGGGAGGTCTGTGTCAGTAGGTAGTGGGGCGGGAACGGGGAGGGGGGTGGAGGAGTAAGAAGGTAGGCAGAGGAGAGTGGACAGGAGAGAGAAAGAGGGGGGGATAAGAGAAAAGTGAGGTGAACCTCCCGGTAGTTGGGAAATTCCGCCGGGGTAAGAGGTACCCCTCGTGTGACACCCCACAGGGGGTGGTGACTCGCGCTGCGGCGGGTAGCACAGGGAGCACGTCCCGGTAACCAGACCTGTAGACAGTGTCCAACTGTGATCCGTCGCACGTCTGTAGCACGAGTATGTGTGGGACTGCGTGGGCCAGTACCTGACCAAGTGTTAACAGGTGTCAGTGGAGACGTAGGGTCCGTCCACTTAGTACCCCAGTATGCTGAGCTTACACGGTCTATAGAGCGATTCAGTGTATGTGAAATTAAGCATATTTAACAGTACAACAGTAAGATGAGCAGCAACTATGCAGCATTGTGGTAACAGAATAATAACAATATCGATAATGACAACAACCATTCAAAAAGTTTTCCCATGTTTCCTGTAGATCCCCGGTTGTGCCCCTCCCCCGTGCGTCCGAGGTCCCCTCCCCCCGGAGGCAGTTGTTGCCTACGGTCTCAGTCCCTTGAATAATGGAGTGTCGTGAATCTTGCATGGGCTCAGTCTGTCGAACCGTCAGTCAGTCCCGCCCCCCTAGTCTAGTGCGTATGGCGGGCCGTGCGGAGTCGCTTCGTGGGCATGTTTGGGTGGCAAAGGCCCTCCTGTTTCCCCCCGTCTGTGGCCCGCGTGGCTCTAGAGTGTGTAAGTCGTGGGCCAGCACTGTAAGCTGTGGTGAGGGGTTGGTCGCTGTCCTCATGAGTCTCCCTCAGTTCCCTAGAAGCGTGTCCGTCCCAGTCAACTACTGTGTGGATCACAGGTGCGCCACACGGCAAGCGTCCCTTATATAGTAAGGATAAACTCGTCATCCCTGTGTCGCATTGTTCACCATATACCGTCATACCATATACATCTACATTTAGTCTATAGGTGTGTCGCTTTGGTGGGGGTGGTTGGGTCGTGGGTGAGTCTGTCGGTCCTGTCTGGTGTACACAATAAAGTTATCATAAACAGTGGTTATTGTTACCGTATATATCAGCAAACAGCAGTTCAATCTTAGGTTACCAATGACCTAAATGGTTAATAGCCTAGCCGTTCATAACATTGTGGTAGGTCCTTGTATAAAAGTCCAGTGTTGCCCAAGGGACTGATTACATTCTAGTCCGGTAGGCAGGAAGGTCGTGCGGGATCATCCCTCCTGTCCCGTTCCATCTGGGAAACTACAAGGAGCGGGGGCCATTGCATGTCTTCGCTGTTGGATAAATGTAAAAATGCAATAGAACGGTAGTAACGGCAGTAATCAATCCTGTGGGTGCCGGTCGTGAGGTGGCCGCAAAAGCCGGGAGGACAAGTCTCGTCGTGTGTGTATTTCCACGTGAAGGGGATACACAAGGCCGTTGCCCCGAGTGGTCTCTGACCTTGGAATGCAGACTTGCCTGCCAAGTGTTGCATAGGGGTGTCCGTCAGAGGGACAGAGGGGATGTCCTCCTTAGGTATCAGCCAGCGGTACACGGAGAGAGGGCAACCATAAGTGGGGGTATACGGTCCATGGCGGGGAGATGAAAATAAGTGAGAGGGGGAGGGGGGGGCAGTACAGGTGTATTAGGCCCAGACATGCGGATAGGCGTTGGGCACAAGGAGTGGCTGGGACCGGGGGTACAGGAACAGGTATCCCGCTTCAGGGAATGGTACTCACTCGGCCTGGCCTCCCTGATCCATGCGTCGTCTGGGGGGCTGTCTCTGAGGGGATCCGTCTCTACGCCTCCGTGGAGCTCTTTGAGGTCGCGGGCCTTGTCCGGCGGGGCCCAGGAACCAGTTCGTGACTTGGATAGGCGGTAGATCCAGGGTTTCTAGGAAGCGTGGTATATCTGCCGGCCACCTCGCTGAGATCCAGTTGTCATGGTGGCGAGCCAGCAACGCAAAAGGGAAGCCCCATTTGTAGGTGATGCGATGTTCTCGCAGGGCCGCTGTGACCGGCCTGAGGGCTCTGCGGGCCTCAAGTGTGAGGGGGGAGAGGTCATTGAAAAGAGAGACCTGAGAGCCGTGGAATGTCCATTCTGGTCGTTCACTGGCTTTTCTCATAATGGCTTCCTTGATGGGAAAGGAGTGGAGGCAGCAGATAAGGTCCCTCGGTCCATCCTCAGCGGAGCGCGGGCGTGTTGCTCTATGTGCCCTTTCAAATTCAAATGTTTGGGGTGCTGCAGCCTGTAGTATGATGTTGAACAGGTCTGAGAGGACCTCCGCCGCGTTTTCCTCCCCACCTATCTCCGGGACTCCTCTTACCCGGATGTTGCACCTGCGGCCTCTATTGTCGAGGTCCTCCAAGTGTCTCCTCATGTCGAGCAGCATGTCCCCTTGCCGTGTAATCGCTGTGTCAGACGCAGAGATTCTGGCCGACTGTGTCTCTGTGGAGTGCTCCAGGGTTTCAATGCGGGTCTCTTGTGCAGCCACTTCCGCCCTGATGCCTGCCATCTCCGTGCGGAGAGCATCCTGAATCGTGGTGGTAAGTGTGAGTAAATCTGTTTTGGTGGCCATAGAAGCTATAGAGGCCGATATGGAGCGAAGTTCCTCACTTATCTTGGCGAGTGTGGAGTGTTCCGTGCCGGCAGGTGATGAGGGAGACGGCGGTGCTGAACTCGGGCCTACTGGCTCTCCGCCGGAGCCGGAGGCCGGCTGCAGAAAGGAGTCCATGGTGCCTTGGGGATTGTGTTGTTGGGAGCCCCTCGGTGTTTGTGGGGGCTCCATGCGTCTGTTGCGACCCATCTGTCGTCCGTGGCTATGAGGAATCGCTGTTTAGGGGGTATAGTGGAACGGAGCAAATGGACTAAGCAGCCATCTTGGTCAAGGTCGCGGCCACGCCCCCTGATGTTTTGATTCTGGACAAATATTTCACATGTTGTAATAAAGACAGAGCTAGTGGAATTTGCATTATTAAAAATAATAATAATAATAATAGTTATGTATCTTTTTCAAAATGTGTTCTTTATTAAATTTTTTACATAATAAATAACACAATCTTACAATCAGACAGTAGATTATTAATCATTATTAATTATTAATCATTAATAATTTTCCTTTCTATTAATTGACACAACATGTCGTATTATATCCTACAAGGAACACCCTTTCTATATTACCACAAACATAGGACAAATGACAAAAGGCAGTGCCTGAGTGACCCAGAGTTGAAGCCCCCCACCACATTAAAAAGACCTAAAAGAAAAAGGAATTCATACATTACTCCTATTTGGATATGTTCTAAGCCAGGGATCCCATATCTTTTTATATGAACCAGAACTTTGAAAAACCATAAAGTAATCTGTGGCGGAACCAACCTCGCCACTGGCCACTGGAGGAGCCTGGTTGCCTGCCTCCTGCCACTGGACTATGGCCCCATGTTTAACGCTGTTCTTTTTCCCTGCAGAAAGGCTGGTTTGTGCCTTTCTGCGGATTGTTAAAGCCATGCTACCCCAGATAGCTATGCCATGGAGCCCAGCCGTATACTGAAAGACTGTATGAAAGACTTTGGCTCCATGGCGATTGAACTGTATGTATGTGATTTGAGCGCTATCCGGTAATAATGTGCGCTCAGTTCTAAGCTATCTGGGGATAGGTAGAGTGTGTATGTTCTATGTGATAAATGTAACAGTATGTATTTGTATGTCTTTTATTGTCCTTTGTCTGCCATGTGGCTAATGGAGTTTTGCCTCTGTCCTTGGAGATAATTGGATTACTTCCCAATTATCTCCAGGACAGAGAGGAGGGATTGTGATGCATTGTGGGATTGTAAGCTTGTGATTGGTCAATGTCCAATATGTTTCCCAGTTTCCCATCTGGTTCCCTAGGGGAGTGTCCACCAGGTGGGAGACCTGCATAAAAGCCGGGCAGGTAGCCCCAGTAAATCAGCTCTGCTTGACCCTCAAACGAAGTGTCGTCTCGTTCTTGGGGGGAATTGGATTGTATGCGACTGCCAGGAGAGTAAACTGTTCGTATGGTTTTTCCTGCTCAGCTGTTTACAGCATTCACGTGTTTCCTGTTCGGGAGTTTGGAGCATTCCCCTGGTTCCAGGTCTGGAGATTGGTAAATTCCTGTGTTTGCAGTTCGGGAGATTGGTGAATTCATGTGTTTGCAGTTCGGGAGTTTGAGTATTCATGTGTTTGCAATTTGGGAGATTGGTGATTGCAGTAGCTGCCTGTGCATCAGAAAAGGGGAATATCACCTAAACGGTTTTTAACCTCTTGTGTGCAAAACGGTCTGTTACATAATCTTTTTCCATCATACACTGAAAGTGCATTTGATTCAAAACTGCTGTCAAGGGGATTTCCTTTTTATCCTTCCACCTTCTTGAAATAACCAATTTCATAGCCATAAATAACTGGATAGTCAGGAATTTCCCATTTTTATATATTATCCAGGTTTATATGTAACAAAGCCCTTTCTAGAGAAGCCTTGATTTCCAAGTTTGGAATCTCTAATATTAGTTGAAAAATTTGAATTCATATTTTATTAACCAAACTACAAGACCACCAAATGTGGAGGAATGTTCCTTCACTTGTTCCACACCTCCAACATAAGGCAGAATGATTAGAATCAATGTTATGCATTTTTGTGGGAACATAATGCCATCTATGCATTATTTTATAATGAAGTTCTTGAATATTTAGGCAATGTGTACCTTTGCCAACCTGCATCCAACTTTCCCCCCCATGTATTTATGTCTATATCTATTCCAAGATCTTTAGACCAGGTAATATGTGGTTTCACTTTCTCTACTTTTCCCACAACTTAAAAAAAACCAGTGAACTTTTCAAAGGATATTTCTATTAGAGTGTGTATCAAAAATATTCTCTAATATTTCCATAACCTTTGGCTATAATGTAGTTGTAAGGTGTTCTTTTATATATTTTTTAATGCGGATCAAATAAAAATAATCCAGAGGGGTTACCGCATATTGCATTATTAATTGTTCATAAGTTTTAAGCTTCATGTCCTCTAGAAAATTTGCCACCTTTAAATTTCCATTATTAAGCCATTTGAACTTATTCATTTCCGAAAAGTTATATCCAATTATATCTATGGGTACATGCTTTATTATTTTATCCTTTATACCTATGTTATTTTTCAGTTTGGTCCAAAAAGAGATGCTTTCAATGAAAAGCTTTCTATGAAATTTTGGAAAATAAACCTTTTCCTAGTGAATTACTTCAAGCAATTATTATTCCAATCCCCAAACCGGGGAAAGATGTGCAACAGGTATCAAACTATAGACCCATTTCCTTAATTAATAGTGATCTTTAAAAATATTCAGCAATTTTAGCTATCAGAATTAAAAAGGTAATACCACTTATAATCCATAAAAATCAAGTTGGATTTGTTAGTGGACGCCATTCACATGGGAATACAAAGAAAATTATAGATATTGTTGATTATGCTCAGAATAATGATATCCCTATGGTAACACGCTCTCTGGATGCGGAAAAGGCATTTGATCGGGTAGACTGGATGTTTTTTTAAAAAATTCTTAAAAATTTAAATTTTGGAGATAATATAATAAAATGTATTATGGCCTTATACTCTGAACCAACAGCTAAAATATTGGGGCATGGTTTTTCATCCCATTGGTTTGGTCTCAGGAATGGTACCAGACAAGGCTGCCCGCTGGCTCCCCTCCTCTATATTATGACTCTAGAACCTCTGGCAGCAAGAATTAGAAGCAATAAAGAAATTGCGGGCATTTTAATTGGCAATATCGAGAACAAAGCATGTTTATATGCGGATGATATTCTGTGAACATTAACTCAACTGGAAATTCGATAGAATCTCTCTTAAAAGAGATTCAAATATTTGGGGACTACTCTAATTATAAACTTAACATCAATAAATCACAAGCAATGTTGTTAGGAAATAATGAAGATAGAATGAGCACACTTAGAGATACATTCTGATTTATGTGGCAGGACAAGAGTATAAACTATTTGGGGATAAAAATTGCAAAAAAATCCTCCCAATTAATAGAACTTAATTATCAATAACTTTTAAATGATCTTCATAAAACTCTTGGTGAATGGAAAAAAACTTCCCATATCATGGATGGGTAAATTAAATATCATTAATCCTATATTTTACCTAAATGGCTTTATAAATTAAGATTAATCCCTTTACAACTGTCTCCTTTTTACTGCTCACAATTACAAATGGCTGTGGGAAAATTTATTTGGTCAAATAAAAAGCCAAGAATCTCGGGGGGCGGGGCCGGGCCGCCGAGCCGAGCGGTCGCATGAGAGACCAGCTCCCACACAACATGTCTTAATAGACCCATTAATCGGCGGTTATGGGAGGAAATAAATGCTCAGCATCCACGTACCTCAACGCACACGGGTTACCGGAGCCGAGGAGAGGCTTGCCATTGGGGTTTTAGTCCCTCGGAGGAGAGGTCCCTGCTGCACCGGGTGGGGGCCTGCCTGGCGGTGAGTGGACGGCCGCCACTCCACTATCCTGCCCAACGGAACCCGACAACCAAACGGAACACCGGCGGTTCCGGTCCCGACCCCCCCCCCTCTGGACCGGGGGGGTGATCCCGGTCCTGGCCATAAAGCCATAAAGCCATAAAGTGGAGACACTGCCACCGAGCAGGCCCAAGGCCCAACTTAAGATGGCGGCAGCTGCAAGAGCGGGAACCAGACTGCAGAGACCACTGCAGTGTACAAGCACCACCAGGCCTACGCAACAAACAGCACCAAGCAACCCGTACCCTGCAGCGGCACCCAGGACTGGAGATGTGACAATCGCCCCGGGACCCAGCGCAATGCCCCGCAGAACGTGCCTGTTATCACACAAGCGGGCCCCGCTGGGAAACGCAGATAAGAGATTACCACAACGCTCCAAACACCCAAGATGGCGACAATCCTCACCACGCTACCTCACATCAACAAGCAGTCCCGTCGATGCATGGACTGATCCAGGGTTTAAACCCTCCAGAACAGCGTGGAAAGCTTGACAGAGGACTGTACAGCTGCATCCCGCCGAGGTGTTAGGGTGCTCACATGTCCAAGCGACTGCTATCAGGACGTTTAATACCTGTTATACTAAGCTCTCAGTGTCAGCAACAGTAAAGGAAAACATTCATGCATAAGCTAAGTTAACACTTGAGTAAATGTCTTTTGACAATGGTTAATAATTTAGACAAATGCCCTGAGTGTAGTCAGACTACTGTCATGTCTCCTAATCGTTTAATATGTCACATGGGTGAAGCACTAGTTTACCTAGAGACACCTCTCTCATGTAGTCAGCCAGCGTAATGTATGTCTCATGTTAACTAGGTGAATGTACCTGCAGTGGTACCTAGGTGAATGTACCTTATTGTTGATGATAATCAGCCGTGCATGTGCATTGCCCCGCTCACCCTTCAGCAGGCCTTGCAGATTAGCCCTCCGAGCGACTTAACTTGCTTACCTTTTCATGAACCATAAATGTTTAACAAGTGGACTACTCATTACTCAGAATACTTAATGGTTATAATCAAACTACGTGTCAATATTGATCTATAAAACAAAAATGTGCAGTTATTTCAAATGTCACATATGTTTCACTCTGTGTTATTAAGCTTGTTGATGCTGTCGTGGCACTACACGCACGTATGTTAAATCTTGCACAATAAAATAAAGAATTCAAAAAAAAAAAAGCCAAGAATCTCACAAAAGATTCTGTATGGTTTTCCCAACATGTGGCTGTTTAGTTGAACTTATGCAATGTGCATTTACAGGCTATACATTTGCATGTGTCTAGAATAGAAGAATGGTATAATATTGAGCAAAAGATCTTGGATATGAAGAACTATGGTAATATTTTATGGCTGAATAGCATAACAGTAAAAAAAATTATAGATAATTCCAAAGGTAATTTTGTATAAGCCGACCCGAATATAAGCCGAGGCCCCTAATTTTACCCCAAAAAACTGGGAAAACGTATTGACTCGAGTATAAGACTAGGGTGGGAAATGCAGCAGCTACTGGTAAATTTCTAAATAAAATTAGATCTTAAGAAAATTATATTAATTGAATATTTATTTACAGTGTGTGTATATAATGAGTGCAGTGTGTGTGTATGAATGCAGTGTGTGTGTATGAGTGCAGTGTGTGTATGAATGCAGCGTGTGTATGATTGCAGCGTGTGTATGAGTGTAGTGTGTGTGTATGAGTGTAGTGTGTGTGTATGAGTGCAGTGTGTGTGTATATGAATGCAGTGTGTGTATGAGTGCAGTGTGTGTATGAGTGCAGTGTGTGTATGAGTGCAGTGTGTGTGTATGAGTGCAGTGTGTGTATATGAGTGCAGTGTGTGTGTATGAGTGCAGTGTGTGTGTATGAGTGCAGTGTGTGTATATGAGTGCAGTGTAAGTGTGTGTGATGCAGTGTGTGTTTGTGTATGTGTTGCAGAGCCTTGGTGGGGGGGTGGGTATTTTTATTATTATTTTTTTTATTATTATTTAAAAAACAAATATTATTATTATTATTATTATTAATTGTTTTTTATATTATTTTATTATTATTATTTTTTTTTTCGTCCCCCCTCCCTGCTTGATACATGGCAGGGAGGGGGGCTCTCACTCCCTTGTGGTCCAGTGGCATGGGCTGTGTAGGAGGGGGGCTGGCAGAGAGCGTTTACATACCTCTCTTGCAGCTCCTGTCAGCTCCCTTCTCCTCCGCGCCGGTCCGGTCAGCTCCCTCTGCAAGTCCCAGTGTAAGTCTCGCGAGAGCCGTGCTATGACCCCGCGGCTCTCGCGAGACTTACACTAGGAGCTGACAGAGGTGCTGAACGGACCGGCGCAGAGGAGAAGGGAGCTGACAGGAGCTGCAGGAGAGGTAAGCGCTCGCTGCCAGCCCCCAGTCTGTATTATGGCAATATAAATTGCCATAATACAGACATTGACTCGAGTATAAGCCGAGTTGGGGCGAGTATATACAGTATATACGGTATCTTGTGAGATCTGTGAAATTGAGATGTGAAGTTATCTGAATAGTGGCAAAGTGATGTTATTTGTTGTATGTCAACATAATGTGTATACGAAAGTTATAAAGGTTTTAGGGCGTAAATGGTTTAGGCATGTAAGATGTTTGAAGTATTTACTAATGAGTAGAAGTTGGCTGGAATTTTTGCACGCGTAAGAAAGAAAATTAACTGTTCTCAACTCCAACTATATTATCCATGATTTAAATTTTTATCTTCAAAACTGCATGGAAATATGGGGACAGAAATGTAGTTTTTGTATCTGTACTGCACTATTTCCTTTAAAAAGTATTAAAATGAGCAAATTCAGCTCAAATGTGTATCCTCTGGAAATCAGGCAAAAGTAACATTGTACACTCCCCGATAAGTATTTTCATTTTTTCTGCAACTCACAGTTGCCTTGTCTCTATTTACCTCTTCATGCAGTTTTACAAACCATTATGTATCTCTCCCAGATGTAAAGAGGTTGTCATTCACTCCTGGGTTGGGTTTGGTTTAGAGCCTTGAAAGAGCCTTTTGTAGATCAGGAAGACTAGGCATGATGCATTATTAGAGCGGTTCTACCGCTGCAGCCTTTTGTATGCGGTTTGTTTGATACACAACCCTATAGTAAAGTAACCCTATAGTAAAGTTCTACATCACTGATTTCCACCTACAAACTTTGCCCACTTTCTACCACCTTTTCCTCATATCTGCTTTTTCTCACTTCTCCCTTAACTGTAGGCCACCACTGTCTAATATCAGTCTATTATCCCCTCCCTGGTCCAGCCTCATATTCCTTTGTTTTTCAATCCAGCCTCTTAATACAAAGTTCTGTAACCAGTTAATCCCATTCACGCAACATAATTGCATACATCTTCTTTCATTCTATGGTTATCTTCAAAGTCTTTTACTCAAATCCCGCATAAATGTGGCCTTCATTTTACCTTCAATTCTATATTTTTCGTTCTCCTATACTCTTATTTACTTTCAATAAATTATTCAATTTTTCAACAGTTTATCAAACAGTTTTTAATGCTGACTCCCAGAGACACAATGCTGACACACAGGTTTTCTAATTTACTTTAAAATAATGTAATATTATTTTAGTTCTAAAAATTGGGTAAAAGTATTAAAATAGGTTTTAAAGGGACACTGTGGGCACCCAGACACCTTCAGCACATTGAAGTGGTCTGGGTGCCAACTCCCATCACCCTTAACCCTGAGCATTTTTTTATAAACTGCAATAATTACCTGCTAGGGTTAAGTCCTCCTCTAGTGGCTGTTCTTAGACGACTTTTGGTCGTCTAAACGATGCTGGACGTCCTCACTCTATGCATGAGGACTGCCAGTGTCGCCAGCATTCCCATAGGAAAGCATTAAATAATGCTTTCCTATGGGGAGATCCTAATCCGAGTGTAGCCATTGCCACGTATGCGCATTAGGAGCATGGGCTGAGCCTTACCCAGCGCTAAGGGACATCGGCGCTGGATTTAGGTAAGTGTCTGAAGGGGTTTTAACCCCTTCACAATGTGGGATGGGGGCAGGATGGAGGGGGAAAATCCAGGATTCTGCAGTGCCAGGAAAACTGGTTTGTTTTCTTGGCAATAGAGAATCCATTTAAAGGATCACTATAGGGTCAGGAACACATACATCTATTCCTGACCCTATAGTGTTAAAACCACCATCTAGCCCCCCTGTGCCCGTCATGCCTCCATAAATATAGCAAAATCGTACTGTATTCAAGCCTGAAGCTGTAACTTTGCATGCTGTTTTCCTCAAAAAAACAAGCAGTCTGCTGACATCATCAGAAGTGATGGCCTGATCCAATCACAATGCTTCCCCAGATTGACTGAGACTGACAAAGAGGCAGATCAGGGGCAAAGCCAGCATGATTCAAATACATCCCTGGCCAATCAGCATCTCCTCAAAGAGATGAATTGAATCAATGAATCTCTATGAGGAAAGTGCAATGTCTGCATGCAGAGGGAGGAGATACTGAATGTTTGGATGCATTTTAGGCAGCCATGACCCAGGAAGGATCTCTAACAGCCATCTGAGGAGTGGCCAGTGAAGTTATCAATGGGCTGTAATGTAAACACTGCATTTTATCTGAAAATACAGTGTTTACAGCAAAAAGCCTGAAGGTAATGATTCTATTTACCAGAACAAATTCAATAAGCTGTAGTTGTTCTGGTGACTATAGTGTCCCTTTAAGCATTCATTTTAAATATGGAAGTTTGTAGCTGTAGACACATTTGTTAATCCATTGCCTGAATGTCATATTGCCTGATGAATCATGTTGACATTCTGTGCAAGTTTTATCCTACACTTTTATCCTACACTTTGTACATAAGGGATTTAAAAAAAAATCTACTCAGTTACTTTACCAGGGGCACCAATATATAACCAGTACACAGCTATTCCTTTTTGCAGTTGTGCCACTTCATACTTTGTATAGTTATAATAAAATTAAAACATCATACTTTAGTATATACAAATTCTCTAATAACATATGTTAGTAGTTATAACTTAAATTATTACTAACCTGGAAATGTTACAGGCAGGTTTACCAATACCAACGCATTTCTCTATTTAGCCAGTACATATTCCATCTTCTAACCCTGCTGATTAATAATTATCCTTTTTTTTTTTTGTTTATTTTAGAAATTGAACAGAATAGGACTAGATCAATATTGGAGAGACCTATGTAGGAATTTCTAATATAAAACCAGAAAAAAAGACAAGTAATATGAAAATACACTCAAAATTCCACTAAACTACTATGTGCCTGTAAAAATTTTTTTATTTTCCTCACAGTTCTTCTATACTGGCTTAACATATTTTGTTGATCAAACAAAAGAAACCTTTTAGTTATGACTCAACCTTCGGGGCAGTTTTCACAGTTTAGATAATTAGATAAAATGGAAACCTAAATTGTATATACACTAAAAAAGGCTAAATTAAAAATAATAATAATAATATGCTGTAATTCAAAATGATTAAAATGTAACAATAAATATTTTTTCGTCTGCTTGGGTAAATAGTAATCATATGCATAAAATGAAAACCAGACATATAAAACGTGTTCATTCTAAATCATAGGGACTTCAAAATGCTGAAGCACTGTTGGGTTGCATCACATTTGCAAGCTCTTTATCCCCATTGAAAGGTGAAATTAATGGTTTTCGTTGAACCATAGGAAGCTATTGTGAACATTCTATACTCTCGAGACTGCTGTTTAATTCCACTGCCACTGGTTGGGATAAGAATTGCATTCATAGTATTAAAAGTGATTTTTTATTTATTTTTTTGCATTGTGATGCATGAAGCAATGGACCTGCTTTAAGAAGAAAGACTTACAATTGACCTTGCATCACAGGAGAATTGCTAGAGAAAAATATGTCACATCTAAACAATTGCAGCAGCAGTGCAAATTGGCCAATACAAGGAAAAATGCAAGGACAATTAATTGTAATTAAGAAGGAAAATTATAAACAGAACTACTGTTGAATTGAAATAAAAACTTACAGACACATTTGGACACATTTGTTCAAACGATTCAACAACGGTAATACTAAAGATGAAAAATACAGATTCTTAAATCCATTAGATTTTATTTATTTAAATGACATCTATGTTTGTGAGTGTAGTTAACATAAATATTTAAAATTGGAAACATAGAAATGTGCATTGGAGCAGATAGTAGTTTCATTACAAAAAGTAACTTAAGTCCCCTCTTGTTTCTGTTCATCGTGAATTGTGTGTTATCTGTTGTTTTTTGGGGGTACTTATTGTAGAGTGCTTTAAAATGCGTTGGCTTTATATAGATTAAGATAATACATTTTTACGTTATTGTATAAATCTTAATGTATGTTTGCTATGTCTAGACACAAAGGCTAGGGTACCCTTCATGCAATAAAAAATGAAAAAAAATTTGCTCTAGAGCCCAATATTAGTAGTGTTTGAACAGAAGTTTTACAGAGCAGGTTTACTAGTTTGTAGTAGTTATGGTGCCAGGAGTGCCTTGGCATCCCTCTTTGTAAGGACTCAAACCATTTTAGAACAGTTTGAATTCATTTGTGGTGGCCCCACTCCCTGCCTCCTCAACTGATGAAGGCGAGCCAGAAGCTCTCTACCTGAGCTTATCCCAGGTAAGAATTTTAACTGCTTGCAATAGGAGGGGGTCAGGACAGTCTTGGTACTATACCGCTACAATTTACTGTAGTAGTTATGGTGCTTAAAGTGTTTTTTTAAGTTATAGGAACAAAATATGTATTTTTTTTAGGGGAGGGTGAGGAGGGTCTTTTATTACAAAATGTTATGGTAATGGTAACATTCAGAAACATAGCTAGTGAAACTTGAACCTTAATACTTGGAATACTTAGAGAATAAATGTCATGTCTTTCAATAGTTCGCTCTTTTCTTGTTTATATATTTAGCAAAGCAAAAGATTTCAGATATATTAGAATACAGGATAACATAATTAAATATTGGGGCATTTAGCATGCCATAGTTAGAAAATATTAAAGTGAAATTTAATCTTAGAAGAAGCAAAGAAGAATTGCAGGACAATATAATGCGTTAAACATAATTTCATTTTATTTGTAAAAAAAAAAATAAGCATTCTAGGATTATACCCGGGAGCTCTTCAGATTTCATAGGGTTTCAGGAAGTCAAGTCTACAATTAGCAGTCTTCACTTCCTGCCCTACTCTTTCGCAATCAGCCAATCACAAGATGGGTGTTTCTAAAATGGGTGGTGGGTGTTTATGCCCGTTGCTTGACCTTTTGTCCAAATATTTAGGAACACCACAAAACCATTCAACCAGAGACTGCACTGGCCTTTGCCACAACAAGATGAAGAAAGAAGAGGTCTACTTTTTGAAAAACACATGAATGTTGGATGCATTTGTTAAACTAAGTATTTAACGTTATCAGATTTTTTTAAATTTAATTTAAACTGGCAATTGAAAGTCTGAATGAATGTGTCCAACAGTTGTGTTTTTTCAAATTACAATGGTATACTCAATGGATATCTTCACAACGGAATCTTAATTTTTAAATATTTTTTTAATAAACCAATCCATAACATTCTTCTTAGTAAAGTTAATCTATTCAAGGAAGAAATATTTAAACTTGATAAATTGAAGAAAATGCCTGCCAGGGGAGGAACATTTCAATTTCCTGTGTTATTTTAGGATCAGGGAAACCAAAATATCAAATGGACATGTCTCATTCACTAAATAAAATCTACTAAACTTTACTAAAACATATTATAAAGATATTTTTATAAACACATTGGTTACAGTTCAAACTTTGTGGATACACGAAATAAATGCAATAACACTGTCAGGAACAAGGTAGGGAAGAGTAATTAAAACAGTGATTTAATTGATGTATTTTTGTGTCTTCTCTATAATAATGTTGATTTATCTGCAGAATTCTAAATGTTGTTCTAACTTATTCTCTGTGGAATGTATGTCCACATCCTGTGTAACAGAATAAACGCATATAAATCTGCCACAATAATAACACTATATCTTCCCTCATCATATCTTGGGGCATTATTTTATAGCTTAATAATATTTCGCAATCCCTAAGAAGAAAAATCAGGGGAAGATTTTCTGATGTTTTTTTCTGTAAAGATAAATACATTTTAGAATTTTATTAAAGCTTCAATTAAATCAGGTTTACATATGTTTGAAGTCTGAAAGGCTTCCAACTCATGCTTCCACAACTTTTATTTACATTAATACATGTTTATACTGAACCCTGTGGAGAAAGTTGCCCTTTGTTAATTAATGAACAGCAAAAGGATTTTTTTCACATTTCTTCTTCATCCAAATTCGCTAATTTGAGAACCCTAAAAGTTTTGTTTTTAACAATGTAATGTGTTTACCTATGAATTATACTTAATTAAATGAAACAACAAGAAGTTTCGAAAGAAAAAAATATAAGGGTGAACCAGGCAGAAACAGTTTAAATGTAAAACAGCAGAAAAGAGAAGAAAATTGAGGCACATAAATTTATACTAGCAACGTTTCTTGATCCAGTATAACATTAATAATACATTTTAATAACAGCTGAATATTTTCACATCTCTGTCACCATTACCTGTAAATAGTGTTTCTATGTGTGACAAGAAATCTTAATGGGTGATGCTTGGCCTTTGTATAGTTCTTCTTAGATGAGATCCATGTGAATGTGTTCATGTAATGAGTTAGCCTTTTTGCTACAGTAATAACATTCAGTTTAGATTACACAAAACAAGTTATTATCCTAAGGCACATCACAAATAACTTTTTAAATTGTAATTCTGGTGTTAAAAATTCTAATGCTAAAGTGTATAAACCATTTAAAGGACCACTATAGGCACCCAGACCACTTCAGCTCAATGAAGTGGTCTAGGTGCCAGGTCACTCTAGTTTTAACCCTGCAGTTGAAAACATAGCAATTTCAGAGGGTTTCTGAGGGTTAATCCAGCCTCTAGTGACTGTCTCAGTGACAGCCACCAGAGGCCGCTTCTGCAATTCTCACTGTGAAAATCACAGTGAGAAGATGCTGACGTCCATAGGAAAGCATTGAGTAATGCTTTCCTATGGGCGTTTTTAATGTGCATGCAGCTCTGGCTGCGCATGCGCATTCGGCTCCACTCGGGAGCCAACGTTGGAGGGGGAGAAGATTCACTAGTGCCGAGAAAGCTGGATAAAGGTAAGTGGCCGAAGGGGTTTTAACGGGAGGGGGGGCCATGAGGGTGGGGGGGACCTAAGGACTATGAGTTTGTTTTCCTGGCACTATAGTGGTCCTTTAAGGTGCAAAGGTGCTTTTCATATAACCCCAAAAACAATCGACATAGCATAAATATACAATAATGTACATGTGCAAAATCCACTAGAAAGGATGTGTCTTAGTAAACACACATGCAAATTCTAAAAAACAGCAACCTGGTGCTTGTCATATAACCCCAAAAACAATCGACATAGCATAAATATACAATAATGTACATGTGCAAAATCCACTAGAAAGGATGTGTCTTAGTAAACACACATGCAAATTCTAAAAAACAGCAACCTGGGGTATCTCAATACATATGTACAAAAAGTCCCACAATGTTGCAAACACTTGGAAAATAATGTGCAAAACAGCTGTTAAAAAATTGATATTAGTTGTAAATCAATATAATACCCTTTACATATGGTCCTCTTATTTGACAAGTATATCTCAAAAAGGGAAAAGGACATACCATAGTGCAGATGTTATAGACCATACGATATGAGGAAAATATGAATATTATGAAGGCTTTTAGTGTGCCCACTCACATTTAAAAGAGCCCAAAATAATGGCTCTAAGATTTAAGCATTGGAGCTTATTTTTGGGCCTCCTCCTAGACTCCTGGGCCCAGTGTTTGTGAGTGGTAAGGGTTGATGAGTGTTGTGTGCACGATAATGCATGTAGTGGCTTATTGATGTGTGTGTGTGTAGGAGGCTGAAAGCTGTATGGAGGCAGGGGGGATTGTATATGTGTGTCTAGCATTGTGTACTTGTATGTGTCTGAGAGTGTGTGTACATTTTCTGACTGAGTGTGTCTCTGGCATTGTACACCGGTGTATTTGCACTTCTAACTGTGTGTGTATGTGTCTATGGCATTGTATATCTGTGTATATGCTTGAGAATCCTTTTTACTTATGTGTGAATATGTGTCTCTGTGTCTGTGGACATGTGTATGGTTGTGTTTCAGAGCAGATGTGTGTGGGGTAGTTGTATGTGTTGTGTGTAAAGGATGTTTTTTGTGATCTGTGTATGTTGTGCTGATGATGAGGCACTGTTTCATGTGTGGGAGGTGATTGTGTGTGACAATGACTATCTTCAGGTAAGGCAGAAGGCATCTAGTCTAGTTTCACAGAGTCAAGCTCTAGATATTCAAGGTTGGAGAGTAGTCCCAAAAGGGTCAGACTTATTGGGTAATCGTGAAGGTCCCAAATGGTTACTTGCATCAGTGTGTTGAAAAATCCAGGTAAGAATCACAAAGCTGAGAAATGTTCAGAGTCTATCTTTAGTATGTACCTCTGTGCCATTTGCTTTACAATAAGTCAATATAGAGTGGCACTGTGATACTGCATGTTTTTGGTTGTCTTACATAAGAGTGTATGATGTTGAAATAATCTTTACTAGGCAAGTATTTCTGGACAAGGCAAGAATAAATGTGAGTACCTTGCAACCACAGTTATAGATAGCAAAGGTGGGCAACCAATGATATTTTGTTGGAGGATACAGATGAATGTTCTGCGTGTGGAATCATTCTTTGGTCTTTTTGCACACACAGCTTGCCACACAACTCTACGTTTACAATGTTCTAAAGTCTGCCTAATGTTTGCATTTTTTATGTCCCACACATACTGCTCCTTCATGGCATCATGTTTTACTATGTTTGCAGCCTGTAGTATCAGCAGTAAAATCTATCATTTACTTCAGATGTTGCTCCCCAACTAGACAAGTGGGCATTCCATGTCACAGAGTTCAGTATTACCTAGTTTTATTAATGAGGGGATTAAAACAAACAGCGAATGTCTTAAGCTCCAGCCGATCTATGTGGCAACCATCTAGTAACTGTTACCAGTGGTGGACCACAGTGTTTCCCCACTCAAGTAGAATAGCACCTCAATGGCACCTGACACCCCTCATCATGATTATTGTTTAACTTATTATTGTTAAAGTCGAGAAACAGTTTTTGCTTTTCTAAGGCACAGATTCATTTATTTTTTCCGATAACCTTTAAACCAAAATCTTTTTGCCATTTTTCCAATACCTAGGGGTTCTTAGTAGTTAGAATTATATATCTTTCATGCATAATTATATTCTTAGATTACATTGTTAATTTTGTGGTAGCATACGCTATATCATACTTTGTATTTACAAATGCTGTTTTGTGCTTTTTATAAAAAAATAACTATATTTAAAAAATTAATAATTAAATGCTTATGTAAACCAAAGTTTCTTCAATGCTATTTAAAGGTCACAATATATTGATTCGGAAAGAGTTAAAGAATACAGTTTCTTTTTTTTATTATTTTTTTTATTTCTTTTTTTCCAATAATAGCTTTCACAGAACCTATTGGAAAAAAATAAATATTACTAAGTGGTCATGTGGCTACTGCCATTCATCTTAGCAGTGACTGACTATCTGTCAAAAGTGGCAAGAACCCTTGTTAACAGCCCTGACCTGTGTTTTAATGAAGGGAAAGAGCACAGGAAAGTGTCCATTATCAAGCCGTCGGGAGCAGAAAATTGGTGCAGTTTGCCTCAATCTTTCCACAAGTTAAGATTTTAGATAGGTGGGGATCAGCAGAAAGCAGTTTTATCCTATGATCATTTTTGTCAGATCGCATCAAACTAAGGGCACAGTTACATTCAAGATTTCAATTAACATGCTCCGACTGCAATGGCCAGTATCATGAAAGCACGTTATTCTCCTTACTGCACTGACATCCGTGCATTCTTGAAAGATAAGTGATTATACAAGTGGCTGGTAAGTAGGTTACATAAAATATATGGCATCGATCAAAATAATTTACTGACTGTAATATATTTTAATTAGTACTTATATATCAGAATAATTAATAATTTGACTTCTTGTTGAATAACGGGATAATTTCAGCAATTATCTGTACGTAATATAGTTGTTTATAAATTGTGATCATAATCACGGAATCAGAGTCTGTACCATGTTGAATTTCTATTGAATTGCATTTAAAATCAAACAACAACCCACAAATACGAATAGATGAAATATGTTTGATTTGTATGGCCCTTCCTTTGAAAATGCCCTTCTAAAATGTAATCTACACCTTTCAACTGTTTGAGGGTAGGTAAAAAGTGTTAATTGATTTTGTAATTAGAAAAATGTGGAAAATTCTGAGCAAATAACTCATGTTTTACAGTCTATATTTGTGTCGCAAACAAATTACACACAAAATCATTTTAAGGGGGTTTGTTAGAGCTCTGGGCTCACAGGGAGGAGTAAAGCTTACAAGATTTGGAAACTTGTTTCAGGCCAAACTGCAATTTAGGAGAATTTGGGCCCATCAGGCGATTGTCAAATTCCCGAACTGTCACGGGCCAACCGAACCATGCAATGCTCATGCAATGGTTCAGGTCGCAGGGGAGGGGGATGTACAATGGCATGAACTAGGGGTGATAGGCAATGGCATGTCCACTCAACTCCTTTTATATTTTATTAGGTATATAGGTGTGGACGGACAGGGGGAGACACTAGGTCCTCCCTTATTGTATTATAGTAATAGCCTCAACCCATCACCCAAGGTTTGTCGTGATTCTGAATTCCACCTGTGGTGATAAAAAAAAAAAAACACTGGAGGCAGACTGAGAGCTGCAATGTAAACATTGCAGTTTTCTGGAACTGCAATGTTTTGCATTGTAGCACTAAGCGCAAAAGGGACTCAGCACCCAGACCACTGAGCCAATAGTTTCCCTTTAAAGCAGACACTGGATGAGATGTGCTCATTCACTTAACATAACTAAATTTCAACCAGATTTGAATTTTGTAAAAATAAGAATTGAAATTGCATGTTTCCATTATTCTAATTATTTGTTTCTGATCTGGACTAGATTAAATCCTTAGTAGAATTACAGATGATCAAAAAAATATCACAGCTAAAATGAAAGAAGCAGACATTACTCTCTCTAGGCAAGAAGACGCACACATTTTGCCAGCAGATCGTGCTACTTGAGAAACAGAGGAACGTTCAGCTATAAGGAAAGTCAGTCAAGTATACATCACCATCATTGAGGTTGTTAATGTGGATACAGTCAATCTTGAGCCAAAGAAGCTTTTATCTCTAATTAAATGTTTTAACTAAGATGAAATGTTTGTGACAGCTCATTATCTCAGTGATGAGAAATTCAATGTAAATTCAGTTGTGTGTCTTATACTGTCCATGGTCCTGAAACAATCGACTTAATGGTATGGCAACTGTTGTATTCATAGCCGGATTCCAACTTCATAAATCTAGAACCTGGCTACCAAAACTAATATAGCAGAGTGATGCCAAATGATACAAATATCTGTTTTTTTAATATTTTTATAATTTTATTTTAATAATAATCTAGGTCAACTAAATATTATAATTACACTGCTGTGTTATATATCTTGTCTCCCAATAAAGCACTCTTAAAAAATATTATATATTTTATTAAAGCATTATTCTATTATTTCATATTATTTTCAAATGGTGTTGTATAAACCAGGAACATCATGATTTTCCAGATGTGCTCAATTATTCACCTACATATGTTTGGTGCAATAAGTAAGTTAGGTTACAGTTAGTTGTGCTTTGTGGATTTTCTTTATTAATCTTCTTTACCTTTAAAATAAATAAATTTGTTTGTTCCAGAAGACAACCTTTCCTGCCCCTGTTTCCTTTTTGCTCCACAAATACTGTTATACTGCTGTAAATGAAGACATAAAGGGACACTCCAGACACATTAAGCACTTTAGCTGAAAATCTTTATGTATGAAGAATGTGTCCTATTTTTTAATTTTGCAAAAAGTGCAGATTTCAATAGAAATTGGCACTTTTATAATTTAATCTGGTAACGCCCCCAGACAACAAATCCTGTTACTTCCTGTTTTGTAAAGTTCACTGGAGCTAAACTCAAGAGGTAGCAATTGCCCAAAGCACCTGCCTTGCAAAGACATCTCATTGAGCTGCACTGGGAAGTCTGTGATTGGACAGCCACAGAAAGTCTGGGCGGGGTTAGATGGGAAGTGCTTGCAAAAGATTCAGACAAGAAAACTGCAGGTTTTTGCAAGTTGTTTTTAAATATACCCCAATTTAAAAAAAATGGATTATCAAATGCATGCAAGTTTTGAGTTTGGGTATATCTACTAAGCAGTGAATTATTTATTTTGTGTTTGGGCAGTGGGGTGTTCCATTAAAAACATGGTTAATTGCATGATTTCTGGGAGTTGAAGATCAGATGTTAGCATTAGAATGCTTCTCTTTAAGGATAATTATATTGTAGGCTAGAGCTTGTCGCACAAGCACAGTAGTGCCTCAATGCTAGTCCATGGAAAAGCAGTAAATAGTCCCGAGATAATCTGTCCAGATAATCCAAAGAAGGTGGAGCAGTGATTGTGGTAAGATTGGGATGACACTGAATGAGAAGTGAATTTAATTTGGTTCTTTACTTTATAATGGGGTGTCCTATAATCTGATACCACCAGGACAACACTAAAATTACAAACTCCTATACTTATTTATAACATTACAATGTCTATTATCTAAATCTCTAATCTAATTAATTAGCAACTATTATATATGCCACAAAGTTACAACTCTCCCTTTCTAAACTCTGGATTAAGAAATAACTCTGTGATGAACACCAAATGATGGAGATGATTGCATTAACAAAATCACTTGCACACTTTATCTGTGGCAGGTAGGTCTGCCAAAAAAGGGCTAATAGCTACCTACAGAGCATGATACAGAGTTAACACACCAAAATGTCCCTTTTTTGCCAACACTTGAACTTTTGCCAACATCAAGCATTTACACGGTTTTAAAATCTCATATTATGGAGTAAAATATGCATGCGTAAATGAGCAGAACTTAAAATAAAACAGTTAACAATCTTTTTTTTTTTTAAATAAGAATATAAATTATATGAAATTTACTAGTGAAAAATAATTCATTTTCTTGTTTTCATTTGGCACATTGCAGAGTAAATCACACATTAAAGCATTTTAGCAGGTGGCACACCACCTGTAGATGCTGATTTAGAGTACATACATACACAATAATTTATGTGTAATGCTACTGAACACTGAAAGCATCACATCTGTTGATAGGATTCAGTGGTTTTGAGGGCACATTTTACATTTCAATTGTATTTGCTATAGTAAATTAAATATTTCAACCAATAATTATGAAACCTTAAATAAAGACGCTATATACATTAAAATCCCTTCAAAGGAATATAATAACAAATCATTATGATAATTAAAGTGCAATAGGTTCAATGAAAGAGGTCACATATTGGTCTTTTTTATTTTGTTTTGTTTTTGTTTTTGTTTTGTTTTTTTGTTTTTTGTTTTTTGTTTTAAGTGGCAGCCGAACCAAATTTGTCTCCTGTACACAAGTCTAATGCTATTAGATCCATTTCTACAATTATTTCTTAATAATGATTAATTGCAGGTTTTACCATCATGACCACACAGTTTTTAGTTTCAATCATGGCTCCAATCTTCAAAAGCCACTCTGGTATTGCCAGCAAATTGTAGGCAGCAGTGGGAATCTGCCTTGCAATAGGCACAGAATGTTTTTCTCTAACAGCCCGTAAGGAATTCTCGCTTCTAAAAGCAGAGACATAAGAAAATTAACCAACGTATGAGCCAGACATTAGGAACATAGTCAGCTGTTGTCAATGTGTAACTTGCAACAACAAACAATTATGTATTTTTGGTTTAATTATACGTGCTTATTACACACCTGCACTAGTGGAGACCGGCTGGTATTGTCATTACTTGTGGTTTTTTCTATCAAAACAGGATTAGCATTATGAAGCTCATCAAATGTTACAGGAGCAGAGAATGTCCATAGGCTTCACAAACATGTAGATGCATGGATGGATGGATGGGTGGATGGATGGATGGATGGGTGGATGGATGGGTGGGTGTGTGGATGGGTGGATGGGTGGGTGTGTGGATTGATGGGTGGGTGTGTGGATGGGTGGATGGGTGGATGGATGGGTGGATGGATGGGTGGATGGATGAATGGATGGATGGGTGGATGGATGGATGGATGGATGGATGGGTGGATGGATGGATGGGTGGTTGGGTGGGTGGGTGTGTGGATTAATGGGTGGGTGTGTGGATGGGTGGATGGGTGGATGGATGGATGAGAGGGTGGATGAATGGATGGATGGATGAGTGGGTGGATGGGTGGGTGGGTGGATGGATGGATGGATGGATGGATGGGTGGATGGATGGATGGATGGATGGGTGGGTGTGTGGGTGGGTGGATGGATGGGTGGATGGATGGATGGATAGGTGGGTGGATGGATGGGTGGGTGTGTGGATTGATGGGTGGGTGTGTGGATGGGTGGATGGGTGGATGAGAGGGTGGATGGATGGATGGATGGATGAGTGAGTGGGTGGATGGGTGGGTGGGTGGGTGGGTGGATGGATGGATGGATGGATGGATGGATGGATGGGTGGATGGATGGGTGGATGGATGGGTGGATGGATGGGTGGGTGTGTGGATGGGTGGATGGATGGGTGGGTGGATGGATGGATGGATGGGTGGATGGATGGATGGGTGGATGGGTGGGTGTGTGGATGGGTGGATGGGTGGGTGTGTGGATTGATGGGTGGGTGTGTGGATGGGTGGATGGATGGATGAGAGGGTGGATGGTTGGATGGTTGAGTGGGTGGATGGGTGGGTGGATGGATGAATGGATGGGTGGGTTGGTGGGTGTGTTGATGGGTGGATGGGTGGATGAGTATTTTGTTGCATTCATCTTTAAACTGATAGAAAATAAAAGTTAATTTTTTATTGACAATTTGTAAAAATATGTGTTGATATGTATTACTCTGAAAGCATTATGACACCCCTAGCAGAGATATAAAGCATTCACTGCAACATATCCTGGTCACTGGTAAATTATTACAAAAAATACTTAATAAGAATTTCTAATTCTCGTAATGCTGGTAAATATCCTTATTCCGGAGTTCATCATTTACTCTAAGCCAGCTGCAGTGTGATATTGACTTGCCAATGTGCTCCTTCATTAAACAATGCATTTCTTCTCATTGAAATATAACGCCTTTAAGTCCCTTGTCTTCTCTGGGTTTGTAAAGTACTTTAACATGGAATAACTTCTCAAGCTGTGCTTTTTGGGAAATCTATCAGTTTCTCTTGAAAGACTGGAAAGACTGACATAAAACTTACCAGAACCTGTTTGAAAAGATAAACTTTTTGCTATTAACCCAAAACTTACAGTAGTAGTCCCAAAATGGGCAGTCCAGTCTCTTCAACAGAAGGATGGTCTTAGTTGAGTTTTAAGTGAAAAGTTTAAAGAATTACGACAATGCTCCTCCGGGGAAGTTTAACACAGTTTCCAAATGTCCTACATTACTCTATTTATACATGAAACCAGTGATAGGTTTGCATATAAAGTCTGTAGGTCTTTATTCATTTATTGTCCTGGAAAATGTATATGGATTTAAGGATATTCTTAGAGGATGGGTGCCCCAGCTTCACCAAGATGTAACTTAATGTAATGACTGCAAAGATAAACGCCTCATCTCACCATGTTTTGTGTGCGGCTGAATACTATGATTTGTGGGTAGTATGCCATTATCATAGTAATAAAGGCATGTATCCCAGAAAAATACATCTGCTTGCAATTTGACTATCACAATCCCATGTATCTCCATAGTCTGCCCAGTGTGCCCACGGCACTGATTGTTACAGCGTGCACACCAGTACCTTTATATACTGAACTATACTTCAACAAGGTTTTTTCTGTTTAAAAAAAAAATAAATAAAAAAAATATTTAGATAAAATGTTAGAAATTGTCACTTTTTAAAAATGTTAATTCTAAATCTGCATTTTCATTTTTTTTTTTTTTTAATGTTTCAGTATTTGGGTAAAAAACTGCCTGCATCCTATTTTCCAAATGTATACGGGCGCATGCCTGCCAGGTGCAGAGAAAGAATATTCCTCTTGTGAACTCTTGTGAAAGTTTAGAGTCCCTCTCACCAGACCTTATGGATCAGCATGTCACCCCTTCCTGGACCAAGGGGAATAAACTAAAATAAAACAAAAGCAAATTATAATTTAAATAAATATATAAAACTACTCCCCTCTGACCCCCTCACAAAATACAGCCCTTATCCCACCCCACAAATTCACACTCATACACTACAACCCCTACACACACACACATAAAATATGCCCTATATACACATACTGCATCTCCTACATCACGCTACACCCCCTATACGCACACTGCATATAAATATAAATATATAAATATAAAGAAATGAAAATGTAAACAAATATTCATGAACAAAAACAAAATAGTAACAGGAACATGAAAACATTCTGAAGGAACAGCAATGGGTTAATAATGATATTAAATAGCAGAATAAAACTCTGCCATTGTAATCAGATGATCTCAAATATACCATCTGATTGGTGCAGTGTTTTGATGTGCATGCGCACTAGCCTCCCAACCCTCTCCTGTGAGGAAACATTGGATTGGCTGTCATTGTCAATCTCAATGATCTTAGCTAAAGCGGCAGAGCTTCCCCAAGGAGATCAGTTTTGTGAGGGAGAAAAGGTGAGAAAATACCATTTTAAACGATGGAAGCACTGGCTCATTCACCTAAATGGTGACTAGGGCACCATAGAATTAGGAATGCATATTTGTATTCTATACACATATCTATAATATTTCTTTAACCCAACTTCTGAAATAAAAGGGAATCATGATGGAATATTTCTGTCATGTGTTCTTAAGGGGTTAATAGATAACTCCCTGCTAGTACCAGTAACAGTATTAAGGATGTTTATAACACTCCATCATGCCCTTACCTGTCATACCATGGGTAGGGGCTTGTCAACTAAAAAGCAAATAGCCAGAGCTGCTCGCTGACATAAAAGACTAGCAACAGGGCATTTATTGCATCCCAGTCACTAGTACAATAAAGGGGGACAATTCACAGGTCCTCCATGCCCCCATAGTAGGCAATTGAATAAAATACTAAAGTGGATGGGTACATAGTGTTCCTTTATGCTCCACAAAGAGACACACGGAGGGGCAGGGAGGGACAAAGAGATGCACAGGGGAGCTGGTGGGGCCAAGATACACACAAAGGAGCTGGGAGGACAAAGAGACACACAGAGGGCTGAGGGTGGGGGCAAAGAGGCAAACATAGTGGCTGAGGGGACAAAAACGCACACAGAGGGGCTAAAAAGGACAAAGATGCACACAGACAGGCTGGGTGGGCAAAGAGACACACGAAGAAGCTGGGGTGACAAAGAGACACATAAAAGGCTGGGGTGCAAAGAGATACACAGTGGGTCTGGAGGGACAAAGAAACACACAGAGGGGCTGGAGGGACACAGAGACACACAGAGGGGCTGGGGAGCAAAGAGATACATGAGGGGACAAAGAGCACACAGAAGGGCTGGGTGGACAACAAACACACACAAAAGGGCTGAGGCGGACAGAGAGAACCATAGAGGGGTTGGGGAGTCAAAGAGACACACAGAGGGGTTTTAATTTTTTTTTTTAAGTTTTATGTGTTTATATTTTTCTACAAATCTGTTTAATAGTTGGCTTATTAAAAAAAAAAAATTGGGTGGCGGGGGTGCTAGTAGCTGGTCCTACCTAAGGCACTAAACAGTTTAGCACCGGCCCTGTTTTTGTCAATAATATTCTTTTATTATACTTAACCCTTTAAGTCCGGCGGGCGTATATTTACGTCCTTTTAAAAGCGGCTCTAAACGCCGCAGGGCGTAAATATACGCCCGCCGTTTTTTTTAAACTTACCCGGTCGCCGGTGGTCCCACGCCAGCGATCGCGGTTGGGGGGACTCCCAGGGAGCCCCCCCGCGGCAGATCTTCCTCCTCCGGTCCCTCCCGGTCATGTGAGAGTGAGGTCCTTGCGAGGACCTCACAATCACATGGCCGGTATAGCTGGCTCAGGCATTGCCAGCAGGGGGACCAACTGTAATGACAGTTGGTCCCCCTGCTGGCTGAAAATCAAATTAAAATTAATTAAATAAGTGTAAAAAAAATAAATATATACTTAGATCATATATATATATTATATATATATGATCTAAGTATATATATACACATATACACACACAGACATACACCGTCTAGGTGTATTTTAATATTAATATATATATATATAATTATATATATATATTAATATCAAATTACACATAGACTGATACTGATTAAATATATATATAATTATTGTTATATATATATTTATAAATAATATAAAAAAAAATATGTAAATACGTAAAAAAAGTAATTAAAAAAATAATTAAAAATAAAATATTAAAAAATATATAGATGTGTTTTATTTCGTTCTAACTGTATTGTGATATTAATATATATATATTTATATCAAAATACACGTAGAACGAAATAATATATATATCTATATACATAAATATATACGTATATATCACTATATATATACCTATATATAAATAAAAATATTTAAAAAAAAAAATATATATATACGTATATATACACATATGTATATATATATACATATATTAATTCTACACATATATTTATGTAATAATTTTACATAATTAGGTATCCTAATTAATTACAATTAGCGGGACCTGCCTGACAACCCATGCCGAAAGTATAAGGAATTTAATTTGCTAGAACTATATTTAACCCTATAACTTTCCAAGACACCATAAAACCTGTACATGGGGGGTACTGTTTTACTCGGGAGACTTCGCTGAAAACAAATATTAGTGTTTCAAAACAGTAAAATGTATTACAACGATGATATCGCCAGTAAAAGTGAAGTTTTTTGCATTTTTCACGCACAAACAGCACTTACGTGGATGATATTACTGCTGCAATACTTTTTACTGTTTTGAAACACAAATATTTGTGTTCAGCGAAGTCTCCCGAGTACAACAGTACCCCTCATGTACAGGTTTTATGGTGTTTTCAAAAATTACAGCGTCAAATATAAGGCTTGTGTTTCATTTTTTTCACATTAAAATTCGCCAGATTGCTTACGTTGCCTTTATGACCCTATGGTAGCCCAAGAATGAAAATTACCGCTATGATGGCATACTATTTGCAATAGTAGACAACCCAAGGTATTGCAAATGGGGTATGTCCAGTCTTTTTTAGTAGCCACTTAGTCACAAACACTGGCCAAAATTGGCATTTTTTGCATTTTTCACACACAAACAAATACTAACGCTAACTTTGGCCAGTGTTTGTGACCAAATGGCTACTAAAAAAGACTGGACATACCCCATTTGAAATACCTTGGGTCGTCTACTATTGCAAATGGTATGCCATTATGGGTGTAAATTTATTTCCTGGGCTACTATACAGTCTCAAAGGCAACGTAACCAATCTGACGAATTTCAATTTCAAATGTAACACGCTATATTTGACCCTGTAACTTCCCAAAACACCATAATACCTGTACATAGGGGGTACTGTTTTACACGTGAGACTTTGCTGAATACAAATATGTGTATTTTATTGCAGTAAAAGCAAACAATATTATGACATTGACAGTTAAAATGTCATGTAGAACTAAAAAAATGAAAAAAAATCTTATTTTCTCCCATTTTTTCATATTAAATTATGTTTCATAGCTAAATATTTGATATTAAATGAAAGCCCTGTTTCCCCTGAATAAAATGATATATAATAAGGGGGGGTGCATTTAATATGAAAGAGGTGAATTACGGTTGGACAGACATATAGCGCAAATGCCAGGTTTTGTTTACATTTAGTTTCGTTCACAACTTGTACATTTGGCTGCGGTGTTAAGGGGTTAATATGTTTAAATTAAATATACAAATAAAATAATATATTATGAATGTTTTATGGACCAACAATTGATATTAGAGATTACAAAATAAATTACAAACACATTTTGAATAATTTAGGGATTGCATTCACAATCCACGATCCATAATCTATGACCTCTTTTGAAGAAGTACAGGATTGGTGGATAATTTTCAATTCTTTCAAACCAAGCTAATGTAGCCTAATGAATTTGACCCATCATTTTTGCCACAGAGGGGAATACTAATCTTTGAGAAAGTGCTACTATTAAAGTATTTAACATCAGAGGCTTCCTAGGGAAAAGGATCAGTTTCTCAATCAGAGAAACACATGTCATGTTGAACATAATACCACTACCATCTTGAAAATAATACGATTAAAAAGGAACAAATAAGAATGATTTGTAAACCCCTATGAACATTGAAATTCTATTTGTCATTCCCAGAGGCACAAATCCCAGTTGTTTAAATGAAGCCTGATACTTTCTGTAAAGGTTTACGGCTGGGGCTTTGGAGTTGAAAACAGCACAGCATCTATTCAAAACAAAAGTATGACCTTACTATGATGTTTAGATTGTTAAATTTTCTATAGTCGCATATTTTTTTCTCAACTGAATATTTGTTGTAGTATAGTTGAGTGTAAGCACATGTGTGTTTTTGTAATTTAATTCTTTTATTGAGGCCATAGAAAATATTATAATTTTTTGTTATAATAATACACAAGCATAACATTTATTTAATATTTAGCAAAAAAATTATGCTTGGCACATACGCTTTAAAAAACAACAACAGCTATTTATTGTGTTTATTGCTTTACAGTAACATCTCAAAAAGTAGAATTATGCAAGTGTAAGAGTTTTTAAGTTGGGGGGGACCCTTTTTTTGTACCCTGGGTAATAAATTTTGATATAGAGTTACACTATATATCTTTTTTGTCTCTCTTTTCCCAAGGTATTTCTACATATCTCTGAGTCCCTACTCACTACTACAATATCTGGACTTTCCTCCGCAGGACTTTATAAGTTGATCTGTACACTTTGGACTTTTTATGTGATATTTTTATATTATTATAGATACAATTTGCAGGACTTTATAAGTTGATCTGTACACTTTGGACTTTTTATGTGATATTTTTATATTATTATAGATACAATTTGCAGGACTTTATAAGTTGATCTGTAGACTTTGGACTTTTTTTGTGACATTTTTACAGTATTATAGATACCATTTGCATATAAATGCACCCTTGTTATTTCTAAGGGGATTATCTACTAAGCGCTGAAATTCATATCAACATTTGTACATAGGAATTGGGAAAATTATTTTTGTTTTAGCTGCTATCATTATCAGAGTACCTTGAGTACTATTCTTATTGTTCCATTTAGACCACATATTGGCTATTACGTAGGTCTTTTATTTGTTTAGCATACGCGCTCTCTTTTATATCTTGTATATCGTTACAAGTCTATACAATGTTCATGTTTTATTAATTATTTTAAATTTAACAGAACTAGCTGGGGCAGTTAAAAAAAGTATTCGCAGTTATAGAACATTCTTTATCTTAATTTTTGAGGCACTGAGTCAATTCTATTACAAGCAGTAGAATCACTGTCAGTCAATTTTAACGCTGCTACAGTTATCTCCCCATGATGATACCATAATCCTGTTAATGGAGAAATAGGCTCCCAAAGTCTGTTGTTTGAAATAATTACAAAACGTGCATAACATCCCTTCACATGAAATAAGGAAGCATTTAAGCATGTCGTCTATGAAGTTATCTATCAAAACAATAGTAAAAGATAATAGTTACAAAATGTCAGCTCGCGGATAATCAGTTGTCAAGGTCATTAACCAATGACTACAAAAAGCATTGCACAGTTATCATTAATTGCCTGTGTTTCATTTGTGAGAGGTAGGTGACATAGGCCTAAGGTTTGATATTATGGTGAGACAGTTCAGACAGCTCTATTTAGTGGTGATCTGTTGTCTAAATACTGCATTTGTAATGTTCTATATGAGGTATATTAAGGTAAGAGTTGGGATATTTGATTTCTGGTGTTGTAATTGGGCCTTTAAAGAACTGTGAATGGATTAATTTTGCTGAAAACCTATTCAATATATAATATATACACAATACATATCCTGCTCAACAAGTTTCTAACATGTGCTAATGTTTTCACCTGCTTTTCCCAAATATATATAGCCCATAAAAGATGTGTAGAAAAAAAAAACGTTTATCACATGTAAAAAATGTTTTTACTGGTAATAGAATTACAAAATGTATTGCGTGTTCCATTGGAATATACGTAGAATCCAAGATAATCCTTTTACCTACAGGAGGATACATACGTTATTGATACAATACTGAAACATTGTTTTTTTTTTGCAATGCATCTGTTTTATTGCACATTTAACAAAATAATTGGACAGTATTTATGAAATATTGACGTAGAATCTCAAAAAATATATTGTTAACATGTTTTCCACGTTTCTACAAAGAGTTAAGATGAACACATATGCACTACTTATGGGTATATATAATTAACCTGCTGGAATTTTTGAGAATGAAGGTTCCTTAAAGTTCCACATGAATGTAACAATTATGTCTAGATGAGATGTAGTCTCCGATACAGTTAGTAAAGTTGCCTAGCTAAAACTGAGCAGCTGTAATAAAATAATTGCTAAAACAAACAACACATGAGCCCTACATTGTGTGCAGAGCTTGCTCTCCCTTATCCCCAGTTTCTAGAAAACAGTTACTTTTATGGGCCAGGCAAAAAAAATAATATTTGCATTGAAGACCTTCCTCCAACCTACTCAGGATTCAAGATAATCCATTACTTATTTCCATTTTGTCCGAATTGAGAGCTTACAGAAAGTCAGCTGACACTTTTCATATAGGAGAATGTGGTTTGGGGAAATTGAGGTTGTTCCTTGGCCAGTTTGTACATCTGCTCTTGGTGTGCAAGGAAATGAAACATAAATATAACTTACAAAACAACCATCTCTTCTTCATTTACAATATAACCATTACCTACTACTCATCCTCTCTATGCTGTAAAGAGAGTGAACAGCTTTTGTGATACTGGACTATTTGGAAAGTTGAGGTCGACATACCATGGGTGGACTTTGATGACTGTAGATGTAATGTCAATTAGATTGGCTAGACGTCTTTTATATGTGACTTGCTTGTATACTATGAAAGGGTTACTCCATGCATCATAATCACTATATTGTTTTTGGTAATGATTTATTGCATTATTTTTTTAGCATTATTTTTGCAATTTTTAATTTCTGAGACACAGCATCATTTGGTATGGTATCATTGGTATATGTTACAGAATATTTGTCTTGAACTTTTTTGTTATCTTTAAACCACTGAAAAAAAGAATATCAGGAACAAACCAATAGTCTAAAAACTTACAGTATAAAAAATATATATAAAGAAGGGAGGGGGAAACAAAAAGGGGTGGTTACCACTATGAAGGATGTGAAATACCTCCATGGATCCCAAACTTTATAGAAAGAGGGTAAGGTGTTATGCACTGTGGTGGCTAGTTGATTCATTAAATTATTTTTGTCCATCTTAGCTGTGACCTCAAGTCAAATTTATATTTTATTTTGGCCCACATGGAGTAGGACATAAGAATTGCAGGGCATGTTGTATGGAGTAGGGCCCTCTGGGCTTTATTCAGCCAAATATAAAACAGAGTTAGATTGTACCTCATGAGAGGTTTCTGGGCAAAGCATGTCACATCACTTACTGGGCAGAATAATAGTACATCAAAAGTTTTGGTAGTCCTAGGCCTTCTTCCATTTTTGGTCTACATAGCATATTGCTTGCCAGTCTTATCATTTATTAACCCAAAATAGATGAGTCTACAGCTTTTTGAATACCTTCTAGGTACATTTTTTATAACCAGAACTGGGATGGCCTGTAATAGAAAAAGCATTCTCTGGAGGATATGGTTATAAAGTGATAAGTAAAGTTATTTAAATATGGAGTGTATGTCTTCTGGAGAGGACACCAACCTCCCTTGGAAGTCCTTAAGCACTGTAATACGTTTGAAGCAAGTACGGGGGTGCAGTGTTCTGACTAGCAATGTATCCATTTTTTTGGACTTCACATAGAAGAGACAAGTTTACTTGTCTCTGCAATGTACAGGTGAAATTGCCAGTGAATGTATAGATAGAAATACATACTTGAAGGCTATGGTGCTTGGTTTGTTCCTTTAAACATCGCAAATGATCAATTGTTAAAAAATTCAAAATCAATTTGTGGGGGAAAAAAACAGAATTCTATGTGTTACAATATACACTGTATTATAAATGTACAACTGGTTTCTTTCTAAAAACAGAGGAAGTGATACTTGCAAATGCTGAAGTCTTCTTTAACTGTCTGCTCACTTACAATGACTAGCAAATCAAAGCACTTCACTGTCTTTTAATAAAAGCCCCAAATAGTAAGTGCTTCAACAATTACCACATTCCAGCTGGGCTACTATGACTATGATGCAATCTTGCACCTGCACAGTTTTTACTAATAGAGTTATGTACTAATTAGAGAATTCAAACTAAATTTGAAATTTAAGGCCACAAATAGACCAATTTGGCTTTTTTGACCTTAAAGGGACACTCCAGGCACCCAGACCACTTCAGCTCATTGGAGTGGTCTGGGTGCCAACTCCCACTACCCTTAACCCTGCAAGTGTAATTATTGCAGTTTTTTTAAAACTGCAATATTTACCTTGCAGGGTTAAGTCCTCCCCTAGTGGCTGTCTATTAGACAGCCACTAGAGGACACTTCCTGCTTCATAGCACAGGTTTTCTGTGCTAGAGCGTCGCTGGACGTCCTCACGCTGTGTGAGGACCTCCAGCGTCGCTCTATTCCCCATAGGGAAGCATTGAAATTCATTTTCAATGCTTTCCTATGGGGTGCGCTAATGCGCATGCGCGGCATTGCCGCGCATGCGCGGCATTGCCGCGCATGCGCATTAGGTCTCCTCGGCCGGCGGGCGAGATCAGTCTCGCCCACCAGCCGACGTAACCAGAAGGAGGAGCGGCGGGGGAGGAGGAAGCAGCGACGTGGGACCTGTCGCTGCCCCTGGTAAGTGACTGAAGGGGTTTTCACCCCTTCAGTAACCGGGGATTGGTGGGTGGGAGGGAGAGGGACCCTCCAGTGCCAGAAAAACGGATCGTTTTTCTGGCACTGGAGTTTCCCTTTAAGTTTGTGATTCACTTGGCCATGCTGAATTCCTCCACCCTGTCCATACAAAGCAAAAATTCGTTTTTTTGTTTGACACATAGTTAAACTAGGGCTCTCTGCAACTCTCCTTTGATTCAAAATTGCTTTGCTTGCCTATGTCACTTACCTTATGGACAAACTTTAGTTGAATGGTGTTAGGGTCAACCACTAGAATAGCAAGTTCTAGGGTAAGTGGAAGATTAAAATGCAATATGCACAAAACAAGATAAACTGTTACTCCTGGCATTTTGCCAATTCACAAACACATCTCTTAGTAAAACAGGACTGGTAGAAGCCTCAGTAGGCTAGAATAGCGTCTGTGGTCAAAAATCCTTAAATCTTATTTTTTCAATGCATGCTCACTCTCCAGTCTCTGTAATACTCCATTTCCTCTATCAGAACACCACCTACGATCATTTGTTCTTGAGTGCTCCCACACCCAATATCCTCAACCTAATCCCCTTCAACTAAGGAGGAATTTGAATTCTCTTGATCTCCAGCTGCTATCAACTGTAATCCATTCTGGACTCTCATTCATCCCTACCCTCTCCTGTCCCTCTCTGGCTATCTCCTCTTATAACGCTACCCTCACCTCTGCCCTAGACGCTGCAGCCCAGCTCCAAGCACGCACCTCAAGGAGGGCGCGCCTCCAACCGTGGCACACTAAGTCAAAACGCTACCTGCAGAGATGCTCCCATACAGCTGAACGCTGCTGGAGGAAGTCCCGCATCTTGTCAGACTTCCTCCATTATAAATTTGTTTTGTCTTCATATAGCACAGCCCTCACCCTTGCTCAACAATCCTACTTTCGTATCTCTTGTTAGTTCATGCTCACGCAATCCCAGGCATCTTTAATACCTTCAACTCTCTCCTTCGCCCACCTCAACCCACCCTTCAAATGCAAGATAGCCTTATATGCTACTTTACCGTCAATATTGAACAGTTACGGAAAGAATTCTCCCCCCTTTGCTCCTCCCTTTCGCAACCACACATCGACCGTATCTTCCCTACCCTACAGACCTTCTCCCCAGCTACAGAACAGGAGGTAGTTTTGCTTCTCTTCTCCTCTCGTCCCACCACCTGTCTACTTGATCCAGTACCTTACCACCTTATCAGATCTCTATCCCCTTGTCTTGTGCCATCCTTAACACACAGCCTAAACTGCTCTCTTTTATCTGGTGTTGTCCCTGCTCCCCTTAAGCATGCTACTGTCGTACCCATCCTAAAAAAGCCATCCCTAGACCCGTCTTCTCCTTCCAACTATTATCCCATATCCCTGCTTCCTTTTTCCTCAAAACTTCTAGAAAGACTTGACTTTACTCGTATGACTCACTTCCTAAATTCCAACTCCCTCCTCGATCATCTTCAATCTGGCTTTCGCCCCCTCCACTCTACCGAGGCTGCTCTCATTAAAGTTACAAATGAACTGTAATAGAACTGTCTGTATATTGATTACAATTATTTTCCCTCCATTCGTCTGTTTGTACAGTCCCTATATGTTCCACTGTTAAACTACCGAAAGCCACACGAAGCCGCGACCACCATGACGCAGGCGTGTGCCTCCAATTGATCTCCCTGCAGCTAGCGCGTGCCGTCAATTGACCACCCAGTAGCTGCGGTTAACCGCAGCTTTATTGACTGTTACTGGGTGGTCGCGGTTACACATGGCGGTGTCATGGAGCTCCCCGGACGGCCAGCAGTGCGCAGCCCAGAATCAGTGTACTAAAAGCGGATACTTTTACGTGCAGGCACCGCTGAGCCTCCAGCCTTCCCTGCTCCTATTTCAGTTGTTTAAACAAACGCTGGATTGATCGGGACTTTACTTAAGTGAATGTTTTAACCCAAATAGCTATGCCATGGAGCCTATTTGTGTAATTAAAGACTTTAGCTCCATGGCAATTGAACTGTATGTATTACTTTCCAATTATCTCCAGAGTCAAGGGAGGGAAGTTAGGATGCATTGTGGGGATGTTTTATTGTGTGTCTGAATGTGATATATGTCTGTCTGGGTTACAGTCTTCCATCTGGTCCCCTAGGGGAGTGTCCACCAGGTGGGGGACCTGCATAAATACCGGGCAGGTAGCCCTCAATAAACCAGAATCCTGTTTAACCCTCAATACGGAGCTTGGTCTCGTGATTGGGGGGATTTACTGTACGTGGTTAGAGACTGATTGCTGGGAATGTAAGCTGCTTGGATGCTGTGTGTGTTCGTCTGTTAGCAGTTATTTGTGAGATTACCGTTTGGAGTACTGCTGGGTATACTGTTCGGGAGTTTGGAGCATTCCCTGGTTCCAGTTCGGGAGTTTGGGGTTCTACAATAGCTGTACCTGTACCTCCACAAAAGGGAAACTCTACTAAACGGCGGTTTAACCCCTATGCCGGGAGAGCCGTAACAGCAGCTCAATCCAAAGGCCCCTACTCCATACTAATTCTTCTTGACCTCTCTGCTGCCTTTGACACTGTTAATAATGGCCTCCTTCTCCTTACTCTTTAATCTCTTGGTCTCTGTGAAACAGCCCTCACATGGTTCTACTCCTGACTCTCCCAACGCTCCTTCAGTGTCTCTTTTTCCATCAACACCTTCTCTCCTCATCCTGCCTCAGTCAGAGCCCCTCAAGGTTCAGTTCCTGGTCTCTTTTTATTCTCTCTCTATGCTGCCTCTCTTGGCAAACTCATTAATTCATATGGATTCCACTACCACCTGTACGCCGTTGACACCCAGATATACCTCTCCTCCCCCGAACTCTCCCCTGCTGTCCTACAACATGTCACCAATTGCCTCTCTTCTATCTCTGATTGAATGTCCTCCCGTTTTCTGAAACTCAATCTCTCTAAAACGGAGTTTCTTAATTTTCCTCCTTATAACACTGATCCTCCCCCTTCACTCTCCCAGCAGGTTGGCGGTACCTGCCTTACCACCTCCTTTCAAGCTCGCTGTCGTGGTGTCATTTTTTATCCTGGCCTAACCTTTGCGCCTCATGTCCAGTCTGTTGCTAAAACCTGTCGATTCCGGCTTTAAAACATTGCCCGCAAATGCCCCTTTCTTATGCAAGATGCTGCCAGGTAGCTTGTTCATGCTCTAGTAATCTCATGCATTACTGTAATTTCCTCCTAATTCATCTCCCCAGAAGCCATACTGGCCCTCTACAATCTGTGATGAATTCTGCTGCCAGGCTAATCTTTCTCTCCTGTTGCTCCACTCACACCTCACCCCTCTGTCGATCCTTACACTGACTTCCTGTACCCCACAAATGTCAATTTAAAATACTACCCCTTACCTATAAAGTCCAAACTAACTCTAGCCCCTCTTACATTTTTTCACTGATTCATAGGTATGCCCCCTCTCGGTCTCTCCGCTCTACTGGTGACCTTCTCCTGTCTGCTTCTCGCATCCTTACTGCAAATTCACGCCTACAAGACTTCTCACGGGCTGCTCCTTTCCTTTGGAATAGCCTGCCTGCGCCTGTCAGACTCTACCCCAGTCTTCAATCCCTCAAAAGTCCCTCAAAACCCATCTTTTCAGGATTGCTTATGGCTTCCAAAAGTAACTTCTATCTCTCAAACCTTCATCTTGCTCTCTCCTAAAGGGCCACACTCCACTCTCACCTCCAGTTCTGGTACTTTCCCACAATGTCTATTTGCTGCCCCCCTCAATACCCTTCCTATTGTGATTTTATACTCCACCTCCTCTAGATTGTAAGCTTGTTTGAGCAGGGTCCTCAACTACCTATTGTTCCTGTTGCATTTTGTTATTGTCTCATTTGGTAAATTTCCCTCTTATTGTAAAGCGCTGTGGAATAAGCTACGCTATATAAATAATAACCAATAAAAATAATAATAATAATAATGACGGCATCTCTGAGTAACATCTGTTAGGACCTTGATGATGCTGTGTGTGATCTTTAGGGGTCCAGTGGATTTGTAAATCATACCTATTAAAAAAGGAATCCCTGCTGGAATCCTCTTTTCATAAAAGGTGGAGAGTCAAACCAATCAACTGTGATCTGTGCAAGGGGGTATTACTATTTTTTTTTCAAATTTGATTAAAAAGGGAATACCAGAAATGATCTCTTTTTGAATTCTCATCATATGTTCCTATAAAACCTATTATTGTCTGGTGATACAGATATTAGATTTATTACCCCCAACCCTCATTATTTTTAGGGTGAAGGGGGAGTAATACTGCCCAGTTGCTAGTTTTAGTAAAATGTAGCGTATATGCCCATATCTGCAGCCTGGCAATTGAGGGATTATTCATCCCTATAGTAATAAATATATATTTTTTTTCCTAGAGCTTTCGACTTTTAAAAGCACCCAGACCCAGATTTTAACTTCAGCGTTCACAAATCTGGCTCATGGTGAGTCAAAATAGCTAAATCCAGGCATTGTTAAATACTCTGATGAATGTCCATATTTAGCTTTCCGAGCGGACCTGTACAGATCCAGCTGGCTTTGCCCCATTCAGTACAGGAACATTTAGACTTTAGCAAATAGATCCATTTGAGATTAATGCAACAGCATATTCATTACAAGTGTAGTAAGTTGATTAATATAGATGATAAATGGTTTAAATCATTCTTAAATCAAATGGAACTGGAAATATTTTTTTAACTTTGGCCTCAGTTTAACATTGTTGGATAAGCAATGTATTGAAATATCACAAATTAAATCATATATAAAAAAATATATCAATTAATCAAATTATATCAAAATATTACAAAGTGTTTCCAACAATATTACATCTTAGACCTTGGACCTTTTTAGCAAGCTTTCCAAACGATTCAATAAAGTTAGAAAACCTTCCTACACTTTTATTAACAAAAATTCCCGTAGACTTTAATGTTGACTTCTGTAAATAAATAATTTGGAACGTTTTCCTAACAGTATTGAATCATTTGAATAGTTTATTAAATCGAGGCCTTAGCTGTTTTTTGCTCAATTGTATAACTGATGCATACGATCACTGTTTTATTAATACACTTTAAAAAAAAAAAAAATTAAGATCAATAAAACTTTTTTAAATATTTGATACGCATAATACTTCCTCTAGAAAATGTACATGTATTTTTTATGTTATTAATTATGAACTTAAATTGTATTTTGTTGGAATTAGGTAATGAATCGTTTAATGATTACTTAAATTAACTAACGACATAGTTTAGATCTGCAAAACAGTTTGAGATTTGTTATGCTACAAGTTTTTTTTTTTTCCTTTTAACAATTAAGTATTACGCAGTAACATACTATCTGAACTTAGATGTTTACAGGAGACAAGCTGTAAGAAAATAAAAACAGCACACTCTCCACCCTTGTTATTAAACACTCCTAAGGGATCAGTAAAGCAGATGTAGGATGGCGACAATAAATGCCTCATCTTGTGCGTTAATTAAAAAACATCATTATGTATACAGGGTTTACAATTACACATTACTCGTTTTCCGATAGTAGAGATGAGGGTTGGAATTAGAGTGCCTGGGTTTTATTAACATACCAAGAGTCTAACGCAGGCCAATCTTTTTTTCCAGTTTGGTTCACCTGAAGTAGAAGTAGAATTGTGTTCAGAATTTATGTTGTTTAAAATAAAAAAAATATATATTTTGTTGCCTTTTGCAATAACACTTTGAAAGATAAACTATATATTACTAGTATAAAAAAATTAATGAACCAGTTATTCTGAAAATGTATTTATTGAAAACAAGTTCTGTTGATTTTTTGTTTGTGTGTGTGTGCGTGTGTGTGTGTGTGTGTGTGTGTGTGTGTGTGTGCATGCTTGTGTGCATGTGTGTGTTTATATAAGCATAATTGGGTCCTTCACAAAAATAATTTAGTAAACAGTGGCCCAAAATACTCTTTACTCATGTAGTGTCACTTTAAAATGACACTTTATTGCAAAAGTGAAAAAGGAATACAAACAGCTATCAATGCAGCAGTGAAAAAAAACATAGCAAAAAAATACATATGGGACTGAAGAAAAAACCCTTTTTCATTCTCATATACATTTCTATTGTGTTTTTCACTGCTTCATGGGTAGTTGTATTGTATCCCTTTTTTAACTTTTGCAATAAAGGCTTTACATCTTTTAAAACTAATACTACGTAAGCAAAGAGTCTATTGGGCTGCCATCTACTAAATTATGTTCGCGACTTCAGTGTATTCAGTTTGTTTCTGATAGTCTCTTTTAGTGATGGTGAGAAAAAAAAGTGTTATTTTGCCTTTATTTTTCTAATACAAAATTGTGGAAGCGATCTGTCTGTGATTTTCCATTACACTGAAATATTGCTCAATTTTCACCATTAATTTTAAATGCGTCACTAGCACAAAAGTAATTCACATAGCCGATATTTGGCAAACCAAAAACCCTGGCATTAAAAGTGATTCCCCAAAAAATTTCTGTATGTTTATATTACCAATTTCTGATTATTTATTTTACTGATTTCCATCAACGAGAAGAATGGTGACACTATTAAAGTCAGACAGCTATTTAATTGGGAGGATTTCATCATAACTAGCATGTGTTAACGATAAAAAGTCAGGTGGGGGTATCAGGGCACTCCTAACACCAAAAACACTATAGCGTGCTGTAGTGGTTATGGTGCATGTAGTGTCCCTTTACTTCATTATTCCTTTAGAACATCAGGATAAGCCCTGTGCGTATGGTTTATGCCAAGTGGAGATAATACCACTGCCCCAAGTATATCCATAAGCATGATAAAAAACTGCAAGATTCTTCACTCGACATTTAGTGGTGAAGACGTTTTTCGTACATCTTGGAAACCTAGCCCCACTGGTAAGGAACACTTACACATAGAACTGCTCCATCAACTACATTTTATTAGCTTTTAGTTATGTGAATACCAAGAATTACTAGTTAACAAATGGTTGGGTTAAACTTTACAAACATATGAGTTATTCTGAAAAGGGCAAAAAGAACATTGCACGCTAACCAATAGTGCCCTCAGTTTAATATTTTTGGATAAACTTTTAAAGTTATATATCATATTGATATAGTTAATATTAGAGATGTTTTGATATTTTATTATTTTAAAAAATGATTTCAAAAGTTTAATCAAAATATTAAAGCACTTACAAGTACATTCTACTTCAAGCGTATTTGAGCTCTTATGACATTAAGAATACTTTGCGTGTATGTGAATAAAGGGTCCGGAGCTTTTTGGCATTTCACATTTAGTTTGTGTCTAGGTCTATTTCTAAGTTAACACTTTTTTCTAGATTGTCTTTTCTAGATAATTTATTATGTAATAATATTATTGAAACTTGAAATGTAATTGTACTGTCTCGCACATTGTGTGTTATTGTCTTTAATAAATTTTGAATAAACAATTAATTAACAAAAAATATTAAATCAAGGCCAATATCAGATAAATACAACAATTCAATAGAAACTGTCAAACCGCTAAGGGGAATGCCGCCGTTCTCCTACCTGTTAGGTCTTCGCCTGCTGGGTCCGCCAATCACCCACCAATCTCCCATAGTGGTGGCTCCTCCTCTCAGCGTCTGGGTCTGTAATCATTAAAGACGCCAGCCACTGCAACTGTAAAATACTTAAGGGTTTCCAATTTAACCCTTAAATGGCCAGTCCATTAATATTCTCGTGGATGTGTTGTACACACGCCCATGATCACATGTTTCCCTACAGCCTATCAGAGAACATCTTAAGCTATTTAGGCCTGCTTTGTCCTTTTCTCGGTGCCCTGTCGTGGTTTCCATTTGGTTATCCGAGAGTGCATTCCTTGTATTGATTTCTTGTGTATATGACCTTGGCTTCCCTTATTGACTATCCGATCTCTGTATTCCTTGATCTTTGGCTTGGCTCCTGACTATTCTGATATCTCCATTCCTTGACCTGTGGCTTGTTTATCGTTTACGTTAGTTCTTTGTGTTGTGTTTTGTGTCTTTTTGCCTTTATATGTTAAATCCGACCATTCTAAGGTCCGGTAATACGTCTTAGGTATTTACTTTATATCTACTTAAGTTCTGCGTGTTGGGCATCTACAGTAATCCTGACAGAAACAGTCCATTGGGATCCCCAATATGAAGCTGCTTAAATAGGATATGAGCAGACTACTACACTACTGTTGTGAATGTAACAGTAGTGTATAAGAGTTTTCTGACATAACCCTGTTAGTGTAAGCTATAGTAGAATTCTATCCAGGCTGTACATCAATGTTCTCCACAGTGATGCTCTGATCTTTCTACAGAGAAATAAATCATTAGTGAGCCGGATTGATATTACTAAAAATGCACACAATAAAAAGAACATGTACTTACCCTTTAGCAACTTTTACATTTCCCTGTTTCAAGGTTCTCCACATCTCAAACAAATAAAAATAGTAAGATAATCAGATCAAATTTATTCTACAAATAATAGTTCTAGAGAAACTATTTATGCTTTTCTCCTGCAATCACTTACCTCGTTATGAGTTTCACACAGTACTCTCGTTATCCCGAGGTGTGTTGTGCCATCTTCGGTCTTCTGTTAACCTCTAAACCTGACTGGCTGACTATTTTGCCTTGCATATTCTCTTTTCTTAGTATTAGTGAATACTAAGGGTAACTCACTACAGTGATAATTGTTGAGAATTCAAAGTGAATTTCACATTTAAAACCAAAGTAGTTGAACTTGAATATTTTCAAAGTCGGTCATGCATCCAGTTAGACTATTTAGGCTTTAAATTTTAAATTCACTTTGAATTGACTTTGACATTTGGACAATTCTGAACCTCTCTCCTGCACCTCCTTACCATTGGGTTGTCTCTCTTTCATACAAACTTGTTCTCATTATTAGTGATGTCGCGAACATAACATTTTCCGTTCGCGAACGGCGAACGCAAACTTCCGCAAATGTTCGCGAACGGGCGAACCGCCATAGACTTCAATAGGCAGGCGAATTTTAAAACCCACAGGGACTCTTTCTGGCCACAATAGTGATGGAAAAGTTGTTTCAAGGGGACTAACACCTGGACTGTGGCATGCCGGAGGGGGATCCATGGCAAAACTCCCATGGAAAATTACATAGTTGATGCAGAGTCTGGTTTTAATCCATAAAGGGCATAAATCACCTAACATTCCTAAATTGTTTGGAATAACATGCTTTAAAACATCAGGTATGATGTTGTATCGATCAGGTAGTGTAAGGGTTACGCCCGCTTCACAGTGACAGACCAAACTCCCCGTTTAACGCACCGCAAACAACCGCAAACAGTCCATTTGCACAACCGCAAACTTCCCATTTTTACAAGGTTGGATACCAAGCTAGCCCATGTCCCGTTCCTTGTCCTCACTGATGTCATTGAAGGTCTCTTCCTCCACCCAGCCACGTACAACACCAAGGGTCCCCGAAAGGTGACAACAAGCCCCCTGTATTTTTTTTTTAAAATGTACACTACTGTTACACCAGATATGAGTTGCACTGGTGTGACACTGTGCCCTGGCAGCCCCTGAAACGCACATGTGTGAAGGAAACTGACTGCTATTATTTCACAGTCAAATTTCTAGGTTTTTTTTTAATGTACACTACTGTTACACCAGATATGAGTTGCACTGGTGTGACACGGTGCCCTGGCAGGCCCTGAAACGCACATGTGTGAAGGAAACTGACTGCTATTATATTACAGTCAAAAAAGTTTTTTTTTTTTTTAAATGCAAGCTATTGTGACACCAGATATGAGTGGTGACACTGGGCAAGTGGGCACAGTATACGCTGTGAGCCTGACACACACGCTGGCAGGCAGGCAACTGCAATTAGGTTACACAGAAAAAAAAGCAGACTGATGTTTTAGCCCTAAAAAGGGCTTTTTGGGGTGCTGTCCTTACAGCAGAGATCAGATGAGTCCTTCAGGACTGTAGTGGACACTGAATACACTAGCCTAGCTATCGATTTCCCTATTAAATCAGCAGCAGCTACACTGTCCCTCCTCTCACTAAGAATGCAGCTTCCGGGAGGCGGGGCCTAGCTGTCATGGAGGAAAGACGCACTTCGTGTGAGCTCCCTCAATATCTCACTTTAAGCAGCTATCAACAAGCGAATTTAACCCCAGAAGGGGATGACCCAGCAATGTTGCTCCTACCTGACCGACCCGACATGCTTAATAGCGGTCAGGTAGATGGTAATCAGTCACATGGGCAAACAAGACAGGAAAGGGTTAAAGATAAATTCAGAGTCAAGAACAATGCCATGGTCAATACCAAAATAAACAAAATAGAGGAACGTACTAAAGGGTACTGACACAGAAACCACGATAGGACAAAGTGGATAGGCTAGGGAAGTTTAAATATCCTTTAACATTTGATTGACCCACGTCATACCTAAGCCCCCAAAACGTTCGTTTGTGGGGGTGCTGGAATGACGTGGGCCAATGGGAGCCTGAATCAACTTTTGGCTCCCACTGCCCCTTTAAGAGCGAGCTCGTGACTCGAGCCGTGCTCCTAGTGCCAGGCGGGCCACGTGACCGATCACTGCGGTCAGTGCACGCGGCTAAGTCAGAAGAGGAGATCAAGCCGCATGCGGCTCGTGTGGAGGCAGGAGTGATCCAGCCACGCGCGGCTCAAGCTTAGGAGCCAGGTCGGTCCCAGGATAAGGTAAATACAGCCACAACCACTGATCCCAATCACACACCTTTCCTAACGTCCTATCCCATTAAAAGCATATTACCGCGTATTTAATATAACAGATAGACCCCCTACTTCATCCAGGTTACCGATCGATGGTTCGATATTCTGAGCCCTCTCTGATTTACTGTACACGACTATTCGATATTCCCACAAATTGTATATAGCATTTTATGTTTGTTTGAGACCACCTTAAAAATATTGGATATCGCTCAAATTCATGATCACTATATACTTTCTCTACAAACCTCTAAAACGAACCAAACTACTCATCCATCCGCTATACCACTTTATCCCACCTAGAACTAGTGCCCAGTTAAAATACTTGACTCTTACTTACCCACACTTAGTCATGCCACACACATTTCACCACTACTCTCACTGAATCCCTCTGACTACGGCTAAATTCATCTTCTACATCAGAACACTACTCCTAAGATTGGGTTGTATCCATGTCTCGGGTCTTTCATTTAGAATAGGGGCAGCTTCGGTCTCCTTCAACACTGACACTCCAGTGCATATTATTAAAAGATTGGGCAGATGGAAATCCTCAGTCTACAACCCATATATTCCTCATCCCGAGAAAGAAATGAGGAAAGCTTTTAAAAGTTTGGCTTTGTAAATTTGATGCAATAAGTGTGTTTTTCTTTAATACCTTTTCACCCTCTTTGCATGAACCCGATTTACATATATTACTAATATGTTTCTGAACATATATATTATATTATTCACTCACTCACTCTCTGGGCCGGCCTAAGACATCATGCTACCTAGGTCCAACGATAAATGACTATGGGGGATAATGTATAATAAACACAGGTTACTGGATATGGGGGGGATAATGTACAATAAACACAGGTTACTGGCTATGGGAGGGATAATGTATAATAAACACAGGTTACTGGCTATGGGGGGATAATACAAAATCAAAAAAAGATAAATTAATGCAGCTTCAGAATTAATCTAAATTGTATGCTGTCTAGGAGGTAGGAGGGTCTGCTGCTGATTGGCTGGAATGTGTCTGCTGACTGTGAGGTACAGGGTCAAAGTTTACTCAATGATGACAAATAGGGGGCGGACTGAACATCGCATATGTTCGCCATCCGCAGCGAACGCGAACAAGCTATGTTCGCCAGGAACTATTCGCCAGGGAACTGTTCGGGACATCACTACTCATTATACCTGAAGAATGCCTCCTATAGCCCTAACCCTGGGTCCAAATATTGCCTCATATGTCCACAAACCCCCGTTTAGCTACATGATTGGCTACTCAGCCACAAGCATGTTGTAACAAGCTTAAATTCAAGACCATTTAAAAAAAAAGATAAGATTTGTAGCATCAACATATGACACAGTGATTCACAATTATATAATATTAATTATCTTAATTTAACAACTTGCCATTATTTGCTATATTTGATGAGTAGATGTTGTAGAGAGTTTTAAATGTTTGTGGGAACAAGCTCAAATTTTTGTTGGTTTCACCAGAAATTTACTGAAGCTTTAAGTTGATTGTCAAGGAATAAAACAATAGCAGATGCCATCTTTACGATTGATGAGAGCCAGACGATATAAAGGATGAAACATTATTATATATTGTTAAAATTGCAGAACAGATAATATCAAAATCGTTTTGATGAAAAGCAGACTTAAAATTACGGAAGTGCCATGCAACGGACAGACCGTAAACTAAGATTCAATTAGAAAAAGTAGACCCAAAAGTTGAAGGTAGTTCATGAAATGGCAAATACATTGCTGTCTGCGCATAATTAATGATCTCTCCAAAATCTGCAGTCTTTTATTTGAGGAGTAAACACATTAACACAACTTGCACAACAAGATAAAATGTGGGAACATCTAAAGTTACAATTTGATACATCTCAGAAAAGGAATTAATTTATATTGTAATTAAAGTATGAACACTAACACCATCAAAAGCTGGTCATACCCAAACTGTATCTGAATCTGTTATCTGTATTTTTTAGGTGGACACAGTTTGTGTGCAATTGGTCAGTAGTAACACACACAAATTACAAACCCCTAGTTTAGAACAGTATATCGAAGTAAACATTTATGAATACCCATGTCTTAGCTGTTACTAAGACTTGGAAATATGACCTCACAACTGCCATTATTTCAGGTGAAGAGCTAGTTTTGGCAGATGCTCTCTGCAATGTTATCTGCCAATCAAAAAAAGATGTACCACTTAACAAGACATAGCAATTATCCACATGCTTAATTAATTGTTCTCATCAAATGAGAAGATAAAATCAATCATTTTATCAATATTGATAAAATAGCATGATAAAAACCATGAAATGGTTATATCACAAGAATAGAAAATGTAAAAATATACTAAATGGGAATTAATTTTTTTTTCCCCACATTAGAGATGAGTTGCAAAGGATGTGTTCTTCATGTATAAGCATGCAAAGATATTCACAAGAGGTATGTGTACTGGCCTGGAACAAATAGGCAGCTCAGAACCTTTCTAGAGAAATGTAGTATATGTCAGTCACAGAAGAACAAGAAATGATGTAAAAATGGCACCAGTTCCAAAACAGTCATTTAAAAATGAATAGCTAATTTTAAAAGTCATGTCATTCAATGCATTCTGTTCTCAGTGAGTGTGGAATAGTTATCTTTTGAAGAGTTTAAAGATTTTAGCAAAAGCTGAAAACAGAACACTTTATCTATAGAATATGCACAGAAAAAAAATGGAGAGCAAAGTTTGCTGGAAAACAACAACGTAACTCAAGAGAAATAAAACTGAAATAATTATTTAAAGAGGGCGGGGGGAGTGAAAAGCACATATCAGTGGGCAAATGTGGTAAATATTGGCTGAAACACTAATTAAAGATTGAATTGAGTCTACACTTCTATTAGAAGATATTATACATCTAAGAAGAACTACTACTGGCAAACCAGATGACAACATGCAATGTCTACAATGAGACTTACCAACATACATTCTTCAGGAATTAAATCGAGAATGCAAACAAGATGTCTATCAAGCAAGTGCTAATGGCATTTGAAAACAATATTTTAAGATACAGACAATGCCAATAATTTAATAAGAAGCTCGGGAGCGGAAAATAATAGCAAATCAACTCATTAAAAAAATATGTATGACGAGAGGGGGCGGAGCAACAAGCCACCAGTGAAGACGTGTTCAGCAAGAGCTCCAAGCAAAATCCGACTAAAAGCGGTCTTAAAACCTCCAAAACTCGCAGAAACTGACAACAAACAGCTCCCAAGGCAGGGCAACACGATGGGGAAACGCTCCCAAAAACAGCAACACACCCCGGGACGCAGCTCCCAAGATATCTGGGACTTACTACACCGAGGAGCACTGTGTGCAGCACCCAAGATGGCTGACGCCACAGGGGAGACCTCATCCGAGGAAGAGCCGTCCATGGATACCCTGGACAAGATACCTCAAAGGGGAGGCTTGAATCACACTTCCTCAAAGGAAGAGGACGACTCACCAGCAACATAAAATGACATCAAGTCCCTACTCAAGGACATAAGATCCCTATTCCAAGCAGACCTGGCGATAATCCGGGAAGACATACACTCCCTCACAGGCAGAGTCAAGCTGACAGAGGAAGAGGTCACGGGCCTACTCCCCTCACAAACTGCAATGCAAGACACACAAGCCACAACCAGCTGGGCCCAAGCAAGTCTGGCAGCAAAGATAGCGGATCTCGAAGACAAAAGCGGGCAAAATAATATCAAGCTGAGGGGAGTGCCAGAAGATGTGGCCACATCAGAGCTACCCCAATACCTGCGCTGACTGTTTTACCACCTATTACCAGACCAAGAGAGCAAAAGCCATCATACTCTACGGCTGCTACCAAATACCCAAACCACATAACAGTCAAGATATACCCTCAAGGGACCTCATCGTCCAATTTGTGTCCTCCCTGGACAAAATGGCTATACTGGCAGCGGTACGAGAATCCTCAGCCTGCGACTTTGAGGCACACATGCCTCACTTCTACCCCGACCTGTCCCAGGCCAACCAAATGTGGCGACGCTCCATGCGCCCTGTCACCAGCGCCCTCCAGAAAAATGGCATCCCCTACAGATGGAGCAACCCCCCGATCACTTCAAGTGAACAAAGAAGGAAAGCTACATCGCATTCCCCCGACGGAACACCCGCAGCGACCCCCTCCGCAAGCACACTGCTAGGATGTGGAGAAGATACAACCATTCACCCCTTCTAAAGACCAGCAGAGGGGAGCTAAAGCGGCCCCGACAGGCTAGAATTGTATATACCTTTGTTGACTTTACTTTACTTTACTTTACAATTCTCTTACGTTAATATGCATATTGCCTAAACTGTGCAGATCGACAAGCACCCACTACACTATGACCCACCATCATGACAGACACCGGGCACTTGTTCTACAGGACCGCAGAAACCACCCACCCAATAGAGGCAAGATACAACCCAGCCCATGAGGCTAACTCCGCTAGGTTAGCCTACTCTCCACCCCTCACGCCTACACAGCCGCTAAACAGCCAGACAACTGGGTGCACCCACCCGCAGCGGGCCCCAAAGCCCTAAACTGCAACCCTGACACCGCATAGCCCCTGACCTGGAACAAAGCACTATAGGGCGAGTATAACCAGGACAGCCACAGGCCGAGCACGAGCAGGACCTGCCCAACTCACCTTGTACTACTACCGCCTAAAGGACGCCAACACCTAGCTAAAAGCGACCTACACACTTCACGGCTATTACACACCATCACAGACCGCAAACACCCTAGCCTAGCTCACACCCCCCATACCGAGAACGGGACCGGCCACCCACAACACCTCCGGATCGCACTAAGATCCAAATTGCCCTCCCTAAGATATTGCGGAGATACTACTCAAACCTGCAAGCCCAGATAGGCAGACCCCCCCATGAGCTCAGCACGAGAATAGACAAAATCTACCTGCACACAGCCAACGCTCCAACAGCAAACATAACACGCAATACAAATAATATATGTCTCCTGAAAAACAGCAATAGCAGACAGCAAGTTCACCCTCCATACAGACATACTGTTACTGTTTACCTTATATTATAACATAAAAAGTGCAGTGCTTAGGCATTTCATGTTACTGCTACCAGAACATGTTCTTAAAATGTCCAAAAATGCAAATGCCAATGTATACCTGTTTGAGATGCCAAGCACAAATAAAATAAAGAATAAAAAAATATATATATATGTATGACTGTGGTTAAATTAACATATTATAGCTTCATTGACATACAGCTTGATTGACATATTATCTTAGACCAGGTTTTGTTTGTGTAGCAAAAGTAGCAACATTTATTATAAGCAATATGAAAGAGGGCCACTTGAGCAAGCAGCCTCGGGAACTTGTTGATGCACAGTAACTGTTATGTCATGACATCCTGAATATTAAATCAGTCTGTAAGTCTGTAGAAATCTCCAACTGGTTCACTACAGTGTCTGCCCTAGAACTCAATCAAACAGGGTCAGCCATTATGATTATTGCAAGTGGTAAAATTAACCTATAGTTTGTTTCTAATGAAAAGGGGCTATATGACGCACGCATCAAAACTCTAAAACAAAGTGTGTTTGTTTATCTCAACAGGCCTTGTACAAATTATTTAAGCTAGGACACTGGTATTAGTCTTCTGTTTTCTCAAGTTAAATTAACATCACAGCAGGGGTCAAATGGCTTTTCTCCTAGGGCTACTGATCCCCCCCTTTGTTTTTCTTAGGTATGTGGAATTCATTGTCTGTACTTTAAAGAAACTATGAAATCGCTTCTCTTCTGAAGCAATTTGTTATGCAAATACTTAGGAAAGCTTGTAAGTATAGGGTTAGATATACAAGGACAAAAAAACGACAAATAATACAAGAAAAACCCATAAGACAGAGTGAACAATCTCTTTTAGTTTGAGGCAAAGCTTTGAATTAATGAAGAGTTAACTCGTCTCCAAAATACCCCGTGGTTTTAAATCTGAAGTTAATACAAATATATAAAGATAAGCCCTGCACTCAAACTCCCACTGCTCTTTGGCCACAGCAATGACTATAGTACACATCAGCCCAATACAATATATATATATACAGTCATGGGAAAAAGTACACCCTCTGTGGATTCTATGGTTTTACATATCAGAACTAAGTACACCTAATAGCTTTTAGTGCCACTTTTAGCAGTAATGACTTGCTTGTAAGACTTTAGCAGTCTCTCATATCATTGTGGGGGGATTTTACACTTTGCCTAATGTATAATTTTAGTTGAGGTCAGACAGCAGAAAGAGTTAAGAGAAAAAGGATGAGGGACTGAGCAATGCCAATGAGTTTTCTGAAAAAAAGGACCATAAGATGAAGTCCAATTTATAATGATGGTTTTTAGACAACCAAAAACAGACAAAAAAAAAAAAAAGCCCAAACTAAACAATATAGACACATTTAATTAAATAGATTTATTACTCTAAGAGCACAATCTAGATAGAGTTAAGTTGACATATTGTTAACTTAATTATATGTGTATGAATTTAACCCCCTGAGAATGATCAGACCAAATATACGGGATGTGATCATTGGAGAAGACAGGGCTAGCAGCTTGCTGCCTGGAAGACTCATACAATCACACCCTGCAGTCATTGGGGAAACAGTAACTGCATGATGCTTTCTGCCAATAAGAGAAGGAAGATTTACGCAACTCTCTCACTCCGTCTGTCTGCAGACAGGCAGATTAATTCGCTCTCCAGAACAAAAAATAAAGTTATACTGACACCTTGCCACTCTCTGACCACCAGACTATCCACTAGAGACAATTATGGGATGAGGGAGAAAGGCATTTAATGAGTGAAACAAAGGTCTAACTAAGGGTTCTCCACACCCTGGACCGCCAGGGTTGCTGAACTACAACTCCCATGATTCTTTGAATAAAATAGATAGCCAGGGGATCATGGGAGTTGTAGTTCAGCCACACTTGGACGGCCAGAGTTTGGACAACTGTGGTCTAGCACATCAAAATATTTTCAAAATCACTCTTCTAATACATTCTAACCTCTTCTACATGGCTAAGATAAAATATAAACACATTATCAAGGCCTTTCAACTTTATTGCCATAAAACCTGTGTAATCTTCACAATTAACACATAACTTAAATTATGTTTAGCTTAACTTATGTTTAATATGTTAACTCTTCCAGTGCTGCAGCAGAAAGTGCAGCCGCAAATCAACTATACTCACGGCTTGGCAATTTCGCCCACATTTTGCAATCTCATCCTAAATTCTGTGTTTAATGAATAAATCAAAAAAAAAGAAATAATCAATCTGCTGACTTCAATGTGTGACAGCCAGCTTGAATGATGCACATCAATCCCCCTCTTTAATTTAAGGCTAACCCCCATAGGCGTGCGCAGCCTATTGCATTAGGGTGTGCACCCTAAAGCACAAACACACGCCGCATGTATATGTATATATATATATATATATATATATATATATATATATATATACACACACACATATATACATACACTGCTGTGTGCTGTGTGAGGGTGGTGTGTGTAAGGGTGCTGCTGTGTGTGTGTATGTGTGAGGGTGCTGGTAGTGTGCTATGTGGGTGAGGGTGTTTGTGTGTGTGAGGGTGCTGTTTGTGTGTGAGGATGTTTGTGTGTGTGTGTTAGGGTCCTGTTAGTGTGCTGTGTGAGGGTGCTGTGTGTGTGAGGGTGCTGTTTGTGTGATGTGTGTGTGATGGTGCTGTGTGTGTGAGGGTGCTGTTTGTGTGATGTGGGTGGGTGTCATGTATTTCTGAGGGTGCTGTTTGTGTGTGTGTGTTTGCGAGGGTGTTGTTAGTGTGCTGTGTGTGAGGGTGTTGTGTGTTTGTAAAGGTGCTGTGTGTGTTTGTGACGGTGCGGTTAGTGTACTGTGTGTGTGAGGGTGCTGTATGTGTACTGTATGTGTGTGGGTGCTGTTTGGGTGTTGTGTGTGTGCTGTATGTTTGGACAGATTGTGGAGGTGGGGGCAGATTAGTAAATATCCCCCCTCCCTTCTTACCTTATGTAGGGAGGGGGGATCCTTGCTGCCATGTGCCATCCCTGGTGGTCCAGTGGAGAGTGAACTCTAGGGCTAGAGTTAACTCTCGTGAGATCTGAGCGTTGCCGCGGCAACGCTCAGATCTCGCCAGAGGAACCTGGCGGAGCTGCTGTCTAGAGCTCCCCGGGTCCTCTCCTGCCTCCCTTCATGCTGCTGTGGGCCGTTGAGGTAGATCTTTGATCTCCCCGCCGGCCCATGGAGGCTTAGAGCAGAGCCGAAACTCAGCGCCGGTTCTGCGTGAGCCGACAGGGGAGAATAAAGTCCTGGGGAATAAAGTGTGGGAACCAAGATTCCCACCCCCCCAAAAAAATAATATACACTCCAGTGTGTGTATGTATATGTGTGTGTATGTGTATATATATATATATATATATTGACACGCATACTCAAACACACACACATACACTCACAGACACACACACACTCATACATTCATAGACACACACATTCACAGACACACATATTCACATACACTGACACACATACACATTCACAGACACACACACACACACACAGACACATTCACAGACACACACATAGTCACATACACACACACACACATTCACACACACACACACACACATTCACAGACACACACACACACAAATTCAAACACACACACACAGACACAGTTAAAGACACACACACACAAACAGACACACACACACAAACAGACACACACACACAGTCACAGACACACACACACATTCACACACACACAAATTATTATTTTTTTAATTAAAAAAATGTCCACCCAGCCTCCCTACCCTGGGGTCCAGTGGGTCGGGCGGCTCTCTCAATATCAGCCGCGGCGAGGGAGCTGTGAGCTCTCTGCTCCCTCTCGCCGCGCGGGCTGTCTGCTGTAGCTGGGAGCCGGAATATGACGTCATATTCCGGCTCCCAGCATCAGCAAGCAGCGCGGCGAGAGGGAGCAGAGAGCTCACAGCTCCCTCGCCGCGGCTGATATTGAGAGAGCCGACCGGGGGGGGGGGTCCATAACCTCTTGCCCCCCCCTCCCATCCATGACAGGGGGGACATGGGGGGAGGAAGGGGGGCGCTGAGTGCCTGCAGGAACGGTGTTCCTGCACAAAAAAAGTGCAGGAACTCTGTTCCTGCAGGACTCAATCCATAGGCGTGCCGCGGGGACTAGGGTGTGCCCAGGCACACCCGGCACACCCCGTGCGCACGCCTATGCTAACCCCCTAACCAGCGCACGTGAGTCGCAATGAAAAATAACTGACTCACCGATAACTCTCCTGTGCTCAGGCAGGTATATCGTGATATATCAGGGGTTATTTACTAAGGTGAGAATTCAGAGAGCATTTTAAATTAAAAGCCACAGCTGAACTGAAAACATAACTTTTTCCAGTTGGCTATTTTTACCGTAAATTCGATTAAATCACTTTGAATTCTTACTTTTGTAAATAATTTTTTATTTTTTATTTTTTTTATTCTTTATTTTTGTTGTGCGGGGGGTTACAGACATATCAACAAGCGCCACAGCAGCGTATCACAGTATTCACATAGATTGAACAGTGGCGTGACAATTCGCACATTTTTTGTATAATTTGCATGCTTAACTAAACAGTTATTCCAACAGATTGAGATTTAGCGAAAATAACTAGCATAGAGAAAAAACAGAAAGAAAAGGCATATATGTATCGGTAGTCGAGTGGCCAAGCTTAATCATTCGTGTCATTGAAACATCAACATGCTTAGTCGTTAAAGCGTTAACATCAATCACGTTTAAACTATACGATATGTATGTAAGTAGTGTGTGTGGTCCTATCATAGCTGAGCAGACCCAGTAATGTTCCAATAGTACCATGCATATCCTTTATAGTAGTGAAAGCAGTTAAAGAAGGTAGCCTAGGCACGGATTTATCTAGCAAGTCTAGGGCATATGTAATAAGGCATCTTCGTTAGCTAATGTACTGTGTTGTTAAACCCATGTAGTCCTGCTGCACCAGGGCCGGACTGGGAAAAAAATTAGGCCCGGGCATTTTTCAATCAGAGCAGCCCCCTAAGAAGGGGGCGGGGTCAGAGAGGGTGTGTTTTGTCATTACTAATGACAAGCACGCCCCCTCTCAAAGTGAGCATGTTAGTTCAATGCGCAGAGCCCCGCTGAAGAGCTCTGGTATTAGAAAAAGGCCCTGAATTTGTTCTGCGCAGCGCAAGCAAATTTAATAACATGCTTGCGCTGTGTTTGCTTTTAAATTGTCTCTGGTGTCTCCACAAGGGGGATACCAGAGGACAAAAGGGCCAGGAAAGTGTATGGTGCATGTGTTTGGAGCCTGCTTGTGGGATTGCGTGTGTGTAGAGTGTGGTGTGGTATTGTGTAAATAGGTCAATTTCATTTGTGTTTGTGGTGTAATATGTGTGGCTAGGGGCTGTAGAGAGTGTGCGTATAGGGGGCATAGTGTTATAGGGGATGTAGCGAGTGTGTGCATACGGGATGTAGTGTGTGTGTGTATAGGTGACGTAGTGTGTGTAGGGGTTGTAGAGAGGGTGTGTTTAGAGAATGTTGTATGTGTTTGCTGACAAGGAATGTAGTGTGTGTGTAGGTGGTGCAGTGTGTGTGTGTGTAGGAGATCTACTGTGTAAAGGACCTAGAGTGTGTATAGGAGATTGTGTGTGTGTGTGTGTAGAGGATTAAGAGTGCATATAGGGTAAGGGATCTAGCGTGTATCTGGAGCGTAATGTGTGTAGTGGTGCAGTGTGAGGGGTGCTGTAGTGTGTGTGTATATATATATATATATATATATATATATATATTTGGACGTATTGTATGTGTGAGGGGCGCAGTGTGTGTGTATGTAAGAGGGGTGCTGTGTGTGAGGGTGTTTTTATGTGCCGTCACATTCTAGGTTTCTAATTTTCTTTGTCTGTTAACTCACTGAGGGTTATTTTATATATTATATATTATATGTATATATATATATATATATATATATATATATATATAATGTGTGGGAGTGTGCTGTATATGTGTGAGCGAGGGTGCTGTGTATGTGTCTGAGGGTGCTGTGTGTGTTTGGGTGCTGTGTGTGTCTGAGGGTGCTGTGTGTGTCGTCGTGCTGTGTGTGTCTGAGGGTGCTGTGTGTGTTTGGGGGTGCTGTGTGTGTTTGGGGGTGCTGTGTGTTTGGGGGTGCTGTGTGTGTTTGGGGGTGCTGTGTGTGTGTCTCGGTGCTGTGTGTGTGTCTGGGTGCTGTGTGTGTGTCTGGGTGCTGTGTGTGTTTGGGGGTGCTGTGTGTGTTTGGGGGTGCTGTGTGTTTGGGGGTGCTGTGTGTGTTTGGGGGTGCTGTGTGTGTGTCTCGGTGCTGTGTGTGTGTCTCGGTGCTGTGTGTGTCTGGGGCTGCTGTGTGTGTCTGGGGGTGCTGTGTGTGTCTGGGGTGCTGTGTGTGTCTGGGGGTGCTGTGTGTTTGGGGGTGCTGTGTGTGTCTGGGGGTGCTGTGTGTGTCTGGGTGCTGTGTGTGTCTGGGGGTGCTGTGTGTGTGAGTGTGAATGTATATTTTATTTAAATTTATATATATTTTTTTATTAATTAAAAAAAATATATATCTCCCCCCCCCTCCTCCCTTCTTACCTTTAGCCTGGGAGGAGGGGGGGGGATCCGTGTTGCCTGGGGGGAGGAGGGGTTCCTTTCTGCCATCCTTCCCTGGTGGTCCAGTGGTGAGAGTGAACTCTAGCCCCTGCAGGCTAGAGTTCACTCTCGCGAGATCTGAGCGGTGGTAACCACGGCAACGCTCAGACCTCGCGAGAGGACCCGGCGGAACTGCTGGATAGAGCTCCGCCGGTCCTCTCTCCTGCCTCACACCCTCCCTCTCTTGCCGGCGGCCGCCTGGAAGTGTCTCTGGGCCGGTGAGGGAGATCTTTGATCTCCCCACTGGCCCATGGAGGCACAGAGCAGGGCTGGCGCTCGGGTAGCGCGCTGGCCCTGCAGGAGCCGGCCGGGGAGATCCTGTGATCTCCCCTGCCGGCCTCGGCCCCACGGCCTTCGCGGCCCACCGGGCATTTGCCCGGTGTGCCCGATGGCCAGTCCGGGCCTGTGCTGCACTGACCAGGTACTGGAGAATTACATAGAAGTGGAAGTTATTACTTGCTAGCCGAAAAGGCATAAACGAGAATAGTGCTACTTAGGAGTGAAGTCTGTGGTCGTTACTAAGTCCTCTGTGGCTGGAGGGTTCAGTCTCTGGGACCCCAACTTTGGAGGGGGTTCATCCGATTCCGGCTTTCGGCAGGTACTTCGTGAATTCTGGAGGTGCAGCGGTGAGCTCCTGTGCCATCTTGTAGGTTTGCTGTGGGTGCTGGACCATGTGTGTTCGGGTGCCGTTCAGCTGTGATGACTCCAGTCCGGGCTGTAGCAGGGAGCTATTGGTGACTGGAAGCGAGGTGAGTGGCTGTGGTCCTCTGCCTCTCAGGCCCGTCTTGGTGAGGCTAGCAGTGCAATGGAAAGTTAATGTTTGTAGGCAGCCACGTTGGTGGCGGTGCCATGCTTGTTTTGTGCTGTGATGACCCTTTGGAATTGAGGAGGGTCTGCGTACGCCTTTAGGCTGAGATAGGTATGTGGGCGCATCCAGCCGCGTGGACAGAGTTCCAGGTAAGTGTCGGCTGGTAGGAGGACGGCGCTTTCTCATTCGGGGAGGCTTGGGTACAGTCTCTAGGTTCGTCGGGAACAGAAGAGACTCCAGCTTGTCCCAGAAAGTTTGGAAGGCCTTGTCCAGCCGGTGTTCGGCTTCTGGCCGCTCGTTGTGAGTGCTGGAGGAGCACGATGCTTTTGCCATTTTGAGTGCAGTGCCGTCGCTTGGTGCAGGTCCCCGTGCCACCACGGCATTCTTGCCGGGCCGCACTGGGGTCTCCCGCAAGTGGACCGGGATAACCCCCACTGGTCCAACGAGGGTCTGGTCTCCGCTTGGCAGTCGTAATTGTCAGTGGGGGAGCAGCCATCTCCCTTACGCCGACAACGCGTGTAGGCCTCATGGGAAGAGCAGGTGCATTATGCCGGAGTTGTCGCTTGTGTGGCATCATTTTGTGCCCCTGGTTGTCGACTTCCATCTGGTGGTCCTTTTGGGCCGGTCAGGTCCCGGTTGGGCAGCCAAAATCCGCTTGATTAGCGCTGCAGAGCAGGAGCTATACAAGTTTGCGTCCTGTGCTCTCAGTGGTCAGGCCCCGCCCCCCAAGTCCTTTCTTTTTATAGCTAAATTTGTAAATGTAGAAATGAAACGTATAACCACGTTAACAGTCTTTCTGATCTACACATACTTATGTCTAATTCTAGTATGTCAGCACTTAATAATTTCACCTTAACAGTTTTGTCTATTTTCTGCTGATTTAATTTTACACAGCTAACACCGTGCCACCTTTTATTTTAAGGTAAATAGTGAGAACACAACCATTATTGTTGACCTTGTAACAAGATGTAATTTTTTTAAACAAATTGGAAAGATAATATTACTCGATGAGGTGTTTTTTTGTGTTTGTTTTCTTTTTGTTTATTTATTTTTTTTGTATATTTTTCTATAAATAGTCTTGTGATAAGTTGTGTGGTTGAAGAGTTAGACATCAGAAAGAACAGGCTGATACAAATGGTAAAATACTATGCACCCTTATGTGTTTATACAGTCAGGTCCATAAATATTGGGACATCGACACAATTCTAATCTTTTTGACTCTATACACCACCACAATGGATTAGAAATTAAATGAACAAGATGTGCTTTAACTGCAGACTTTCAGCTTTAATTTGAGGGTATTTACATCCAAAGAGGTGAACGGTGTAGGAATTACAACAGTTTGTATATGTGCCTCCCACTTTTCAAGGGACCAAAAGTAATGGGACAATTGGCTGCTCAGCTGTTCCATGGCAAGGTGTGTGTTTTTCCCTCATTATCCCATTTACAAGGAGCGATAAAAGGTCCAGAGTTCATTTCAAGTGTGCTATTTGCATTTGCAATCTGTTGCTGTCAACTCTCAATATGAGATCCAAAGAGCTGTCACTATCAGTGAAGCAAGCCATCATTAGGCTGAAAAAACAAAACAAACTCATCAGAGAGATAGCAAAAACATTAGGTGTGGCCAAATCAACTGTTTGGAACATCCTTAAAAAGAAAGAATGCACTGGTGAGCTCAGCAACACCAAAAGACCCTGAAAACCACGGAAAACAACTGTGGTGGATGACCAAATAATTCTTTCCTTGGTGAAGAAAACTCCCTTCACAACAGTTGGCCAGATCAAGAACACTCTTCAGGAGTTATGTGTATGTGTGTCAAAGTCAACAATCAAGAGAAGACTTCACCAGAGTGAATACAGAGGGTTCACCACAAGATGTAAACCATTGGTAAGCCTCAAAAACAGGAAGGCCAGATTAGAGTTTGCCAAACATGTAAAAAAGCCTTCACAGTTCTGGAACAACATCCTATGGACAGATGAGACCAAGATCAACGTGTACCAGAGTGATGGGAAGAGAAGAGTATGGAGAAGGAAAGGAACTGCTCATGATCCAAAGCATACCACCTCATCAGTGAAGCACGGTGGTGATAGTGTCATGGCGTGGGCATGTATGGCTGCAAATGGAACTGGTTCTCTTGTATTTATTGATGATGTGACTGCTGACAAAAGCAGCAGGATGAATTCTGAAGTGTTTCGGGCAATATTATCTGCTCATATTCAGCCAAATGCTTCAGAACTCATTGGACGGCGCTTCACAGTGCAGATGACCCGAAGCATACTGCAAAAGCAACCAAAGAGTTTTTTAAGGGAAAGAAGGGAATGTTATGCAATGGCCAAGTCAATCACCTGACCTGAATCCGATTGAGCATGCATTTCACTTGATGAAGACAAAACTGAAGGGAAAATGCCCCAAGAACAAGCAGGAACTGAAGACAGTTGCAGTAGAGGCCTGGCAGAGCATCACCAGGGATGAAACCCAGCGTCTGGTGATGTCTATGCGTTACAGACTTCAGGCTGTAATTGACTGCAAAGGATTTGCAACCATGTATTAAAAAGTGAAAGTTTGATTTATGACTGTTAATCTGTCCCATTACTTTTGGTCCCTTAAAAAGTGGGAGGCACATATATAAACTGTTGTAATTCCTACACCGTTCACCTGATTTGGATGTAAATACCCTCAAATTAAAGCTGAAAGTCTGCAGTTAAATCACATCTTGTTCATTTCATTTCAAACCCATTGTGTTGGTGTATAGAGCCAAAAAGATTAGAATTGTGTCGATGTCCCAATATTTATGGACCTGACTGTAGCCTAAATTCTAGGTTTTGTTTTGGTTCAAAACTTGGACAATTGCCTCGGACCTTAAGGGGTTATCGGAAACAGGCAGCAGGTTGGAGCTAGATTGGCAGTGGGTGGAGCTAATGTTACTTGAACCTTCTGCCTGGTTACTGTGCACACTGATTTAGAAGCAGGATCGTCAGAGGTACAACTTCCGCAATGCTTTACAAGCTGGGGATCTACCATCTGCCCATCCTTGCAGGGTTGTACTTAGCACTGAGCAGTGTTTGTATTTTTAAATGTTTGCATGGAGTGTGTGTATGAATGTAGCAGTGTATTTGTGTGTAGTTTTGAGTGGTTTTATGTACTGTTGCCAATGAAAATAGGGATGTGCATGGGCAAAACATTTGGTTCGGTTCGGCACTTCCGAAATTCGGGACTTCGTCAATTCGGGACTTCAGCACTTCGATTCAGTTCGGCACTTCCGAAATTCGGGACTTCGGCAAATCGGGACTTCGGCAATTCATCACTTCTTTTCGGTTCGGCAGTTTCGAAATTTGGGACTTCCACAATTCGGGACTTTGCCAATTTGGCATTTCAGCAATTCGGCAACCATAAACCCTAACCCCTAACTCTACCCCTAACCTTAACCCTACCCCTAACCTTAACCCTACCCCTAACCATACCCCTAACCCTTTGACTGCCTGTACCTATAGATGACTCTGCGTTTTATTTAAAGTTGGGAAGCTCTGTGATAGACTAATAGGCACATTACTGAGAGTTGTATTGTTGTGGAGCTCTGTGACATACACACACACTGCACATTATTAGGAGTTTTATTGATGTGGAGCTCTGTGATAAACTGGTAGACAACACATAGTACTGTGAGGACTTATTTTTTCTGTAGAGCTCAGCATAAATTGTATAAACAGTACATTACTGTGAGTTTTCATTCCAAAGAGATCAAGGTGAATAAGGAAAATCAAGAGCTCTAAAGTGAAATGACAGTATTACATGACAGAGGCAGACCACGAGTAGCTGTCTCCTGTGCTCTGGCCAATCAGAGTGCTGCCGCAGATTACCATAGGAAATCTCTAACTCCGTTAGCACCTGAGCTTGTTAATCATGGACTGCACCTGGCGGAGGCGTGGTCCAGATTCCCAGCATAGTGGACCACCAGAGATCAACGTGCCCCTCTCCCTTCAAGTTAACGAGATGGTTGCATTGTCAGTGCTCCACATGTCCTCCCACACTTCTCCCTCCAGTACCTCCCCAAGGTCAGCCTAGCACTGTCTGGTATAAGTCAGGTCGCCCCATACTTGGGAATGTGAGGAGGTGTAATTTGATAATGTGAACTAACAAAGTCAGCTAACACAATTCTGTGTTAATCAAATTGGCTTTGCGCATGATTAGAACAATTTCTTTTCATGAGTTGATGACAAGTGGAAGCAACAATGCTATACTTATACAAACAATTGCAGGTTGATACATTAAAGCACATAATGTATTAATAAGCACTGCTATACTGATATCATTTATATATACAAAATATTAAAAAAAATTCTGATTTGAACATTTAAGCACACATACAAACATACCAGTGTTGATTTGGAACAAAGATCAAGGCAGTCATTACTTTACATTTCATAATTAAACATCACACATGTTTGAAAAAAAATAAATAATAATAAGTGGACACTCTAAATACCAAAAGAACAACCGTTTATTGCAGCATTATGGTGCGAAGCATTTGTCCTGTAGTTCCTTATATTGTCACAACTGACTGGGAATCCTCTGTCTCCACCTGGAGGGTCCTGGCCCTTGGCGTCCTCTCGATGTGGTCTGGGACCCTTTAAGGTCCTCTTCCATGTCCACATTGAGGCGGAAGCACCTAGAAACCCACAACAACGTCAACAGTTAGCTTTTCTTTTTCTTTGTATATATATATTTTTTGTAGATTATTTTGTTACATTATCTTTATAACTTTTTGGAAAATGTAGGTCAAATTCATCCTGCAGAGGTAACCAGGTATGTCGAACCTGAATATGCTATATTACCATAAGCTTGAAAGGTCACTAAAGTCACCCAGGCCACTTCATCTCAGAGAAGTGGTGTGGGTGCAGCAGTCCTAGAGTTTTAAGCCAGCAAGCAAAACACTGCAGTTTTTTAGAAACTGCAATATTTATATTGCGTGGTTACATCCACCTCCACTGCCTGTCATACTGACAGCCACTAGAGGCGCTTCTGTGTCACTAACTGACACTTTACTAGGCGGAAGCATGGATGTACGCGTGGTGCTCGCCGCACATGTGCATCAGGTCCCCAAAGTTTCTCTATGAGGAGCATTTTATAGCCTTATCACAGAGGAGGCCATACCTCATAAATGATGTTGTGGACGGTAGAGAGGTAAGCAAAAACATTTATTCATTTATTTTGCACAAACGGGTGGGGAAGGGGCTGCATTTAACTAGGAATAGTGACAATACACTGTTAGGATTACAGGTGTGTATTCCTAATGCTTTAGCGTTCCTTTAACCCCTTAAGGACCAAACTTCTGGAATAAAAGGGAATCATGACATGTCACACATGTCATGTGTCCTTAAGGGGTTAATGTGTATATGTATATCTCAGATATAGATTTTCTCTAAGAAAATAAAGCTTACATGCAGTTTGCTATAAGGCAGCTACCCTGCACCAGAGTGTTGCTAGATTGCAAAACTATCCAAGGTTTTACTCCAAAGAAAAATTAGAGGACTCTCCCCGGCTTTCCCAACATCAGCCCTTACACATTTTGGATACAATACTTGAACCCTTAGTCTTTATCCAGTTGAATTTTATTTCCCCTGCTTAGACTACAAAATGTTTGTCCTTTGCCAGATTCTATCCCATAAATATACAATCACCATACAGAAAACACCTATCCCTATCATCGCCATATCCCCTACCACCATACCTTAGATTTTACCTTAATGTCACCATCTTCCCCTCTCTATTGTCATCATCTCATACCTAACCCAGGATCTCCTTTTGACCACCTCTAAGCTTGCATTTGACCAATTAGGCAGTGGCCAGCAGGGGCTGTAATGTTCATCTGAACACTCCATGAGTACAAGCTACCGGCACTCATGCCAGCCACTCAGTGTAGCGTGGCCGGGCAGCATGGACCACAGTACAGTACCTTCAGTTTCCTGTCTCTGGCGGACTCACTTCCTGTCAGTCCGACCTGTGGCCGGCTACAGGAAACAGAAGGTCCTGTCTTGCGGTCCGCGCCGCACGACCACGCTACACAGGGAGGTAGGAGGACAAGGGGAGAGAGACATCCAGGGAAACAGAGTTAGAGAGGAGAGACCACAAGTGAAGGGGGATGGGAGTGGAGAGACCACCAGGGAAGGGGGAGGTGGGAGAGGAGAGAACACCAGGGAAGGGGGGGTGGGAGAGGAGAGACCTCCAGGGCAGGGGTGGGAGAGGAGAGACCACCATGGAAGGGGGTGGGGGGAGAGGAGAAACCACCAGGGAATGGGGGGGGGGAGAGAGAGAGACCACCAGGGGAGAGGGGTGTGGAGAGAGACCACCAGGGGAGGAGGGGACTCTAACGTAAGGAGGGCAGGGGAGATTACTAAGAGACACTACTCACACACCAAAACATACAGTGAATCCTACACATACACACGCACAAACACACCATGCTTCCCTTACATACACACCCTTAAACATAATGCATTCATCACATACACAATTCGTCCCTCACACACACACACACACACAAATTGCTTCTTGCACACACAGAAACACAATGCATCTTACATACACTCAATGCCCCCCTTATAGACACACACTGTATCCCTTACATACAAAGAAACACACCTTGCATCCCTTACACATACAAACACAGATTTACACAATGCATCCCTTACACACACACACACACACAGAGAAACACACAATGCATTCCTTACACACAAACACACACTGCTTTCTATCCCTTACACACAAACACACTGCATCCTCTATACACACACTACATCCCGTACACAAACTCGTATTCCTTTACACTACATTCCATAAGAACACACACACACTACATCCTCTACAATAACACACAACATATCCCCTAACACATACACTCCACTCCCTGTGAGTGAACTCATGTGTGGGCCATGTAGGTGGACTTATGGGTGAGCCTTGTAGGTATACTCACGGTCAGGCCCTGGGGGCCCAGACCTTGAGCTGTGTAAGGGGCCCAAAAAAATGGAGCTGCTTCCTGTTCGTTGATTATTGTGAGCACTGATACAAACAGCCTCAAGAGAGCGTGTTCTACACCAGACCAGTGGAGCCAGACTGCAGCCTGAGCCCATCATCATCTTGTTCTCATCTGGTGGTAAGTAGGCAATCCATTATATTATTAGTGGCACTAATCTCTAATTTACCTCACATTAAAGGGACACTATAGTCACCAGAGCCACTACAGCTTAATGTAGTTGTTCTGGTGTCTATAGCCTATCCCTGCAGGCTTTTTAATGTAAACACACTGCCTTTTCTGAGAAAATACACTGTGTGCAGCACTGGCTTTGGCTCATATGGCAGATCATAAGGCTGGGGTATTGTGATGTCACATGGTGGGCAGAACATATGGGGGGGCAAATTTGTGTTTGCCTAGGGCAGCAAAAATCCTTGCACCGGCCCTGACTGTAAGCAGAAGAGGTACTACAGTGAGTGACTGGGCTGCAGTCAGTGCCCCCCAGATTCCACTCCTGAGCATGTGAAGGAGGGCAGCTGGGGATTGGAGGGGTGGGGGTTAAGTGTGTGTGTGTGTGTGTGTGTGTGTGTGTGTAAGTTTTAGGCAATGTATTTGTGTATTAGGCAGTGTGTGTCTATTAGACAGTTTCTGTCTGTCTGTGTGTGTATGTATTAGGCAGTGTGTGTATTAGACAGTGTGTGTTGGGATGAGGTAGTTTGTGTGTGAGTATGAGGCAGTTGTGTGTGTGTTTGAGGCAGCGTGTGTGAGTGTATGCATTAGGCAGTGTGTGTGTGTATGAGGCAGATTGTATGTGTTGGTGTATGTATATATTCGGCAGTTTTTGTGTGTGTGCATTAGGCAGTTTGTGTGCATGTATTTATAAGGCACTTTCTGTGTGTGTATTTGGCCGTATACCTGTGTGTATGTATGTATGTATGTATGTATGTATTAGGCAGTGCGTGTCTTTATATGTATAAGACAGTTTGTTTGTGGGTGTGTGTATGTATAAGGAAGTTTGCTAAGAGAGAGGAATACTCCACACCCTCTTAGTATTTCAGGAAGCTGAAATGCTTTGTATGTCTAGAGTCATTTTATAACTGGGGGGCAAAGACACCTCTCTCTCTATCACATGGCTAGGAAGGATTTCTTCCACTTCTTTTAGCTCCATATAGCTAACAGAAGAGGAACAAGTGCTGTACTTTCACCTGCCTTCCCGCTTTCTCTATGAGCTGAACTAGAGCTCAGTGGGAAATATAGAAAAGCTGTGATCGAGTGTGCATGCGCACACTTGTGACCCCAGCAAAGTGGATTCTCATTGAGAAGCCTCTGATTGGAGGGCTTGCAGTAAAAAATTAAATATTATTTGGGAGTATATCTACTAAATTGTTAAACGAAATCAGTGGGATGTTTTGGGGCGTTTAGTGAAAAAACTTGTGTCACTAGGGAACTATCTAATGAGGGGGCGACAAAATTGATTTTTGCCTAGGGCGGCAACATTCCTTGCACCGGCCCTGCCTCTAAGTCAACCTCCATTAATCCCATGGCACATTGGTCCACTTAGTTTCCATACAAAGTGTTGAGATTGTCAACTCCATTCTCTCACTCGAATGTCCTCTAGAAGTTTAAAATATGTAAAATAAAACAGCTAAAGGGAGCATGACAAGTAAATTGGATTTATTTATTTATTACTAAAATTTATAAAGAGGCAAAATATTCTGCAGCGCTGTACAATTGGGGAAAAAGACAAACACAATAAGAACAGACCGATATACAACAGGTAGAGAGGACCCTGCCCGTAAGCTTACAATCTAAAGGTTAAAATGGGGAGATGTAACAAGAGGTAGCATAGGAATTGTATGTGATGGCAGAGATAATTAATAGTATAATTGAAGTAACACGTGAAGGGAATTAGGAGGTGATTGACTGTGGTTTCAAACAGCTGGAAGAGCATGCTATATAGTTAGAAGGACCCAGGGTGGGTGGCTAGAACCGAGTAAAATTAAATGGCCTTCTTGTTGTATGGATGGATGTGGGGTTGGGCCTTTAAATCTGCAGTGTTCAAAATTAAATGGCCTTCTTGTTGCAGGGATGATTGTGGGTTTGCAGTTTGAAAAAGGGGTTTTGATAAGAAAAAACTGGAAGCTGAGAGGGAAAGGGGATGCAAAAAAATCAGGGTTCTAAAGTAATATATGAGATCCACTGTTCAGATAATTTATCGAAAGTCTTGGTGGTATGGTGGGTATAAGCAGCTAATTTATCTATAAGCATAATTTGTGGAGTTTTTTTCTATCAATCATTTTAATGATTGACAGAAGTGGAAAAGAATTCTAAAGCAGCCATTTTTTTTAAAGCAGCCAGAAGTCATTTAGAAACGTATTTGGTCTTTTACTTAATTTCTGTAAGCGGAGATGATAGCGAAGAGACCCAAGAGTTTAGTGGAATAGGTTTACGGGAAAAACTAGGAGGTCAAATAATTTTACAAATTACTGTTTTTGAGCAATGTCACCATGAATTGTAATATAGGATGTAAAAAGTTTCCATGGCTTAGTATTAAAGAAAAAAAGCCAGAAATAATAGACTGTTACAAAATGTAGTGAATTACCGTAACGGCTGAAGGCACTGTACTGCTCTGCGGAGTATAGAAGTGCTTTTTAAATAAACTAGTCACAATAATCTGGCAATTCACACAGTAAAGCTAAAAAGTCAGCCTTCACTTCATAATAAAACCATAGCTATAAATCTCATTCCCCTGGCTCTCCACTGATTGAGATGCCAGCAGCAAAACTCATTAGTGTTCCACTGCAAAATTGCTATCGTGTTAACTGTGTACTATATGGAGATTATATTCCAGAAATGTTTCAAGGCTTTCTATGACTCAAAACAAAACAAAATCCAACTATAGGGTTTATAGTGACATAATCAGTAATTCAAAGGATGCCAGGGGTTAACCCCCTCAAGGACACGTGACATGTCATGATTCCCTTTTATTCCAGAAGTTTGGTCCTTAAGAGGTTAAAGGGAAACTAACATTTAAAAAAAAATTATTACTGAAAATTAAACTTCACACGCAATATAGCTCATTTATGTATTATTTTCATAATGAATACATACAAATAAATACATTTTTTTCACTGTATTTACAAGCGTATCTTTACTCTGTGGGAGCGGCCATCTTTGTTTGCCAGCATTGTTTAGCTGACCATATATCATGTTCGATTTGGGAAGCTGCAACCAGACTCCAGTCTGTTTTAGAGATGTCTGGCACTTGCATGTGACATCGGGATTCATGAGCCCGCACTATGTCTTGGTTAGATCCATGGTCTTTAATTCTGACCAAAAAGTAATCAAAGATGGCTTCTCGCACAGCTCCAAGAGATAAACCGAAAAAGATATATTTACTATTATGCATAGATGACAAAAAGATACACACCAAAGGTTACAGGTACCTTTTTGCTAATAATAATAATAATAATAATTATAATGGTGTGGGTTTCAGCACTGGGTAAGTGTCAAGATGGAGAAAAGAAACACAGTTTAGGTTCAGCTATAACTTCTGATTACAGCAATCATCAAGTACAGTTTTGCTACATTTTAGGAAGTAACAAAACCATATTTGGGATATAATGCTTTCAAACCCTGTTACTGCACTGTTACCAATGCATTATTGTCTGCAATGCATGCTTTGACTAAGACAGTCAGTTCCGGGGCTCCTAGTAGGCAGCTTCAATGGCATTATTTTCAGATACTACATGCTTTGCCATTCCTTATATATATCAGCGGCTTTTTTTATATGGAGCATAAGTTTAGACCTGCCACAAAGACAATTTGCATAAACCATGTGAGATATCCTAGGTAATTTTGACAAGTTTAAGCCTTTTAATACCGTATGAATATCGTTACCATGCTGAAAGGGCACTCTCATATATGGCGTGCAGATAACTGCTGTATTGTGCACATTAACACAGCTGGAAGGGAGACAAATTAACCTTGTATACCATTTATACACCATCTGTCACAATCTACTATCTTTTGCTGGGCAGTACCATACAGTCAAAGCCAGAACAAGGCATACTTCCAAAACCATGCAACATACACCTTTACATTTCTCTCATGTTGTCTGAGTTACAGTTACAGGAGGTGGGTAAGCTGATGTAGGTGATGCAGATGATACAGAAGCTGATGTACACCCAGGTCTTGTTGGTGCAGGTCCAGCTAGTGATGTCACAGACAGGCTGATAGGCTGCATATGAAATTCCATTGGCCTCCAAACACAGATGCTTGCCTCTGCCTTGCTGCTGTTATGACGATAAGTATGGTGTATAGAAGGGGTCCGAATAGGACATGTGAATAGGGCCCCAGGATAAAGCCGCTTTCTCTCAGTTATTAAGCCAAAATAACCATAGCTCGGCAACCAGGTGTCATGCCATGCAATGGGTAGTAGTGTGCAGCCTAGGTAAAGACTGCATATTGGTGTGCTGCTTTCTCAGCTGTAATGTAGCTTGTGAGAACCATTTGTTACTGACTGCCTGTCTTAGATTGTGTCATTTAATCTGCTGTAGGTTACAGCCAAGCAATGTGGATTTGTGTTCTATGTATAGATCATAGAAGGCAGCTGGTGGCTGTATGGGTATGATTCTGGGAGTTTCCCCATTGACATGCTCAGTGGCGTACACATGACCCATGGGGCCCCGGTGCGAAAATTGATCCGTGGGCCCCCTCTCACCCCCGCGCGCTTACTCTGGTGGGCCGGGGCCGCAACACATTGCTGCGGGCACCTGGTCGCAGGGGTTGCAGGGCTGCGAACCCTGCGACCGCGGTATGTACGCCAGTGCATGCAGATGCACACACACTTAAAGGACCACTAAAGACACCCAGATCACATCAGCTCAATGAAGTGGTCTGGGTGCCAGGTCCCTCTAGTTTTAACCCTGCAGCTGAAAACATAGCAGTTTCAGAGACCCCTGCGACCCTGGTATGTACGCCACTGGACATGCTAGACTGTACTGCAAACCAACCTATGTGAGTAAAGTAAAAGAAAAATATGAAGTAACCAAAAGAGATTGAATGTGACATTCAGCTATATGCGAGGCATTGTGGGATGCCACGTTTACACTTCTGGGAAGAAGATGATGTAGGTCCAGCCACGGCAGCTGCCATGTTTGTGGTTTTCCATGTTGTGTTGATTGCATTGAGAATAAACAGCTAACAAATAATGTAGTAATTATATTTTATTATACGTTTCCTAGCAATTTGGCTAGCACAATATATATATAGATTATACTGTATTACCTCAAAATCAAGACATGCCATCTTTGCATAGCAGGTGCATTTTAATCTCCAAATCTTGTAAACCAGTCTGTGTGACAGCTCGGAAATAAATCAATGACACAAAGCACTTCAGGGATGTGTTGGCAATTTATTTATAGGCTTATAAAAGCATTTGTCAAATATAACACGTAATAGGGAGCAGTTGGAGCTGAATCACATTTGATTTGTCTTATCATATTTAAAAACAATATAGTTTTCTTCAAGAAATTAAGTAGCCCAAAACTTTTCATACAACTGAAATCCACTTGAAAAGAAATAAGTAATTTTATTTAAATAAAATAAATACATTTACTTTTATTACAAATATCTTTGTATTTCTCTTGTTTAAAAAAAAAAAAAAGAAATTGGAGTTTGGACGCAGAGACTGATCTAATCATTTCTTGTAATGACAATGAAGGGTTATTATAAAAATTGTATCAATAATTTTCAATGCTATAGTATACTTGGTGAAACGTGCAGAGGTTTTAGCACCATTAGATAAATGCAGGTAGATATATTTACTAAACTGTGTATTGTCAGGAAGTATTTACAAGCTTTGAATAGACCTGCTAGACCAGGGATAGGCAACCTTCGGCACTCCAGATGTTGTGAACTACGTCCCCCATAATTCTCTCACACCCATAGTGCTGGCAAAGCATCATGGGAAGTGTAGTCCCAAAGGTTGCCTATGCCTGTGCTAGACTGTTGAGTTTGGAGACCCAGAGAAAGTAAAGCCAAGTCTGTTAAAAGCCATGTGCCGACAACAAAACATTAGTGTGGGTGTATGGTTTTCAACTACAAATTGGAAAATGTCCAAGATTATTTTTCCTACCATTCCATTCATAGATAATAAGAGTCTGTTTTGCATTACAAGCAATGTTATTTATGTGCTGCCATAGTTTGCCAACTAATATTTTGTCTTGGTATAAAGATGCAATAAAATGCTTTATAAAAAAATATATATTTTCTTAAGTGAGAAAGTTAGAGAGAAAAACCTCTAATAAAATGAATAAAATTAAGTTACATACCGGAATATGGAATAAGACGGGTGAATAGTGATCGGCCATTTGCAGTTTTAGTTTCTCAAGAATGCTGCTACCAGGCATTTATCTCAATTAAGCATCTCGTAATATCGACTTTACACTAGTTGAATTTAGACCTGTTCAAACTCATCCAAACTGCTTTTACTACAGAATCAGCAGACATGATATTTCATTATATTGGAGGCACCTTGTAATTTAAAAAAATGACTTCCTCATACCAAAAGGTCGTCGACTTGTCTTAAAAAAAAAGTCTGTTCTTCAGTTGGGAAACAAGAAAGATGACTGTCTACATTTCATTAAGGCAGTTCAAAGAATTCAGGTTTTAATATAGCCTCTTACTCACATCAGATTACATTGTGGAAACAACTGAAGGATAAATGTTGTATTGTAACATTGTCTTAATTCACCTGTTCGTGAAATCATTACAGGATATTCGCAAAGCAGTTTTATTTTGTTTTGTTTTTTTGCTGTAGCGGGTGGATTATTTACTAAGCAGTGACTCGTGGTTAGTTTACATCCACCAGCAGAATTTAAGTAGAATTAATGTAGTTTGAAAGAAATCTTCGATTCACCTTTGTAGGTCGTTTCATGCACTTTGGATATTTTGACCTATGTTTGCAAGTTAGTTACTGAAGATCATAAATCATTGTTTAGTAAATAGACCGCTTGGTTTCAGTATAATGAATTGGGCTAACTCAGATGAGCATGTTCAAAAGAATCTATGTACTAAATATCGAGTGAGGATTATGAGAGAGAGAGTGAATCTGGTCTCTGTTCACTAAAGTCTACATTTGAGAACAGATTTTTTTTTAAAGTGATTAATCATACGACTTCCTAATATGTTTGGTTTAGTGCTCGATGTACTCGATGTACAGTCGAATTAACATTTTGCAATGTCTTATGGAACTTATATTTGTGATCTTAATTTTCATCCATTTAAATTAGTAACACAGTCAAATAGTTGATAAAATAGAGTTATAACATGCTATAAAAAAGTGTAAAATCTATAGTAACATAAATGGGATATTGTCATATTTTTGCCTGTCTTGTTTTGGTAAGGCATTTTCTCTTGAGGACTTTTTTTACTATCAAGTAGAATTTTTAAGAGTCTATATATGAACGAGTAGGTTTCACAACAAGGTCTCAATAATCCATCAATAGCATTATCTCCCCTTAATGCACACTGCATCATTATCAGGGGAGGGCTGGCAGCCTTAGGCCTAGGGGGAAATCCAGTCAAGTGGCGCATTGCACCAATAGGAGAGTAAAAACACCTTTTCCATGTGATTGAAAGGGGGGGGGGAGCAGTCACCTAAACACACACACACACTGTTACAGGCATACTGACACACACACACACACACACAAACTTTACACTTTTAAAGCCAGTTTCCTACCTTTGCTGGTACCTTTCCTGGGGTCCAGTGTGCTGGCTAGGGTGCTTGGGAGCTGGGGTATGGCTCTGCTTGCTCTCGCTCTGCCTCTCTCCTCGTGGCTAATTGTTTCTGTGGGAGAAAGTGACTCACGGTCTACATTTTCTTCCATGCTGCCGTAAAGGAGCCTGGTCGCGCTGTTAAAGATCCACAGCGCCCGAACGGGCCCCTGCTGAAACATGCTCACTTGGTGGCCCTAAGTGTATGGGCCACCCGGTGTCCCCTCTTAGTGTGTGGGTCCCGGCACAACCGCAATACCTGTACCGTGGGCCCATGGCAGGGAGCCAGGGGCATAACTAGGGACCTCTGGGCCCCTGTGCAAGTATTAAGGTACCATGTGCATATTCTCGCTCCTCGTCACTCCCCACTAATCAATACACAAGGTTGACATGTGTGTGTATGGTTTCTTTGTGTGATTGTACTGTTGCTGAGTGAGTGTTGAATGTATGTGTGTAGTTGGATGAGTGTGATTGTGTGATTGTATTTGTGGCTGTTTGAGAGGGAGACAAAGAAAGAGAGAGGAAGTGCCAGAGAAGACAGACACACAGAGAGAAGGAGAGACAAAGCCAATAAGAGACAGAGCTACACATGTAAAGAAATAGAGAGACAGAAAGGGGGGAGAGACAGAGTGACAAAAGCAAAGGAGAGACTGAGACAGCTAAAAAACTAGAGAGACAGAGAGTGACACGAGGAGAGGAGAGACTGAGACAGATAAAAAAAAAACTATACAGAGACAGAGAGTGACACAAGGAAAGGAGAGCCAGAGACAGCTAGAGAGAGACAGAGAATGACACAAGGAAACAAGAGATTGAGACAGCTAGAGAGAGACAGAGTAACACAAGGAAAGGAGAGCCAGAGATAGCTAGAGAACTAGAGAGAGACAGAGAGTGGCACAAGGAAAGGAGAGACTGAGACAGCTAGAGAGAGACAGAGAGTAACACAAGGAAAGGAGAGCCAGAGACAGCTAGAAAACTAGAGAGACACAGAAAGGAGGTGAGACACACAGAAAGAAATAGAGTCAGGAAGAGACAGCCTCAGATGTGTGCAGGGAGATGTCAGGTAGAGTATTTCACTTACTGATCCTGTGTGCCACTGCTGCAAGCTGGGACAGGGATTTCTTGGGGGCCTTAGCTCTACTGGGCTTGCTCTGAGCCCCCCTGTGCAGTCTTGGTGCTGTGGGCATCCTGGGAACTGAGGGAGGGGCCGTGCAGGCAGGATATGGAGGCAGCTCTGCCAGAACTCCGCCCAGGAAGAGGTGAGGGGAAGGCATTGAGTTCCGGCATGTGAGCTAGCTGTGCCTCCGCGGCACACACAAACAAGGAAGATAGCTGTACCATCCACCTGCACCCCACTCTGTCTCTTAGTGAGGTTACTGGCGATCAGCCAATCAGTGAGGTAGGATAATTGCTGTTTAGTATATTGCCGAATTGGCAATATACTAAATAGCAGATTTGCAAGGGGAGCCAGTCCTGCCAGCAAGGGTCTACAGAGCAGCCGGGCCGGTAGTTCAGCCATTGGGGGGAACATTTCTTTTTTTTTTTTGGATGTGGGCGGCCCGGGATTTATGGCGGCCTGGGGGGCAATTGCCTCCCTGCCCCCCAGCCCTGCCCGCCCCTGATCATTATGTAACCCCAGCAAATTATAACCAGCCCAGCCAGTAGCTTGTTTACAAGCCTGTTTGCCAATTCTCAAAAAAAAAAAAAAATCAGTTTACTGAATAAACCCATGACCGTAAGAAGTAATACATTATTAGTGTGTAGATGCAAGTATTATTCTATTATTGAATAAATGCTGCCAATGCCAGATACGCTGATAGCCTTTACCCCCTTCATAATTTAATAAGCTTTCCAAATTAATCAATACTGTAACAAAAAAAATACTTCCCAAATTCCAAATACAGAAGTCACCATTAAATTCTTTTGGACTTTTTGTATATAAATCATTTGAAGAAAAAAAATTCTAATAGTCTTGAATCATTTGGAAAGATATTAAATCGAGGCCTATCTCATAAAAACTTGGGTGGCAATGAGTTTAGTGAATAGTTGCTTAAATTACCTCCACATTTGATCAAATATAGCATAAAACACCAAAATACCCCATAAAGAACAGGCCGTCACCTTTAAGGATCTTCAGTGAGTGAGGCTCTTTCTCAATTCTATTATAAAGTGTCAACGTATCTTACAGGTCAGTAGAGTGAGCAGAAGGACCATGCACATTGAGAAATTAAACAGATAATGCAGAGAGTTATTTTTGTTTGAGTTTATAGTCTACAAGAACAGACATGTGACTTTTTCAGTTAGGAGGTTATGGGTGATGATCTAAAGTGGGTATCCCTTTTCACATTTGTTTGACAAAAATTCTTAGAATTTACTCCATGTCCTTGTTATCCATTTATCTGGCAAGATGTAAAGTAAAATACTAATTAGATGGCGATGGACTGTTTTTATAAAAATAACTCCATCATTGAGAGCTGATATGTCAATATGTATCTTTACAAAGGAAGGGAAATAATATATTTTTTATTATTTTTTATTAATTTTTTATTTTATAAGTTGTCTTTAGGATCTCTAATGACATATTTTAAGGTCATACTAATTAAATTAGTCAGATTATTAAAAATGGAACTATCATGACATAGAAGTAGTGATGTCCCGAACTGTTCGCCAGGAACCGTTCGCCGGCGAACATAGCTTGTTCGTGGCGAACGTGGCGGGCGAACATATGCGATGGTCGGTCTGCCCCCTATTCGTCATCATTGAGTAAACTTTGACCCTGTACCTCACAGTCAGCACACACATTCCAGCCAATCAGCAGCAGACCCTCCCTCCCAGACCATCTCACCTCCATGACGAATAGGGGGCGGACCGACCATCGCATATGTTCGCACGCCGCCTTTGCCACGAACAAGCTATGTTCGCCGGCGAACAGTTCCCGGCGAACAGTTCAGGACATCACTACATAGAAGCTATATCAAGCCCAGTTCTAACATGTGATATTGAGAAACAGATACAGCTTATACAATGCTCAAATGCATCAAATGATCTACAAATATAGCACGTTTTTGTTTAAGTAGGAAATAAGAACTAGCATTTTAATTAATGATAAATCAGGTGGAATTTATACTTAACATGAATAGCAAATGAGCCTATTTTGATTCATGCTGAGGAGATGGTTAAATTAATATTAATAGTGAAACTTGTAATATAAAGTGTTACCCAATGCTAAGACCAACACCTCAAGTACAATTAACTGCTGTTTAATCACACAAGGTTTCAAGAGTGTAGCTGGTCTAGATTTTAGGATAACTATAAAAAGTGTTCCTTCGTTGGAAGAAACACATAAATATATGTGGTTTGTTTCACATAAACTCCACTTCCGAAAGCAATTCATAATCAGAAATGAAAAGCAGTTCATTCAGTGGTTAAATAAAATATTAAAGCAGTTCTGAAATAAAGAATTGTCTTGAAACAATTATTCAGCTCCTGTTTCAGTATAATACGTATTGTCATAATATTAATAAAAAAAAAAAATCCTAAATGTCAGATGAATAAGAAGCTGATAGACTGATTCAATTCCTTTTTGTTTGTATACAATAAGATTCACTAATATTGAATATGTGCCGGTAGATGTTTTAATATGTGTGTGTAGTATGTAAGCACAGATACATAAATATATATATAACGCATATATATATATATATCCACATTATATATACAGACACACACAAACATGCCTACAAGACAGAAAGATAGCTTAGCTATTGTAATCTAAATTGTTGCCACATTCAGATTTCCATTAATTACAATTTAGAATTGAGTAAGTAAACCCCCACATACATACTGACATATATACATACACATACAAACATCAAGCATAATTCAGCACTTACCAATCTAGTTTTGTAGAATCCAAAGCATCAAAACATCACTTGTTAGATAGATAGACAGATAGATAGAGAAGATAGACAGACAGACAGACAAACAGACAGACAGACAGACAGAGGGAAGGATGGACGGAGATAGGTGGAATGATGGAGTTACATGGATGGATGGATTTAGCCATACATTTTCACCAAGTTTATTCACTCACCTCCTTAAAATGCAGTAACAGCAGTTTTGTTTATTATTACTTTGCAACCTTCTCAAGGTAATCTGAACTGCTCTCAATCTCATTAGAACATTTGTGCACTTAAAAGTAACACATTGTGGTGTTGCATATTTATTGTGGATTTATCAAGAAATGAAGGCATAAGTGGATTTAATCAGACATGTAATTATTTTTATGCCTACATCTCGAAATATGCAGAGATGAATTTACGTTCAGTTGGCAATCAGAAGAAATAGTATTTATATATTTTGCAACATCTGCTTGCTAATGTATTTCCAAAGCAATAAAACGGCGTTTTACTTTGCATTCAGAAAAAAAAAAGAATTTTGTATCTTTATACTGTTTTATCTGTTACATTGCCTTTTTTACAGATCTTCTGTCTTACCCACATATAAAGTTTTACACAACATTCCTAGTTTATTATGACGTTGATATATCCGACCTGGTTAACATAGCTCTCTGAATAGAGCATAGGGCAATTTAATTGTTTATTTATTTATTGTACGCGGTGGATCTCAGTAGCCTATTAAACACCCTCTCATTCCTAAATAAACTATGTTACGTGCTGGCATTCCTCTTAAGTCATTTCATCTTTATCTCTCCAACAAATTTAAAGCAACAGCAAACTGCATGGATGATTCTGTGGGCCGCAAAGTATCAGTGGAATTTCTCATTAACGGTAAAGGTGTTCCTCAGAAAGTGAACATTGAGTCATATTAACGGTGAAATCATTGTCCAAACTGAATAATTTATTCATTAAACATGAAACTGTAGTAAACTGAAAATGGTACTGCTAAATTTAGCGAAAATTTGCTATTTTGGAAAAATTCTCCCATCTCAACAATAGTTCACGACTTACCTATATTAGCCTAAATTCTGTACTTCTGTAAATTCACCACATTTTGGTGTTTAGAAATAAACCCTTAGTATTTCTATACATATGTTTAATTAAATTGTTTGACAATAGCATGTTGGGGCGTAGCTGCTAAATTGGGAAATTGGGGAACTGATAATTGCACATTTTAGACCAAGCTGGCCAAATTTGAGAAATTCTCCTACTCACTTATTTTCCTGACCCCCTTTTTTGCCTTAAAAAGGTTCAATGAATAAATTAATTTAATGCTTTATATTTGCTTTTAGGTTGGTCAGCTGCATAAAAAACATTATGCTAAGTGTTTATTTTGATCCAATTAAATAGTGTAGATTTTACCCAGTTTACAAAGAGGTAACTGGTCACCTATAGCGTAGACCAGGTGTGGGGAACATTCGGCCCTCCAGATGTTTTGGACTACATCTCCCTTGATGCTTTGCCAGCATTATGGCTGTGAGAGTATTATGGGAAATGTAGTGTAGAACATCTGGAGGACGTGAAGGTTCCCCATTCCTGGCGTAGATGAATGAACCAGATGTAAGTGTGAAACTATGTTGTCTTATTCACTAAAGTGAGATTTGTCAGGAGTTCAAAGTCAATTCAAGCAAAGTTAAAAAACACAAAAAAAAAAAGGTTATTTCCAGTCCAGATTGGCTACCTTGAATTTAAAATTGAAAATGACATTGAATTCCTGGCTTTAGTCACTTTAGTGAATAACCCTGAACATGTCTTTACATAGTTTGTATTTATCATAACTTTCTGAACAAATTAAATCAACTTCTAATGAATGCGCTGTAATGGTTGAAAGAACTAACGTTAAACAAAAAAATACATTTAAAGCAGAAAACGAGAATGTATTTTTCAGAACGATAATGTAACCATCCTTAAGTAATTTAGAAGTGGTTGAAAGATCTAAATGTCATTAAAACTGTAAAAGAGGATTCCGCACCCTGTTTAACTATAGACATAAAAATAGCATCTATGTAGTGTGTCGTATGTTAATAAATAACTTGATTAATTATGATGCAGCAACGGCACATGGTTGTACAGTCAGACTATATAAACTATATAAATAAATTTTTATTAAAAAACAAAATCACAGTCGTCATTCAGCAGCATAAAGGTATTTAACCTTTTCTCTTTACCGGTTCATGCCATTTCCTTTCATTAGGGTATAATGATCGTAAGATAAATAGAATAGTTCATAAACATTATTTGCTCAGTTACGAGAGCATTCATTTCCTTAATAAAGTGACATATTTAAACTGTTTTAGGCTATATTCGTACTGCTGGTTAAGAACATTTTAAAAACCATAGAGCGCCCTCTATTGGTGGTGAAAAGTGTACTGCATTAAAGAATTCAGAAGAAAATTTTAAAAAATAGATGACCCTTTTCCGATCTCCTTTCCCAATTAGCATTAATATAAACATGAAAAAAAAGAGAATTCTTAAAATGAACAATGTCATTAAATAAATGTTATTACTTAAATAAAAACTAGATAAAAAGTGAATGTACTTACCAGAGTTTCTAGCAGGACTTTAAAATTAGTGCAGAAATGTTGTCTTATCATGTAGTTTCATAGATCTTGTTAGAATAATTGAATATAACGAGAGTCAACCTCTATTGGAAATATTCAAGGGAAAAATAAATCTGCAGTTCGAGATTTCTACTGATCTTTCAGCTTGAAGAAATCAACTCACTGTTTTTTTTCCTGCAAGAGCCGGTTTTCTCTCCTATGCTATCTGCATGTGAGACTGGGAAATTGATAGTATGTTTGGCAGTAGAGTATCTTTTTTTTGAAGAAAATCCCTTTGAGGCTCATTAATCTAGGAAATGCTATAGCAACGTTTGAGCAATACTTCAAAAGAACATTTTTCTCAATCAGTGCATTTGTAGTGTAATGTTTTTTTGTATTTAGATATTTTTTGTACATAGTCCTTGCAGGTTGTTGTTTTTTTTGGCACTGTACATCTAATTTTGAAAGAAAGAGAAGGTGCAGTAACTAAAGCAGATATACAGGTGTCATAATAATGGGTTATAAATATACTGTATATACTTGTGTGAAGTAGGTAAAAAAAACAACGTATTATATTTGGATATAATTGTACACATAATATTCCTAGCCTGGATTGAACATTAGGACATACCGGAGATTGCACACAATACGAGGTCATGTCTTAATTAAATCTGAAATTATATATTTGTTATGTTGGATTTATTAGCTAGACAGTTAATGGTGAACCAAAAACTAAAAGTCAAGGTTAATATATTCAAATTAGAAAGAAGACGATAGTTTGGCTGAACTGATTTTTTTTTCAATGTGGCTATTCTTCCCTAATCTTGAAAACGTTTATGCGTCGACACAGCTTATTGTTTGTGTTATAAACGCCTTTATCTGTGTTGTAACTCTATCAGCTATGGCAGTTTGTTAATCACTTTCTCAGTTTTAAGAAAATAATCATCGTAAATGTGATAAAAAATGTACATTTGGCCCTTCTAGATAGTTGCAGCTGTACAATAATATATTGTTTTGCCTTAATTTCTCAGCCACTGAAAAAAAGTATTATTTTTGTGAGTAATAATGTGCTCATGTTATACATCTGACTACCAATCAAAATACAAAACACACATTTTTAACTTAAAGAACACTATAGTGTCAGGAATGCAAACATGTATTCTTGATTATATAGTGCTGGTGTACTGTGTGTTGGTCATGTCATGGCTGGCTCCACCTCCATGGCTGAGATAATCAAACTTAATGATCTCAGTAGTGGAAGAACTTATGTAGCGAGAGTCTGGTGCAAGAAATTTTTGGGAGCCCCCTCTAGTGCAAGCATGGCCAATAGTTAAATCTCAGTGTGTTGTACAACTAACACAATGCTGCAAATCTACTATGAGTCCATCCTTACAAAGCTATATTTGTGAGCAGTGTTTGTGTTTGAGTGGAAGAGTGTTTTTTGTGTTTGTTTGAATGTATATATGTATTTGTGTGGTGTTGACATTTAAATGCAGTTGTATGTTGATATGTACTGTTGCTATTTAAAAGCAGTAGTGTACTTGTGTTTAGAGTTTGTGTTTGTATGTAGAGTTGACATTTGATTGCTGAGGTCTATACATATATGCAAATATAGTGCTACCCACATACCTACTGAAACAAACACAGATACTCATACTGACATATACACACACACGCACGCTCACACACACACTGACTCATAAACACACAGATACATACACAAACACTGACACACAAATGCACACATACACACACACACTTTTAAACACACTGACACACACACACACAAACACACAGATAACACATATACTCACCGATACACATATAAACAAACAGCTACACACACACATATAACACATACACACGGATAACAAATATACACACATTGTCAGATACACACATACACAAACACACACACACAGAGATAACAAATATACACACATATATGCACACAGATAAACCATATACACACAGATAACACATACACACATATATCACAGATACCACATTTACACACAGAGATAACACATACACAAACATAGAGATAAAACATGTATACAAACATAAATACCATATATACATATACAAAAAGATGCACTGACACACAAAACACCTTTAGCGGTTGTCTGAAAGACTGCCACTAGAGATGTTACAAGTCAAGGCACGAATGTAAACACGGCCTTTTCCATTTACATTGAAAAGCCTGCAGGGACAGGCTATAGAAACCAAAACTACTGTAGTGGTTTGACTAGAGTGTCCCTTTAAGACCATCTGTATCCAAGACTGCTATTTTTATTACAGGCTTTTCTACAATACAAAACTGCAACATGATGCAGAAATATGATGCCACAATAAAGAATATGTACATAAAGTTTATTTTAAAAAAACATGGCGTTCAATCCCCCCCCATGTTTGAAAGTTTAAGATGAACAGAACATATGAGTGAGTGAAGTTTGAATGAGGATTATAAGGAGAGATAATTTCCTCTTGTGGCTTTTTCCTTTTCTTTTAAGGAGGATAACACACTTCTTCTTATTTTTGTCTTCTTATATCTTTATTTTCCTTTGTTTGGGCAGAAGTATAATTTAAGCTATAGGTCATAGGAGAAAGTTAGGAAGATGAATGGGAAGGAGGTAATAGAGGGGAACAATAAGGATAAGAAACTCAATGCAATCCAGAGTGTCTTGTCATTTTTTTTAAATTCCTGTATGTACAAATTGTTTATGTTTGTATTTTTTGTTGTATGTGATTTATATCTAACAAAATCAATAAAATCATTTAAAACAGAAAGTAAACGCATCATGGAAGATGTAGTTTCACTTAGTTAACTCTTTGTACCCATCAGAAGTGCTACTAGATCCCAGATAATCTGCAGAAAAATGACAAAATGGAACAAAAGAGCCATTAAACTTGTGTTTTCATAAAAATTAGCACTTTCAGTGCTGGTACAGATGCTATAATTATATATTGTATATTTGAAATATATTCAAATTTAAGCTATACTTAAACAGTCTGATAAAAAAAAGAATATCAATATTGACCTTATTCCCAATGATAAAATCAATATTCATTACAACAATGATACCTAACGATACCTAAACTTTTTTTTTCTTTAATACGTTTTTATTTAATTTCCAAAAAGAAAATACCCAAGATGACAATAACCCAACGGGTGATTCATATCATAGGAGAAGACCAGCATAAATAGACCCAAAGTAGTAGTAAGCATGTTGTCTAAACATGAAGCAGGTGTCCATTGCTGGTCTTCCCAAGTCACAAGTCAGTTAACTGTCAGCATAGTCAACATGTAAATACACACAATAGCTCACATTGCAAATCAATGTAGCTTACAGCGGACACAAATTATAAAAGTATAAATCCAAATTGAAATAAACTATCCAGCTGTGGTTCTTCCAAGTACGGATGATGAGTTAGAACTAGCAAAATGCCATGGACTTCATACCGTCATGGAATGTGTCAAGGTTAGGCAGCGGCAATAATAGGCAATGTCAAGGATATGAGGGGACAGCCTGCTTCTGCAGAAACTCCATCCAGGGTCTCTACAGTTTTACCAGTAAATAGAGATGGACGTCAGAAGATTCTCTATCACCTCTACACATTCCATTCTCTGTATCCAAACCCGAGTGGTGGAGGGATCGGGTCACTTCCAGAATAGGAGGTTTAATGCTTTAGCCATATTCAGCAAGAGCAGAGTAGTATCTTGCGATATCGATAGCTAAACGTAATAATTATAATAATAACTAGAAATCTTTTAACAAAGTTTAGAATTACTAAACAGCTAGGGAGATTTCTCTCATGTAAGTATCTCTAGCTTATATTTTAGGCATGATATTTCCCATATCACTTATCTGTTTAGCAGGCATACCAATATTTGATGTCTGTCTAATAAACAGCAACTTGCAAATATTCAAAGTCTAGACCATAACGATTTACCAAGGGGAAAAAAATATCCAACTCTGATGAAATTATAATTTATTTGTTTCAAAAGTTTTGGCCTGAGTTGTTGAGGTCAATTATAAAATAATCACAATTTTCTACTTAATGACCATTGAATTGTGAATATTTAAAGATGTCATTTTCACTCATCATATTGAAAATCTTTTTTTTTTTTCAGCTAAAGAATGTACCAGTCAGATGGTAAGTCATATAATAATTATGCCTACTCTTTGATTTTAACCCAATTGCCAGATAATCAATAGATGTTACTATTGTCCAAATGAATTCATTTTATCAACCTTGGAAAAATAAAGGGACACATGGGTGCTGGGGGCGGGTGAGCTAATGGGACACATGGGGCTGGAGGCGGATGAGCTAATGGGACACATGAGGGATGGGGCGGGTGAACTAATGGGACACATGGGTGCTGGGGTGCAGGAACTAATGGGACACATGGGGGCTCAGGTGGGGGAACTAATGGGGGGAACCACATGGGAGAACTAATGGGATACATGGGTGCTGGGGGTAACTAATGGGACACATGGGGGCTGGGAGGGAGTATAGGAACACATGGAGGGCTGGGGGGTATAGGGACCTATGGAGGACTGAGGGAGTTAATAAGGCACATGGAGGGCTGGGGGGTATAGGGACCTATGGAGGACTGAGGGAGTTAAAAAGGCACATGGAGGGCTGTGGGGAATGGATTGAGACACAGAGGGCTGGGGGGATGGATTGAGAAACATGGAGAGATGGGGGGCTAATGAGACAAATGTAAGGCTGGAGGAGGGGGATGAGACACATGGAGGGCTGGGAGGGGGGCTGTGACGGACCGTCTGGCACTCCGACCGAGTACCTCCGTCAATCGCTGCTTCCTAGTACTGACGAGTACCATAAGCACTGAGCTGGAGCACCATAACCACAGCAGAACCCACGAACCGCCGCAGCTTGGTTTGGGTCTCGCGGTCCTCCACCCACTCTGGACCCAAGACCAGGATCCAGCTTCCAGTAGGTAGACCTCTCTTAATCCAGAAAGCAGGAACAGGAACAGCTCTTACAATAGCTTAGTGATTATACTCTGGGGAGTATAGTGATTATAGCAATCCCCAGAGTGCAGGTCTCCAATCCCCCAAAGATGAGCCAATACTTCATGAAGGTGCAAGATGATCTGAGCCTTAATGGTTCAGGTTGGCTTTTATACATCCCCGGATAGCCCTGATCTGAGTGAACAACATATCCAAAAATCACCCAGATCGGAGCAGGGGTTCAAAAGTTTGACAGAAGTCTCTTTTTGACCGACTGCAAGCATGGCTTCATGCCCAAACAGTTCCAGGGAATTAGGGCCAGCGGTCGGTCTCTCTTTGCAGAGTATAAAAGTACTTACATTACATGAATGGAGTCTTTTAAAGTGTATTCGGCAATGTATATTGCAGGGCCCATAGTCAGGCAGGGTAGGAGGCAAGCAAACAAGCCCCTCCAAAAACTTGGGGCAAACAGAAAAAGGGGAGTTTGTCACAGGCACTATAGGGACACATGGGGCTTATAAGACACATGGGGAGGCTGGGGGAGCTAATGAGACACATGGAGGTATGGGGGGATGGATTGAGACACATGGATGACTGGGGGATGGATTTAAAGCATGGAGGAGTGGCAGGGGTAATGATACACATGTAAGGCAGGAGGGGTGGAATGAGACACATGGAGGGGCAGGGGAGTAAAAAGGCACACAGAGAGGCTGGGGAGAAAAAAAGACATGGAGGGATCTGGGGAGAAAGAGACAGAGTGGCTTGGAAAGGGGAACAGAAGACACACAGGGGGATTGGGGAAGGGGAGGATGAGACACACAGAGAAGCTGTGAGGAAAGAGACACACAGAGGTGCTGGGGCCTGGGAAAGAGACTCACAAAAGGGCTGGGGAAGGAGAGAAAGAGACAAAGGGACTGGGGCTAAGAGACACATGAAGGGGCTTGGAAGAGAAAGACACAAACAAAATGTATCTTCATTTGTGTCTCCTGCTCTCCCTGTAATTTAGAGTCGACCGGTGAGAAAAATACTTCATATTAAAGGGACACTATAGTCACCAGAACTTCTACAGTTTATTGTAGTGGTTCTGGTGTCTATAGCCTGTCCCTGTATGCTGAGCACTGTAAATGTTACCTTTTCAGAGAAAATACATTGTTTACATTGCTGCCTAGGAACATCTCTAGTGACAGTCACTCAGACGGTGGGTGGGGGCCCTAAATTAGAATAAGGGGGGGACCTAATGTCCTCCCTCCTGGCCCCCACCCCTGAGCGGCAGGTGACTAGGGGTCCCCAAACCCTTAGTCACCCTCCTCCCTAAAAAAATTAACCCCTACCTAACCCCCTCACCCTAAAAATAATGAGGGGGGATCATTAACTAAGTACCTGTAAAAAAATAAATAAAACTTACCATTTGATGTCTTCTTTTTTCCAAAATCTTCTTTTTCAGCCCCAAAAAAGGCCAAATAAAAATCCATAATGACAGTCGCAATTAGAAAAAAAAAACCCAAGCGCAAAAAAATAAATAATCCATCTTCACCCATGCAGGGCTCCGCGAAGACTGAGCTCTGCAGGGCGGGGGAAGGCTCATAAAGCCTTGCACCGCCCTGCAATTAGGCTCAGAGCACTCTGGTTGGTTGGTTAAGGCCATCCAATCAGAGTGCTCTGACAGGTAAATGAAGAGACTGACAGGTAAGTCTCTACATTTACCTGTCACAGCACTCTGATTGGTTGGCTTGAAATCCACCCAATCAGAGTGCTCTGTGTCATTTTACACAGCGTGGGAAAGTTCTTTGGAATTTTCCCACACAGTGTAATTTGACTAATAACTCTCTGTTTGGTTACTTTCAATCCACCAATCAAAGTGTTGTTATGAGTCAAATTACACAGCGTGGGAAAATTCCAAAGAAGTTTTTTTTTTTGGAGGGGGCGGGGGGTTTACAGTGAGCAGCCACAGGCTGCTCACTGTTCACTAGACATACCCCTACTCACGGTATAGTGAGTAGGGGCATAATTTACTAAGTAACCTTTACTTAGTATTAGTACATTTTGCTGAAAGATCAATTTAGGTATTTCAGCCTTTTAGTAGATAGCTCCCTAATACCGTGGGAATTAGGGAGTTATCTACTTATTAATTCCTGTCATTCCATTGACTGGCTAAGTAACTTACATTTTATATGAATGTGTGTTACTTGATTGTTGTAAGTGTTGCAAATGCTTACAGCTGAATCCTGGCTATGTTTGTATACTTTTTATTTAAACTTGTATACAGTGTAACATTCTTAATTCTTCCACTGGGTAAGTATATTAGTACTTAGGCAATACTGTGCTTCGGAACTTCAGCAACTTCGGCAATTTGGCAATTCAGCTATTCGGACATTCGGAACTTCGGCAATTCGGCAATTCAGCAATTCAGCTATTCGGACATTCGGGAGTACCCGAATGTCTGAATTGCCCGAAATTCATCCTAATTCGCATTCCGACCGAAACGTATTGCACATGTCTAATTTGAAACTCTTTCTGTTTAGGCTTCATCAATGCTCTTTGTATAAGCACACTTTGCCTGGTATACTTTGCAAACTTCAAAGCTGGTCAGGTCCTCAGCACAGAAAGCACGGATTGTGGCCAGAGAAGGACGAAGATCCAACGGGACCATAGACAAGATACAAGTTTTGGGCTCATTCTTCACATAATCATAGGGGTCAAAACAATTCATTGTTCTGGGCCCTTGTCTAACTCCTGGGTCCTAAGCAGCTGCCTGGGGTTGCCTTATAGTTAATCCTGCTCTGGATGTGGCAGGATTCTATAATTTTACAGTCTAAATATCTCCTTATTGATACACTAACTCACAGTCTGGCTAGTAAAATGTATAGACGAAAAAAAACAAAAAACTGGGGTTTAGATTGTCAACAGACATCCTGGCAGCCTTTCAAAGGTGTCTGGGAGCAGAGTACAGCTTTAAAATAAAAATGTAAAAATTAAACCAGTTTTCTGATACAACACTGAACTTTAAATTATTTCATATCATAAGGTCACATATCATTTTCCACAAAAAATAGAAATGTTTATGGTACACCTGAATTTAGACTAAATGTCACTTTGGCATTTCAAAATTTTGGAATCCCGAGATTCCGATTCAGAATCGAAGCAGAAGAATGAGTTTTTGCAGTACGACGATAGGAGCATTTTTCTGTTGTTTGTTTCACATATTTAAGAAACATTAACCAGTAGAGGGAAATTCAGGAGGAGCAAATACGATTTTTTTTTAATAACTATAATAAATATACACTGAACAGCCACAACATTAAAACCCCTGACAGGTGAAGTGAATAACATTCATTATATCATTACAATGGCACCTGTCTTTCTAAATTTTATGATTTAGGTTCCTGTATATTTATGGACGGGAATCTAAGCTAAACAAAGGCCATCTTTTTATGCCAACTTATGAAATTGTACCTACATTCTGAGTATGCTTTTAATTGCAACCAGTGCATTGGGAGAGTCCATAGTTTTCACTTGGCAGGGACTGTGTTCAGGATCCTGATTGATTGAGGCTAGGTTTAAGTGCAGTTAAGTGCAGCTCTAGTTTGCTTATCAGTGACCTTGCCTGCTACCTTGCTACCTTGTAGACGGGAGCTGCAGTACCCTGTGATAATAGGGCCAATTAATGCAGTCTTGGTATGAGGTGTACAAAGACGTATATATAAACCCAAGGGTGATATATACAAATAGAGGGTGGTTGAGAACAATACAACCTGAATATGGCTGATAATGAACGTGGAATCTATAAAATAGCAAAAATACAAAATATGGTGAAGTAAATAGGGCAAAGATGAATTTTGCACGTGGTAGAGAACTTACAAGAGAGAAGTGGTAAGCACGCCTGTCACCCTGTCATGGGTACTGTCCACATCGAAGATCAAATATATATGATAAGGACTGATAATAGTGGAAGCAGATGTATGTCTCACAATATGTGGAGAGGAGAAATTCCAAATTCATTCGTTTATATGGCAATGTCACCTTTTCTTCGGCTCAGAAATAAAAGAAAAAAAGGATAGTGCAGATTGTATAAAAATAACAACATTTATTCCAAATATTGCACTTACAAGAAATCAGTAGTTGAACAGCATATCTCCAAAATGAAGTAATGGCCAGGTCTCCAGATGGAAGTAAAAAGAGATCCCAGAATGGAGATGCACAAAATAATAAAATAAAATAAAAATAACAAATGGACTATAATAATGGCTGTACTAATAATTAGCATAAAAAGTCCAAGGTGTAGTATCCAACGCGTTTCGTCACTGTGGTGACTTCCTCAGGGGTTACCCTTAACGACGGGTGACGGATCTCGTCCGTCACGCGGTAAAATTAACCCCAGATCGCCGCGACTGCCGCAATTGCGGGGTTAATGGTGCTCCAGTCTGCCTCTGTATTAGAGACAGACCGGGAGCACCGGATCGGGCTGTCCCAGCACATGTGCCCGCTCTGACATGCTGTCAGAGCGGGCACATGTGCTGTGTATACTCACCTTCCGCCTCCCTGCACTTCCGGGTTCAGTGTGAAGTGCAGGGAGACGGATCAGTGCTGATCATGCCCACTGTGTAAAAAAAAATAAAGTTTTAATAAAATCCCACCACCCTTTACCAATTTTAATAAAAAATTAACCCCTTCCCTGCCAATTGATCACTGACTAAAGTGATTAATTGGCAGGGGTTACATTTTACTGTCATCTGATTTTATTTTTTAACCCCTGAGGGTTAATTATTATTTTTTTTAACCCTCAGGGGTTACATTTTTTTTATTAATTAATTTCAATATTTTAAAATTATATATTTAGCTAACTGGGGTGGGTGGAAGTTAGTGGGGAATTTGGGGATTTTGAGTTAGGCTAACTAGGGGTTAACGTTAAAAAAAGTTTTAAAATAAGCTTTAAAAAGTTAAAAATTGGCGGGGCCTGACAGCCAAGATGGCCGGACGCACAATCTAAGAACTCCAGCAACATTAAGCACAAACAAGCGACAGCCGACCGGTCCATCAACGCTGGCAGCACGCGGTGACCAGAATCCGTCTCATAAAAACAAGAGGAACAGAATGATACCACTCCGGCACCGAAGTGAGGCGGAATGGCCCGGGCCGACCATGCGGCCTGTAGTGGAGCGGAACCCAAGGCCCGAGGGACCGACACAAAAGCCCAGACGCAACATAGCCCTGCTGCCCCCCCCTCTGGACCGGCGGGGGATATCCCGGTCCTCGACGGGGGTGAACACCCCCGCAACCAAGCATGACCATGCAATGGCACCTAAAGCAAGACGGGCCAGCCTGGGCCCAGACAAGATGGCGGCTCACACACAGCCAACCTTAACCCGCGTGCAAATTCGGCCTCCACGGCACACATGGGAGTTCCATGACCAGATGCGCGCCGGCCTCTGGGCCAAGTTTCATACCCAGAAATGGACATTCAGGAGGGCGATGAGAGAGGTAGAAGCTTGGATCCGCCCAGCAACCCGGCGATACCTAAGCGGGAATGCCCCTCGCGCCTCCAGAAGGGCTCTCGGACAACGCCGATGCAGGAGATCAACAGCACAAGGTACCCGGGGCCACAGCGGGCGTGTCCCCATGCCTCAGGGAGAGACATGCCAACTCATACAACGCACCAGCACGTCGGCAACCCCAACAACCCTCACCCAGCAAGGCGCAACCCCGCACCTGCGAACTTACGGTGTCGGCCGTAACGATGACCAGGAGGCAGTGAGACTTGAGACCAGCGGGAGTTACAGGCGGGGAACCCCTCCACGGCACAAGAGCGGGAGAACGCTGACCCAGGAGGCCCACACAAAGCCCAGCAGAACAGGCGTCGGCTGATAGCAGAAGAAGCTGCAGAGACCTAGACACCTTTACCAGGCACTGAAAGGCTCTTACTCGAAAATATTGATTGTTAGTTCACCATACACCCATACATTACAGTCCCTTCTCTTCCTAGACATTCGTGGGTACTCTGGACTGGCTATACGAAGGGGGTGAGGTATTAATTAGACGGTCTCTCCACAATGAACTTCTTGGCAAAGCATACTCCTTACTAATTATTCCATGTTTTGTTGGGTTTTGTTTACTCGTTAATTAATGTACCTTAACACACTAGATTGAAATGCATTGCACAAAGCTACACATACTAGATAATAATGGCATAGGCACAACAGAATGACCCTCTCCGAACAGCAATGCCATGTATTTGATATAACTTTCAACGCACTTGAATTAATCGTAAGCCTGTTCCGCTTAAAAATAATCCACTGGTGTTATAAAGCCAGATGTTTGAACGGTTGTATTACAAAACTGCGCTGTTTAACCTGTCTCACCTTAAATTGGTTTAAATTGTCCTCAATTACAACGAGAATTTACGCTGTTATAACCTCGGCATAAGTATGCATGTTAGACCTGCTCAGAAAGGCGATGCCATATATTTACCATAATCTTTAAAACGCTACAAAACTAGTTGTAAGCCTGTCTAGCTTAGTGAGTTTAAAACAATCCAATGATTCTATACAGCCAGATACTCCCGTGTGTTATCCTCTCTTAAAAATGTGCTGTTAACTCTGTCATCCACTTCTGTTACTCATATTTAACTTAAAAAATGTGCACAGTCTCTCATGCCATGCAATTGTAACTCTATGTACCTGAAAACTATAGTAATCGTTGTTGTGGCATTACTAGACCACATGTTATCTATATCACTGCACGAAAAATAAAGAATTTAAAAAAAAAAAAAAAAAGTTAAAAATTACTTTTAAAAAACAAGTTTTAATAACGTTTAAGTAAAAAATAAAAAAGACACCCGCCTTTACCCAGTCCAAATAAAAATTAACCCCTTCCCTGCCAGTCGATCACTGCCTACAGTGATCAAAATACAGATCACAGTATTATACTGTGATCTAATTTGTTTTAACCCCTGAGGATTAACTTTTATTTATTTATTAACTCTCAGGGTTTCCATTTATTTAATTAATTAATTTAAATATTTTATAATTATATATTTTGCTAGCTGGGGTGGGTGGGAGTTATGGGCAAATGGGGATTTTACGGTTAGTGCTGCTTACTGCTAGGTAGGGGTTAACGGTAAAAAAAGCTTAGAAAAATGTTAAATCTGTAAAAAAAAAAAAAAGTTTAAAAACTAGTTTTAAAAAGTAAAAAAAGTTTAAAAAAGTACAAAAATACATAAAAAAATACTCATTACCACTACACCTGGAACAAACTAGAGGAAAAAATGATCCCACGCTAAGATTCAAAATATGCCTTTTGAATTACCCCAGGGTGTATTCTTTAATAAATAGTATGTGTTTGGGGGGAAGTTTCAATAACCAACCATCTAAACTACTCCAAAATGGAACATGGACACAGCGTAAAACTTCAACGTTAGAAAAAAACTGAATGGCTGCGTCTCAAATGTGCCCCTTCAACATTCACATATACCTGGCAAAGGTACATACGCGGGTATTACTGTACTGCCAACATAGCTGAGCAACATATGAAGTATTTTACAGTTGTAGCACACATAAGGTTTGCAAAATATACTGTGCAAACTCACTTTGTGTGTCAAAAAGGCAGGAGAAAACGCTTATTACCACTACACTTGGTACAAGCTAGCGGAAAAATGATCCCACGCTAAGGTTCAAAATATGCCTTTTGAAATACCCTAGGGTGTGTTCTTTAAGAAATGGTATGCCTTTATGGTGTAGTTGTAATATGTAGCCTGCTCAAGTGCTCCAAAGTGGAACACGGACACATCAAAACCCTACATGAAAATTCATACTTAAAAACGTAAACTTGTCACGTCTCTTTTACAGCACTGTAACTTCACAAAATATTGCCAAAGACATACAATGTGGGTGTCATTTTACTCAGAAGACTTAGCTGAGCATAAGTTGGGAGGTTTGAACTTAGTGGCACATTTGAAATATACAAAAGGCCCAGCAAAAATGTAATCCGTATGTAAAAAATGTCCAAAATAATTTTTTTACCACATACTTTGGCATATATTGGTGAAACAATGGGGGCATGTTAAGGCACAATATGCACCATATGAGATACCCTGGAGTGTCTACTTTTACAAATGGTAGGCCTTTGTGGGTTTTATTTTGAACAGTCAAACTGTTATAATACCCCAAATGGAAGCATTGGCTCATTAAATCCGTCTCTCAAAAATCTACTGTGAATACTGAAAAGGACAGGTCTCATATATGGCACTGTAGCTTCAAGAAATAGTGCCAAAGACATACAAAGGGGGTGTCATTTTACTCAGCAGGTGTAACTGAACACAAAATAAAACTTTGTAAAGGAATAGCACACACCAACTTTACAAAATACACATGAGAAGTTCTTTGTTATAAGTTTGTGTGCCAAAAACCAAAAAAACACAATTTTTCTCCAATATTTAGCAGAGGTTGGCGGTGAAATGACTACGTAGAAAGTGTCAAAACAACCTTAGGTAAATAGCCTGTGATGTCTACTTTATATAAATATATACTTTTGTGTGGCAATTTTGTTTTCTTTTATGGCTATTAAGCTTACAAGACAAACATACCAAATGTTGATGTTACATCAAATTAAAGCCCTTTCTGTCCTTTAAAAAACAGTATATAATATGTGTCGGTGCAATAAACGAGAGAGATGCAAATTGCAGTTGAACGCAAACAGCCAGAAAATGCAAAAATTGCTTGTGTCATTAAGTGTAAGACAAGCTTCTGAAGCTGTGTCCTTAAGGGGTTAAGGACACATGACATGTGTGACATGTCATGATTCCCTTTTATTCCAGAAGTTTGGTCCTTAAGGGGTTAAAAAACCCTAAATGTTCTACAGTGCACGTCATCCTATGCTATCAAATATAGCTAGTTTGTATCCTCAAACAAGTTCAAGTCAGTTGTAAACATACCACCAATTCCTATTGAATAGATCGCTAAGAAATTAAGATCTAGACACATTTTATTTAGATTTTTTCTTACTTTTTTTTGTTTTTTAAACAACCATGCGCATATTTTCAAATAGTTGTACTAAGCACAGAACTTGGCCAAAGGGGGGCGGGGGAGGAAAATGAATCAATTAAAAAGTGCTTGAAATTTTAGGCGTTTTCATTGTGTTTCCCTAAAGTAAAAATTTTGAAATAAACTGTTTAATTGTATGCCATGCAGCTTTGTTGTTTTCCAGAACACATCCCAACTTAAATGGACTCCACGGGGTGCCATACACTTAAATGTGGGAATCAATTTCCACTGAATAGTCCTGCACATGTATTTTAAAATGTGCATGATAATTAGCCCAAAAAGAGGATATATCTGATTCTCCCACCAGCACACACTGGGCAGAATAAATGAACCAATTGTTTGTGCTCATTTTTCAAATCGTTGCTAATGTTTTCTTTGATTTACTGAGCTGTGTATGAACACATGGAACTGCGTAATAGTGGTGACAACGATATGGTCTTATCCCTTTAAAAAACAATGATTGCATTGTATGGTTTGGCACCAGAGACCCAGAATGGGTTTTGCTTGCGTGTTGTTATAGTCAAATGTTATTATCATTAAGTGCGCGGCAAAACTAATCTGATTCCACGGTCTATTTAAGACTCGCAGGTCAAGAATATTTTTTTTAAAGGAAAAGAAGCACAGTTTAGAATAATCATGAACAAATCTTTAAAATTACCCTGATCTCTGTAACGATCAGTTTAAACACGATGCATCACGATGTACAACAATACAGAGCCATAATGAAAACCAAAACCTTATTACTATGCTAATGCACTACTTACGCTTAATATTAAAAATACATTAACAAACTGAAAATGGTTACATTTCCTGACACATTCTGGAAATGTATTTTTAAAATTTGGTATTTATTCTAGATTTTTTCTGATTAGCCCTTCCGGAAACACCCCCACGCACACCCCTAAATGTAAAATGTCCCTCTTTGTCCATTTCAAATGTTCAGAGGTATGCAACGTCTATGGACTTTTCCAATATATTAGTTATTATTAATGTGATTATATAGAGGATCAAAACAATGAAACATACATTTGCATGATAAAAAAAAAATACATTTGATCTCTACACCTTTTCTCAGTCCCTGTCTCTCTTCTCGCCTTCTCCTTTTCTCCTTGTAGACCTGTGAGCTTAACTTCTGTGACTGAGAAAATATTTGAAGGGCTATTAAGGCATAATCAGGAATTCATTGGGAAGAACTTTGTTATTAGCAATAATCAGCACGGTTTTATGAAACACTGGTCATGTCAAACTAACCTAATTGCAGTCTATGAAGAAGTAGGTAGAAGTATAGATGAGGGTGTTGCAGGTTAGTTGCAATAGGTTAGTCTTCAAACTTAGATAGATTGTGGAACTGGTCACTAAAATGGCAGGTTAAATGTAATGTAGAGAAATGCAAAGTTATGCACTTTGGGGTCAAGAATGCACAAGCAACTTACACCCTAAATGGTAGTAAAATTAGGGGTAACCACACACAAGAAGGATTTGGGAATTGTTATAGACAACAAATTAGGCAGCAATATGCAATGTAAATCTGCAGTTGCTAAGGCCAGTGAGGTTTTGTCATGTATAAATAGGGGCATACATTTTCGGGATGAAAATGTAATTTTGCATATTGATAAATCGCTGGTAAGACCACATCTTGAATATGCTGTGCAATTGTGTGCACCTGTTCTAAAGAAGGATATCATGGCACTAGAAAAAGTGCAGAGACGAGCCAGTACAAACCATTATCTGGAAATCTATTCATAAACAGGGCTATACAGAGGACACAATGTCATTTAGGCTGGAAGAAAGGAGATTTAATATAAGGCAAAGAAAAGTAGTTTTTTTTACAGTAAGAACTATAGGGATGTGGAATTCTCTGTCTGAAGAGGTGATTTTATCAGAGTCCATACAGATGTTTAAACAGCAATTGGATAAATACTTGCAAAAACATGTCTATTGTTGTGACTTAGATGATGATCAGATCACATTTTATGACCAATTTGTGCAGAAATCCATATCATTCCAAAGGGTTCACATACTTTTTCTTGCAACTGTACATACATACATACACATACATAAAGATATACAAACACAGACATACATACACAAAGACAGACATACATACACACAGACAGACAGACATACACACAGACACATACTGACATACAGACAGATACATACATACTGACATACATATATACTGACATGCACACACAGTAGCTCATTTTTCGTACTTTTTTTTTTTTAGGAGAGTGGATGGGGCTGATGGGAGTCGGCGTTTCTCTCCTGTCCTCGCTGACCTGTCTCTCTTCCTTCCGTCGCAGAGGGAGCTGAGAGGAAGTGATCGGCCATCATTTCCTCCCAGCACTTCTTACGGCTGCAATTTTTTGAAGGGGCCAGGTCGTGCTATTGCACGGCCACAGCGTTGACTGGACCCCTGAAGATATAGGGCCCATTGGGTGGCCCTAAATGCTTGGGCCACCGATAGGCCCTATCAGCTTGCGGATCCCGGTGCAAGTGTACCGGCGGCATTTCCGCCGCTACACGTGAGGCCCGGACTGTTGGGCCCATGACAACTGTCATGGTTGTCACCCCCTGATGGCAGCCTTGCATACAAATACATACAGATACATACATACTGACATACATACATATACATACAGATATACATACAGATAGATACATACACACAGACATACATGCATACTGAAATACATACACATACATACAGATACACATACAGATAGATACAGACAGACAAACATACATATACACACACACAGACAGACATACATATACATACATATACATACATAAAGATATACATACATACTGACATACAAACACATACATACATACAGACATTCATACAGATACATACATACATAGAAACATAGAATGTGACGGCAGATAAGAACCATTCGGCCCATCTAGTCTGCCCAATTTTCTAAATACTTTAGTCCCTGGCCTTATCTTATAGTTAGGATAGCCTAATGCCTATCCCACGCATGTTTAAACTCCTTCACTGTGTTAACCTCTACCACTTCAGATGGAAGACAATTCCATGCATCCACTACCCTCTCAGTAAAGTAATACTTCCTGATATAATTTTTAAACCTTTGTCCCTCTAATTTAAGACTATGTCATCTTGTTGTGGTAGTTTTTCTTCTTTTAAATATAGTCTCCTCCTTTACTGTGTTGATTCCCTTTATGTATTTAAATGTTTCTATCATATTCCCCCTGTCTCGTCTTTCCTCCAAGCAATACATGTTAAGTTCCTTTAATATTTCCTTGTAAGTTTTACCCTGCAATCCATGAACCAGTTTAGTAGCCCTTCTCTGAACTCTCCCTAAAGTATCAGTATCCTTCTGGAGATATGGTCTCCAGTACTGTGTACAGTACTCCAAGTGAGGTCTCACCAGTGTTCTGTACAATGGCATGAGCACTTCCCTCTTTCTACTACTAATACCTCTACCTATACAACCAAGCATTCTGCTAGCATTTCCTGCTGCCCTATTACATTGTCTGCCTACCTTTAATTCATCAGAAATAATCACCCCTAAATCCTTTTCCTCACATGTTGAGGTTAGGACTCTATTAAATATTCTGTACTCTGCCCTTGGGTTTTTACATCCAAGATGCATTATCTTGCACTTATCCACGTAAAATGTCAGTTGCCACAACTCTGACCATGTTTCTAGTCAGGTCCGGCGCTACCATAAGGCGGCACAAGCGGCCGCCTTAGGGCGCACGGACCCGAGGGGCGCAAAAATGTCAGAGTGACCGGCGGTAGCACTGAGAACTCCGCTCCCGGCGGTCAATTTCTGCAGCAATCTATCCAGCTGGCTGGGAAACATGCAGTCACTGAGGAAAGGGGGCGGAACAGCGAGGAGGGACCGCGGCAAATCTCTTCCTGAGCTACAGGCCGCTGGGATATGTGACATCATATCCTGGTGGCCAACTGATGTGGAGAGAGGAGGAAAGCTACAACAGTGCAGCGGGACCTCTGTTTAGCAACTATAAGAAACAGTAAGTGTGTGTGTGTGTGTAAGAGTTAGTGTGTGTGTCTGTGTGTGTAAGAGTTAGTGTGTGTGTGTAAGAGTTAGTGTGTGTGTGTTAGAGCCAGTGTGTATTAGAGCCAGTGTGTGTATGTAAGAGTTAGTGTGTGTGTGTGTGTGTGTTAGAGCCAGTGTGTGTGTCTGTGTAAGAGTTAGTGTGTGTGTCTGTGTGTATAAGAGTTAGTATGTGTCTGTGTGTGTAAGAGTTAGTGTGTGTGTCTATAAGCTGTGTGTGTGAGAGACTGTGTGTGTAACAGCCAGTGAGTGTGTATTAGCAGTGTGTAAGAGACTGTTTGTGTGTGTCTGTTAGAGCCAGTGAGTGTGTATAAGCAGTGCAAGTGTGTAAGAGACTGTGTGTGTGTATACGCAGTGTGTGTGTGTGTAAGCAGTATGTGTGTAATGGTCAGTGTGTGTGTAACGGTCAGTGTGTGTGTGTCTGTTAGAGCCAGTGAGTGTGTATAAGCAGTGCAAGTGTGTAAGAGACTGTGTGTGTGTATAAGAAATGTGTGTGTGTGTGTATGCAGTATGCGTGTAATGGTCAGTGTGTGTGTGTGTGTGTGTGTGTGTGTGTGTGTGACGCAAGAGGGTAAAAAAAGTGGGATGAAGACACAAAACACATAAAAAAGAATGCCAAACAGGGGATACAATATACAAAAAGGGAAAACAAGAGAAAAGGTGGTAAGATGCACAAAAGGGGCAAAAGAATGGGTAATAGGGGCAAAAGTGGGAATATTAGACAGACAGGTGAAGATAAATTTTGGGGGCAGCCAAATGTGTCTTCGCTTGTGTAGACAGAAGTCCCTGTTTCTAGTTGACCTAAATCATTTGTCATTTAGCTTATCCCTCCTGGAACATCAACTCTGTTACATATCTTAGTATAATCAGCAAAAAACACATACATACACATACTGACATACATACAAATACATACATATTGACATACATACATACTGACATACACACTCACATTGCTAATTTTTCTTACTTTTTTTTTGCTGGGGGTGGCTGGGGCTGATGGGAGTCGGCGTGGCTCTCTCGTGGCCTGTTTCTCTTCCCTCCGGTGCGGAGTGAGTTGCGAGGAAGTGACCAGCGGTCACTTCCTTCCAGCACTACTTGAGGCTGCAATTTTCTGAAGATATAGGGCCCATCGGGTGGCCCTAAATGCTTGGGCCACCCGATGGGCCCTATCAGCGTGCGGACTCCGGTGCAGGTGTACCTGCAGCAGTTCCGCCACTACACATGGGGCCCAGTCTGCTGGGTCCCCCAGGGCCACCGGGCCCATGACAACCGTCATGGTTGTCACCCCTGATTGCGGCCCTGTTCGTGGGGTAGTAAATGCTTGATACAAGGAGATATCTGACTGCCATTTTGGGGTCAAGTAGGAATTTTTTCCTAGTTTGATGCAAAATTGAAAGCGCTTCAGACTGGATTTTTTGCCTTCTTTTGGATTAACATGAAAAACATATGTGAGGAAGGCTGAACTTGATGGACGCAAGTCTCTTTTTAGCTATGTAGCTATGTAACTATATTATAATAAGAAGTATAGCTTCTCCCATATATTATCCACATACCCACAAGAAAGATACCCAGTTAGCACAAATATATTTTTCGAATTACAACTACCCTTTTTTTTCTTGATATTCCAAATTGTATCAGTTGTAATCAGCCTGCATCCTAAACCTAAAAAAGCTACACAATTATCACATAGCCACCTTACAAAACCTCTCTCTAAAGATATACACACAGCAACACAAAAAGAAAAGGCAAAGAGAAAATCATTAAAAGTGCACATATACTAGTAACATGAATATGAGAAAAAATACCACTTGATTGGTAATGTTTCCTCCAGAAATATTCAGTATCAAAAAGATACACACTGAAATGTCAAATGTACAAAATTGCATTTGCCCTTAATGGGCCAGTAAGCCTCCAGCCCTGTCCACCACACTGCTTCGGTATTTCAACTCTGGTCACAACAAATGGATCGTCCCTCTGTAGACTTCAATCAGGACCTTTCTGGAGAATTACTCAGCCTCAATATGTAGGGTCATGATACTCTGCTCAACATGTTTTGTCTGTTTTCCATACAGACGTCTTCTGGAGTCTATATAATGCTCTGGTATATACCAATGATTGGTTACTCCCCAAGCAAACACAACTCTTCAAACTGCCACACCACCATATCATGTTCATATAATAAATTACTACTCTATATATAAGATTACCAATCCGGTGGTATTTATTCCCATATTCACATTATTAGTATAGGGACTTTTTTTGGTGAGTTGTATGTATTATTCTTAGGAATATAGTGTTTTTTTTTTACTATTGAAGCCGATCTGGTCAGCTCCTCTGTAACTTTGATGTGGCTAGAGATTTAATTACTGTTTGTGCTGTACTTAACACTAGAGCATTATGATTGCCACTTGATTCTTATCTTCTGTGTGAACGTTTCCTCTAGGGATACCCACTCACAGTAGAAAATACATGAATGGAAGCACATTTTTTTTCAAATCTACGAGTGGTTTAGCATAAGGTGGCCAGTAAAAGTATGTCGTGCAATGGGAGTACTATGAGCTTCACCCAACAAAGAGGGAACAATATTTATCAGCAAAGTGAACCAGACAACTGTTTATACTTGTGTGATACAGTGGATGTGTCTAGAAGCAAGGCCAGCTCAGTAGCATGGATGAGAACACAGCATGTGCATAGTATGAGTTCTAAAGAAAAGATAGATCATAAATTATCTGTCTTCTGATACAAACATTTACACCAAGTTCCAAAGTGCTGCTGGGGAGCAATATCAAACTACATCGAAAAATACAGAAGGTGCAGAAGTTGATTTAAGGCCAAGCAGCGACACACAGTTCCAAGAACACCCCGTGCAATTGTGTTAGCTGGAGAAGTGTTCAGTTAGACAATGTTAAAAAGGACTTAAAGCGTCAAGTCTTACGCTATTAGCCAGGCGTTAAATGTTACTTCCCACTGCAAGGCTGGAAGGTCCATGGTTCACTACTCTCAGGGATATATTTTCACTCACCAATGGTTAGTGGTGAGTTGAATTTTGCATTCTGCAGAGCCAGAGCCAAGGGAATACTTTCTACAAAATCGTTATTTATTAATCATTTTGATTAATAATTAATTAATGATTGATTATAATGAGAAATGATATTGGGGGAACAGTCTCTAACCATTTTGGCACAACAATTCAAGCATTCTCAATGTGAGGACCATGAAGAATTGATTAGTCAAGACCGATGTGGAAGAACAAGTCTGATTAGCAAAGAGCGCTGATTTCGCCCCATCAAACATTTTTAAAATGAATTTTAAGGCAGATGAGAGCCAGACCTAACAACATACCAGTGCCCAACCTTTAATCATTAAATGTGTTCTACATTCTGACACATTCTGCCTAAATGTGCCACATTTCTACATGTTTCTATCAGGCAAAGTCCAAATGATTTATTAGTCATGTCTTTTAATACTATAGGAAATGTTTATTTTGCTAACATGTTACTCTTAAAGACAAACTGTCACTTTCATTCAGAGGGAAATTCATGGAGAACAAGTTTCACAGCACAATGTGTCGCAATTCACTATAGCATGTATGCTTGTAACCAGTTTCTTTTTTGCACATTGCACAGTCACACTATGCAGTGATTTGTGGGGCATTTAAGACATTAACATAGATTTGCATCAAATGTATACAAAAGCATTTCATAACATTCTCATAAAAAAAAAAATACATTTTAAATAAAAAACAAAGGAAAACACAACCAATAACTATTTTTATTAGTTATCCAAATAGGTATTAACCCAAGACTTCATGATTACTGAATACTACTAATATGTTTCCGTGAATATCCACTAGAGGGCAGTCACAACTGGATATTATTTACATGATTGTTCTTTACACTTTGATAAACGGTGCTGTTAATAATGTACTTAATTATAGCTTTTCAATATAATGTTAAATGCCATTAAGGCAAGGAAGAAAATCTTGCTTTCTTAACAGTAATTATAAACATTGACTTAACCCCCTCTTATTCCCACAAGTTACAAAAGCTATTTAATAAATATAGTTCTTGAAAATGTGTTTTTATTAAATTGTGTACATTGATTGTGGTTCATGGGGCCTCGACCTTTTGCAACCTGCTCCTTCCATTCATCATCTTAGAGGGAGGAATTTAATCTTTGATGAGCATTTTTACTTCTGACTTCCTTTCTACTTCTTTTTTCTGCATGTACTCCTGAGGAATTACACTTCAAGATCTTAAGATACCTGATGGGCCTGAATTACTCCTTTATCTTGTGAGTGCAAAACATCTATAGCAGGGACATATACACTAAACGGTGTTTCCCTATGAGCGTTCTCTGCTTTTGTTTTATCTAGGTGTATCTTGTTTTATATATTCACTTAACCCCCTTATTCTCACAAGTTACAAAAGCTATTTAATAAATATAGTTCTTGAAAATGTGTTTTTATTAAATTGTGTACATTGATTGTGGTTCATGGGGTCTCGACCTTCTCCTCCAATACAATGAATAAGTCACATTTTTACTACTAGATAGTCACCCATGACAGAATATTTTCTATCACCATAAATATACACGAATGCTTACACACATTGAAAGAATGTATCGTCAAGTAAATGCATGATTTCAGCTGACTGGGGATTTTGTTTTCTATTGTTGAGCGGGTGATTTACTTTCAAAATATGAAAACAGTACTGACATAGTTAAAGTTGTACTATAATCACTTTACCTATTACAGATCAGTTTGGTGCTGCTCCCATATCTGTGTCACAACATTTTTGAACAGTCTGACAAAACCTTGATAGGTTTGGCATCGTCAATATGCTATGTAGGTTTTTGCGAGCTCAAATATTTATAGTTTTTGCAAAAAATAAAAATAAAAAATGTTTTGCAGAATACTCTACCATATGCCTGCCTCGTTAACCACAGACAACCACTCCAGAAAAAGTCTTCCTTCTAAAATATATGCACACATCTAATTCTCCGACAACACTGAGTGATCTAATCGTTAGAAGGAGACTAACCCAGAGAGACACATAGTAACGATAGCACTACCTGTTTATAGTTTCTTTAACTGTCTGCAGCCAGGCTGTGAATTAAAAACAGTTCACTTAGTAATGTTGGGGTTCGAGATCTGTGAATATATTTGATAAGGAAGTCTTTCTGTAATAAGGGGGCTTAGTTAGGAAGCACGCTGATGGTGCAACTTTTTATAAAATATTCTGAAATGAAGATGAAATACACTTACGGTACTTAATCAAGAGCTACCAAAAGCCTATTGTTCCAATATTTTTTTTAGCCCAATAAACAAGGTGTTACAAGATACTGTGATCATCTCTGATTTACAACCTGCATTTCTTGACTAACACAGTTACACCTGAAACTTTGTGAAAGAAACGTCGAGAAATATCGACGTTGCCCAGTAGAACTTCTACAGAATTAGTTAGAAACCACACGAAATAACAGATCAGGAAGGAGTTTAACACATCCTGCTTTGACAATATTTTTTATGAATGGCTTAATGAATCTAGTGCCATGTGATAACCATTTTCATTTCCGGTATTTATCTGTATTTTTTATTTCTATTTATTACAGCTGTGTTGAAATGCAATTTTTTTTATGACTATATGCTTTTTGTAGTAGAAAAAAAAAAACAAGATCTTCAAGTAAGTAGGTGTTCAAGGGTCACTCCAAACATCATAACCACTTCAGATCGCTGGTCCTGTTTCATAATAATGAGGCAGTCCATTATGTGACAGCTTGCCATCTTACCTGGGTTTTACGGAGAACAAAGGGTCTTCTGTGGCCAGTGATATGTATTTGGCTTCTGTAGATCTGCAGATGACGATCTTGCCTACCATTCATTGACCGAGAGCATCGGCTGATAGGGAATCTCCCTCCTAAATACTGACACTTGGGAGGCATGACTTGGCTATTGAGTTTGGGGACCTTTATTTGACTATCTTCCCACCATCTAGGGGTCGAAGGAAATGGCAAATGCCCATATGCAGTATTTCACTAAACTTCATAATTACCAAGCTGTAATGTTTATGGTACTTGCCTTGTTTCTGCATTTCGTATTTCCTAGTATAATGTAGTATTTCCAATGATCCATTTTATTCAGAGAGGTGAGAAAGTTGCTTGGCTGGGGTCCCACAATGTCCCCTATATATCTTATCTTTGATATTTTTTAAAGCAGTATTTTGGCCTTTCAGCACCCCAGAGAAGTACTTTGCACTCAGCTTTGCATGCCCACTAAGGCTATGTCATGTAACCATCATTTTTTGGCATCCATTAAATAAATACCATCTAGTAAAGAATTTAAATTACTTTTTTAAAGTTTTTCTTCAGTAAAGTTTTGTGTACAGAAAGGTACACTAGTCCAGTGGTTTCCAACCCAACACATCAACTGTCCAGGACTTCCCAGTTCTGTCCCAGTTGGTATACTCAGAAAACCTGAACCGCTGGTGTTCCTCGAGGACTAGATTTGGAACTTCTGCACTAGGGAAAGAGAATACATTAAAACGTTCCCATTAACGTTTTGTTTTGTTGTTTTTTCACTAAAATGAATTGTTTTTAATTTTATATCCGACTTGTAGAAGAGAGCAGCAATCATTCAGACAAATCTCCACTATTTCATATAACTGACGTAGATACTGAATAACTCTAAGATATCTGACCTTTTTGCATAGCGATATTTGATTCTGAAATGCCATTAATAATAGAAGCAATGTGAAAGTATATATGTTGTGTATTTAAAATGAAAGAATTCAGGAGAAAAAAACATATTTGTGGGTTAGTTGAACCTTGTCTTGAAAAATCTCCTTTTTTACTGTTTAAAATCTTGCATTAATGACAAATGGGGAGCAGCGGCAGCAGGAGTAATTTCAATTTGAAAAAGGAGGATTTAATAAAAATAAAAGTAAAAAGTGTCAGGCAGGGCAACCACTACAATGAAAGGCATCCTAAAACAATACAAACACCACAAGCAGAACATGTCAAAATACTTTTTTTTTCCTACAAAGACTTAAAAGATTTAGATAAAAGATGTCCAACACAGGCAGAGCTCACTTGTGTAGTAAACTGGCACATACTGTCTATTACTAAGGCAGGAAGCTCAAGCAGAGGCACTTAAATAATCTGTCTGTCACAATAAATAATTAAAATTTAAAATCGCAAATTAACCAAACAATTCTAAATCAGTGAATCAAAGTTGGCACATTTGGAATTTGCAGTAGCAGCTAGGAAAGAGAAATGTTTTATTTGTTTATAATTTTATATTTACCAGGTGATGAGGAATCTGACTGTCCCTGTCCAGCCCATCTCTGGAAACTAGTGGCACTATCCTCACCATCACCCCCCGCTATGCCCACAGGTGGTGGTAGTAGTGGAGAAGATAATGCAGGTGGTAGTTGCTGAGAACTGCGTAAAATCAGTTCCAGTACCAATGGACCTGCTTCTTCCCTCAACAATACAGGTTTGTGGTGTCTTTTCAGATGTAGGTCTATTCTAGCACTAATGAGACAACCCACCACTCTCCCCCTACTCACTTCATTGCCGCACAATTTGCACTTTTCTAATCTCCCTTCTTTGAGCAGGTGGTTTTGCATTGGTAGCAGTTGAAGCTGTCACAACACTAGCCCTCGGTTGAGTAATGCTTATGGAAATAGTGATGGTGATGGTAGTGCTGATGGTGGTGATACTAACGACGACAGTGGGAGAGCTACTTGTGGCACTGGTTGCAGATTAAGTTACAACTGTCTACATTGGATGAGACTATTCAAAATCATTTAGAGATGGATTAAACAAGTTAGATAAACAAGTTGGAGAAGATGCAAGAGAAGAGTGTACACTAGCTAGAGAAAATAGTGGACTGCGGCTTGTCCTATCCAAACTCTCCTCTTGTAACTCCTGACTCGCACCACTAAGACCAGACATTTCGGACACTGCTCTACTTCTTCAGTAAAGACGCACCAGAAAACTAGAAACTGGTGATCTCCTCCTTAGTTGTTTCTTTGGGGTCTACAAGGACTAGTGCAGGTTGCTGCTGCTCTTGCTGTTGCTGCTGCTAAATGTACTCTCAGTTTGTGTTAGAAGAAGCCTTGCATGCTTTACAAACATGTTGCTAGTACTTGTGGGCATGATGACTCTGCTGCAGTGGCGTACTAAGAGGGGGGTGGTCTGCATTGGCGGTCACTCATTAAGGAAGTGCAAAAACAAAAGTGGTATACCTCGCCACAAGTGTATTTAAAGTGTACGGAGTGCAGTAAATGTATAAACATACATACAGGGTTTTCCGATAATATGATGGTACATATACCCTTAAAAAGAACATGGACGGTACAATCCCTGTCTTGGGATATATATACTGGCATAAGATAGGATGTCCAAATCTCCTCAGCCATATATGTATATAAAACAAAAGCAGAAAACAAAATCCAATAGTGTAGTATGTACAAACCAATAGGGTAAGATAAAGAAGCAAGGACTTGCTCTGGTGTTGAAAGTGTTTGGTGGTATGATCCCCACCAAAGGATATAAGCAGGACTCAAGTGTGCACCAGGAACAGGTAGAGAGGAGTTGGTAAAAGCTGTGTCTTTATTGTTCCAAAATGAGTTAAAATCTACATATAAAACAACAACAAGCTGCCAATCACTCTCTGAGTCTGAGTCAGAGTGTGATTGGCAGCTTGTTGTTGTTTTATATGTAGACACACAAAGTGGTTCGGGGAGCAACAGATGCACAAATAGATTGGTGGAATAAAGAGGCTTGCCGGCCAGCCATGTCAGTCTTCCTGCCAACCAGCTACAGCAGCCAGCCTGCCAACCGGCCACAGCAGCCAGTCTGTCAGCCAGCCAGCAAGAGTAATTAAGGTAAGAGGAGCCAACTTGAGTTAGGTATCAGCCCAAGTGTTTGAGAGACCCCTCTCCAGGGCAGTCATTAGACTCCATTGTAGTCTCTAATGGGGCCTTGAGAGGACTATTTCTAACATACAATTTACAAATGTGTGCAATAAATATTCTTGAAAAAATTAAAACAATTGTGGGTGTTTTTTACATTTTAAAGTTGATGGGTGCCAAATACAGGATCCGCCCCGGTCGTGTCAAATGCTGTAGGTACATGGGGTGCTGCTGTTGTAATTTTAGATTCTTATGCTACTTTAGACTTTGAGTCACAAATTGCAGGATAAATAGACAGAGAAAAAAAACATCCAACCTCCTGGGTGGCTAATCAGTTGTACCAGACATTCTACTTACATTCTACTTACAGTGGTAGCACATGTGGTGTTGGTAGCAGTAGTGGCAGTGGCAGCGGAGGTGGGAGAAGTTCTAGAAGCATAGGAAGATGCTTTAACACCCTGAGAGGCCATACCACAACAAATGATGTAGGTCTGGCGAAACCTTCATCAATTTCTTCTTGGAATTACAATGTGGGTTGCTGCTTGGTTGATTTGCGTCTATTGTAACATTATTGTGTTTGACTTTAAGAAACACTACTTGCACAGCACACAGTTGAAAAAAAAATAGTTTTAACTCAGTTTTTTTTCAAGGATGCTGTACTCTGCCGGTAAGACTAATGGTGATAAAAAAAAAAAAATACTACACTGAACACACAAAAAAAGATTTTCTTTCTACAAACAGTTACAGAAAAGACCTTCCATGCTCCATGCTCGGTAAGTCAAAGTTTGTGTAAGACGCACTGGCTAGGCACAGCAGTAACCTAACCACTCACTATGATCAATGTCAAAGGCTATCTATCTCCCACTCTGAGTCGGAGTAAGTGATACTATATGTGGCTAGGCACCACAGTAATTAAACCAACCACCTCACCATTCTCACACTAGGGGGCAATGACAAAAGCTGGGGCTATCTGCCACTCCCACACAGGTACAGAAGTGTAGAACCAATCACCATCTAACTCAAGGTCTACCTCAATAGCAGTCAAAGTGTCTAGACTCTAGGAGAATCCTAAAGTACATCCTAAAGTATATAGATGTACTGTTACTGTTTCTCGTGTTTGTTTCCTGCAGTCCTACTCTGTCTGTTTGTTATCCTAGTTTTTGTTTCTTCTCAATCTCATTGCATTTTTATCTCACGTCTCACATGTTTTCATGGTCCTTTGATAACACTTCTCACTGCTTTGTACTTTTTTATTAGCCTTTTTCTTTGATGATCAATTGCTCACAACTCTTTTTTTCAGTGATTTATTTTGCCTTCCTTTATCCATTATCCCTCTGTGTTCCTCTCCTAACTCCAACTGTGTTTAACCCCCTGCCCCCTCTTACCCCTTTGTCTCATCTAACTCCCATGCTATTTTTGTCTTTTCTAACTTCCTAACCCTCGTTACCCTTTGTTACCCTTGTGTATCTCTTAATCATCATTGTGTCTCTTAACCCCTCATCCCTCTCTCTCTCTCTTTATCCATCCTTACCTCTTGTGTTGCCTCTAACTCTCCCCTTCTGTCTCACTTATCCCCTCTACCACACCTACCAATATTGTAGGCTGGCTACGCAGGACCATGGCAGGGAATGAGGCTGTGCATGTGTCTCTGTCCATTTCTGCAGTGTACACTCAGTGGTCAAAGGGGGGATTGATAAGACTGACATCAAATCCCTGCCCCCTCCACCAAGTGCCTACCACTCGTAACTCCAATTACAGAATGGAGAAAGGAATGTGTAGAGCAAGGGTAGGCAAGCACTACAGATGTTGTGGACTACACCCCCCATAATGTTCTTACAGTCATAATGCTGACAAAGTTGTAGGAGACATATAGTCCACGGCATCTAGAGTACCAAAGGTTGCCTACCCTTGCCTCATGCTTTGTCGCAGTCCCACTTGGTCACTCAACATAAAATTACATTGCAGGAAAGGGTTGCTGTGTGCACATGATCCTTCCTGTCACTATGGGGCACACTACCCCAAGACTGCCCATTACTATATTCCATTTTAGGTAGTTTAGCTATAACTATGAATTACAGATGTGGCGTGACTCACTAAAAAACCTAAAGTAATTGTAACCTTTAGAAGCTGCCAACAAGGGTCTAAAATGTAGGTTTTCCTTAGTCCAATAAAGATTGGGAACAACTGGTCAAGAAACTTTAGAAACAAAGTTGAGAAGTGTCCTTCCTTCTCAAAGATAGAAAGTTGCAACTCTGAAGGGGATTTAAATATTTAAGTATAACATGCACAAATGTATCTTCCATTAAATTGTTAGATATCAATGACATTGGAGGAGTGTGACAAACTGCATACAGACCAAATCGCTGTTGTGGCATTGCTGGGTAAACAAGTTGGAGGTTTGCTGTTAGCGAAGAGCAATGAATAGGAATTGTCAGTTCTATTGTTACTCATAATAAACAGAATTCTAAAGAGCTATTCACCACTTGCTTGAACCTCTCAAACCATTTTTGTACAGTTCTCTTACAAATAGGAACAGCGTGTTTCCCAGCTCCAATAACCTTTGTACCATGTGATTTTACAGTCTGCACAAGCCTTGATATCTCTGACAGTATAATCACATCTGATTTTCCAAACACTGTGTCTTATTGACAGTGTTCTCAAAAACGTTATTTTGATCATAAGCAAATTATGAAGATAGATGGCAATTTTTTTGGTGGGGCAGGGGGAAACATGAATTTATTTGTTTTGAAAGACCACTACTTTGAAGTAAGTAAGTGCTCACGTCGTTACCCATAGAACCGGCAACTCTACAAAGACGGCAGTTTAGTACCAGTTAAATGACATCTGTTATTTTCTGAACTACAATATAAAGTGCACAGTGGTATATTGCTCGAACATTTATGGTCGCAAAGCAAGTGAAGCCAGTTGTTTTGTAAGGATGCTTACATATAGGCTTGCTGTTAGTCTAATAGCCAGTGAATATATGATGGCAGTCTTTTAGTAACAGTCAAACAGCCTCTGTTATTTTCTGATCAATAGTGATGTACCGAACTGTTCGCCGGAGAATAGTTCCCGGCGAACATAGCATGTTCGCGTCCGCCACCGCGGGCGAACACATGCGGTGTTCGGTCCGCCCCCTATTCGTCATCATTGAGTAAACTTTGACCCTGTACCTCACAGTCAGCAGACACATTACAGCCAATCAGCAGCACACCCTCCCTAGCAGACCCTCCCACCTACTGGACAGCATCCATTTTAGATTAATTCGGAAGCTGCAACCATTTTTTATTTTTTTTTCAATTTATTATTTTTTTTTTTAGTGCATATAAATGTTACAAGTAGATACTACCCCCAGACACTCTGTGTTACTGCAGATACTCCCTCCAGACACCCTGTGTTACTGCAGATACTCCCCCCAGACACTCTGTGTTACTGCAGATACTCCCTCCAGACACTGACACAGAGCAGAATAGGGACTGTTCCCCCTACATAGGGTCACTTGGCAGATATGGATTGAAACCTATCCTAAGGATCCCTGATAAACACTGACACGGAGCCCTCCATGGGTGAAGATGGATTAATTTTTTTTTGTGCTCTGGTTTTTTATTTTATTTTTAAGTTCGACGGGTATGATGGCTTTTTATTTGGCCTTTTTTGGGGCAAAAAAAATGAAGATTTTAGAAGAAGAAGACGTTGAATAGTAAGTTGAATTTTACTTTACAGGGTAGTAATTTTATTCCCCCTTCACTATTTTTTAGGGTGAGGGGGGTAGGTAGGGGCTTTTTTATTTGGTTGTGTGACTAGGGGCTTGGGGACACACACTGCATACACACTATACACACACTGCACACACTATACACACACTACACACAATATACACACACTATACACACAATATACACACACACTGTACACACTATACACACACTGTACACACTACACACACTGCATACACACACTACACACACTGCATACACACTGCACACACTATACACACTGCACACACTATACACACACTGCACACTCTATACACACACTGCATACACTATACACACTCTACACACACTGCATACACACTGCACACACTGCATACACTATACACACACTGCACTAACTATACACACACTGCACACACTATACACACACTGCATACACTATACACACACTGCATACACACTATACACACACTGCATACACACTATACACACACTGCACACACTATACACACTATACACACACTACACACACTACACACACACTGTACACACTATGCACACACTGCATACACTATGCACACACTATACACACACAATACATACACACTGCACACACTGCACACATTATACACACACTACACACACTATACACACAATATACACACACACTGTACACACTATGCACACACTGCACACACTGCATACACTATGCACACACTATACACACACACTACACACACTGCATACACACACTATACACACTCTATACACACACTGCACACACTATACACACTATACACACTCACTATACACACAATATACACACACTGTACACACTATACACACTCACTATACACACAATATACACACACTTTACACACTATACACACACTGCATAAACATACATTTAAAAAAAATTGCAGCTGTTTTTTACATTTCAAAGTTGGGGAGGGGGGTGCCAAATAAAGGATCTGCCCCGGGTGCCAAATGCTCCAGGTACGCCCCTGTATAGAGGGGAGCCATGTTACTCTGTATATAGAGAGGAGCCATGTTTACACTGTATATAGAGGGGAGCCATGTTACTCTGTATATAGAGGGGAGCCATGTTACACTATATACAGTGGAAACATGGCTCCCTATATATACAGAGTAACATGGCTCCCTCTATATACAGAGGGGAGCCATGTTTACACGGTATATAGAGGGAAGCCATGTTATTCTGTATATAGAGGGAGCCATGTTTACACGGTATATAGAGGGAAGCCATGTTACTCTGTATATAGAGAGGAGCCATGTTTACACTGTATATAGAGGGAACCATGTTTACACTGTATATAGAGGGGAGCCATGTTACTCTGTATATAGAGGGGAGCCATGTTACTCTGTATATAGAGAGGAGCCATGTTTACACTGTATATAGAGGGGAGCCATGTTACTCTGTATATAGAGGGGAGCCATGTTACTCTGTATATAGAGAGGAGACATGTTTACACTGTATATAGAGGGGAGCCATGTTACTCTGTATATAGAGGGGAGCCATGTTACTCTGTATATAGAGGGAGCCATGTTTACTCTGTATATAGAGGACTGTTTGCGGTGCGTTAAACGGGGAGTTTGGTCTGTCACTGTGAAGCGGGCGTAACCCTTACACTACCTGATCGATACAACATCATACCTGATGTTTTAAAGCACGTTATTCCAAACAATTTAGGAATGTTAGGTGATTTATGCTCTTTATGGATTAAAACCAGACTCTGCATCAACTATGTAATTTTCCATGGCAGTTTTGCCATGGATCCCCCTCCGGCATGCCACAGTCCAGGTGTTAGTCCCCTTGAAACAACTTTTCCATCACTATTGTGGCCAGAAAGAGTCCCTGTGTGTTTTAAAATTCGCCTGTCCATTGAAGTCTATGGCGGTTCGCACGGTTCGCCCGTTCGCGAACATTTGCGGAAGTCGCGTTCGCCGTTCGCGAACCGAAAATTTCGGGTTCGCGACAACACTACTGATCAACATTACTAAATGACACGTTGTTTCTCCATCCTTCTATAGTCACAAAGCGATAGCATTCTTCAAACATTAAAATATATATATATATATATATATATACACACACACAAGGCATATATAAGGGATTAGATATGTTTGGGGAGTTCAACATATAGTAGTAGGAGTAACACATTTCTTTATCAAAGCCAGCTATAATTTGACATCCAATTAATATTAACTTTTTATGGACCAATGAAGCAGAGTTTTAACAAGAAGGAAGGAAAGGAGAAGGACCCAAACAGGTTGTCTGACTTGGTAATTGTGAAATACTATTATGCGTAATATATAAAATATACTGTCTAGGGGAAAATAACTCCACATGAAAAATGAGCCACAGGCGTTTGCTAAATTTGTTAATTTCAATTTTAAATATTAAAGCAAAGACCCCAGAAACTGACAGATCTGGTGTGGGTCCGGTGGCCACGGGGTGAGGGGAAGTGAGCTTTACTTATCTCAGGCGGTCCCTTGTGGCTGCTCCTTTTTTCATGCCAAAGGTCCTTTTTCAGCTTCTGCCAGGAGGCACGTCAGTGCTGTACTTTCACGCATGCGTGAGAATACAATACAGAGATCTATGGAGGATCCCGCGGAGTCTTCCATAGACAGAGTCTGAATCCCACTGCCATCATTGGCGACGGAGGACAATAGGTCCCCCCCATTGGTATTTAGGGCCCCCACCCACCGCTCAGGGGTGGGGGCCAGGGGGGAGGACAATAGGTCCTCCCCCCTTTTTTTACTTTAGGGCCCCCACCCGCTCAGGAAGGGGGGACCCTTTTTTTTTTTTTTTAACAGTGAGCAGCCACAGGCTGCTCACTGTTTAATAGACATGCCCCTACTCGCAGTATTGCGAGTAGGGGCACAATGTACTAATACTAAGTAATTTTGACTTAGTATTTGTAAATTTAGCCACAAACAAAAAAAAAATAGGGGGCGGACCGAACATCGCATATGTTCGCCGTCCGTGGCGAACGCGAACACGCTATGTTCGCCAGGAACTATTCGCCAGCGAACCGTTCGGGACATCACTAAATTTAAATAGTATGTTAAAAAAAAAAATTATCCACATGACTACATATAAGCACCAACAAAATCCCCCCCCAAATAAAAACAAAAAAAACAACAATGTAGAATGGGCTTTCAGACAATGCCAAAGCAGAACGTTTTCAATCAATAGAACTGATCAAACATCAGACACCAAGAGATTAATATAGTAACACAGTATGTGCAAAAATAGTGAATCAAGAAGTTCGTAAATAAGTTTATGTGCTTTAGACTGTTTTGTGCATACTTTGTGGCCTTTATACCCAACAAGTAGTTGCTCAAACCAAGACAGTCTGCAAGGCAGAACTATGTGCAAGCACTACAAACCTGCATCACTTGCATCATTACCTACGCCTGTATTAAATGTATCTGCTAAACCTGCAGCTAATGGATCTACGGCAGGTATTTCTGAATCTTCTCAACTCCTGGCTCTATATGTCTTGCATCAACTGATTCGGAACCACCCACCTCCACAAAACCTAGCTCTACAATAGCACCTATACACCACCAGTTAGAGACTCAAATGTCCATACATATCTTGGCAGTGATAGACTGAGAGAACTGGGGGTGGTTAAGCCTAGTGCTCTCAGCTTATAACTGTCATCCACGTAAGAAAACTATTTGTCGGAAAAACAAAAGTGGGTTGTGCCCAGAGACACTAAGCCGTAGTATAGGCATTAAGCATGCCTATAAAATGTTTCTGGTGTGCTGCAGTCAGTGTTAGGTCATGCATACAGAGTGTATTTGGTGTGTTCTAATTAGCATGAATTGAGGTAGGACGAGACTTGCCATTGTAGTTAATGTATTTATTAAAGATACATTGAGTATAACATTGGAAAAATGAAACTCAGAAATAAAAATGTAAGGGAAGAGAGCAACAAACTAGAAGGCTTGGTATTTAGAGTGTTATGAGATGAGCATATTAGTTCAATTAGACAGATAGAAATAGAAATAAAGGGAATAATGTAAAAGAAGAGAAAGGGGAAAGCGGAGAACACTTTGACAGTGTCCCAGGTCAAAATTCCTCCATGCAGATATGTTTAGGCTGTCAGCATCTCTGTAGTTAAAATAAGCAATTTCAGGGTGCGTGGCTTGGACGCCAATGCACATGGCCGCATAGTCCTTGAGCTCCCTGCCGACTCACAGCTAAATCGGATTTTATGTTCAGTTTTCAGCCCAAATGGGAAAGAATACAAACACAATGGGTTCCCAAAGAAACCCCAGAAAATATAAAGGGCTACAACATTGTCTCTTCATTAATATCCAGTGACCCAGCCGGACCTCAAATTGCAGGCTTCTGAGAGCTTGCACGTTTCAAACTGCTCCTGCCCGAAATCACCTCTATCGGTACTCCATCACATCTGAGCTGCACATATTGCGAACAGAGATGCAAGGCCTAAACACTAAGGTTGCCCACATGGAAGCGGACTGCGATAACCTCCTGGAGGCTCAGACCTCCACTATAGATACCATACTGCATCAAACAACTCAGCTGCGCAACATGGCCTTCCATATTGAGGACCTGGATACATAACACAAAAAGAACATGCATACAAAATGTTGTTTCGTTGGTACTGTTGGTACCCCACAGTGTCTAGCAATCATGCAGGTTTTGCCCTCAAACCTGTGTTGGAAGTGATGTAAGGAGGTGGGTACCTTCCTGCACTGCTGGTAGTAAGCCCAATATCCAAACCACTATGGACGGGAGTTACATCTCTACTCTCTCAAATTCTCAATAAACCATGCCCAATGGATCCTTGAGCTCTCCTGCTATCCAAAACTTTAGACCCTTACAGAGCAGAAAATAAATTGATACAAAAGCACTATATACTTGCAAGACAATATTAGAGAGGTGGTCCACTGTAGATATCGCTTCCATGACTAATATAGTTTAGAAAATTTGCAAAGCTATAGAAATGGACAAACTCACACTATAACTACATGACACCTCTAAATCCTTTCAAATAGTCTGGGATCCCTTGATAGAGATGACGCTTTAGCCCTGCAGCACAATTCACATTTTCCTCCAAGAGGCAACAGATTATTATTATTATTACTATTTATAAAGCGCCAACAAGTTCTGTAGCACTGTACAATGAGTGGACTAACAGACACGTATTTGTACCAAGACAAGTTGGACACACAGGGACAGAGGGATTGAGGGCCCTGCTCAATGAGCTTACATGCTATCGGGAGTGGTGTAATGTGACAAAAATGGTAAGGGTAGGGTAGAAAAGTAGGTTGCTAGGATAGTGTTCATTGAGGGCTTAGTGTTTTGTTTTGATGACATTGGCAAATGCGGAATCAGGGTGCGGGGAGGGAAAGCTACTCACAGTTTACCGTATATACTCGAGTATAAGCCGAGTTTTTCAGCCCATTTTTTGGGCTGAAAACCCCCAACTCGGCTTATACTCGAGTCATAGTCTGTATTATGGCAATTTGCATTGCCATAATACAGACTGGGGGGAGAGGGGGGCTGGCAGAGCTGTAACTTACCTGTCCTGCAGCTCCTGTCAGCTCTCTCCTCCTCTGCGCCGTCCGTTCAGCACCTCGGTCAGCTCCCAGTGTAAATCTCTTACTTACAGTGTAAGCTGACAGAAGAGCAGAACGGACGGCGCAGAGGAGGAGAGAGCTGACAGGAGCTGCAGGACAGGTAAGTTACAGCTCTGCCAGCCCCCCTCTCCCCCCCACTGAACTACCACTGGACCACCAGGGAAGGAGAGCCCCCCTCCCTGCCATATATCAAGCAGGGAGGGGGGACGAAAAAAAAAATATATAAAAAAAATAAGAAATAATAATATAAAAATAATAAGAATAAAAAAAAATTAATAATAACAAAAAAGGGGTATAAGGACCACTATGGGAGGGGGGGGGGGTATAAGGACCACTATGGGAGGGTGGGGGGGTATAAGGACCACTATGGGAGGGAGGGGGGGGATAAGGACCACTATGGGAGGGAGGGGGGGATAAGGACCACTATGGGAGGGAGAGGGGGGAAAAAGGACCACTATGGGAGGGAGGGAGGTATAAGGACCACTATGGGAGGGAGGGGGGGGATAAGGACCACTATGGGAGGGGAGGGGGAAGTAAGGACCACTAGGGGAGGGGAGGGTAAGGACCACTAGGGGAGGGAGGGGGGTATAAGGACCACTATGGGAGGGAGGGGGGGGATAAGGACCACTATGGGAGGGAGGGGGGGGATAAGGACCACTATGGGAGGGAGGGGGGGGATAAGGACCACTATGGGAGGGAGAGGGGGGAAAAAGGACCACTATGGGAGGGAGGGGGGTATAAGGACCACTATGGGAGGGAGGGGGGATAAGGACCACTATGGGATGGAGGGGGGGGTATGGGATGGAGGGGGGGTATAAGGACCACTATGGGAGGGAGGGGGGGATAAGGACCACTATGGGAGGGAGAGGGGGGAAAAAGGACCACTATGGGAGGGAGGGGGGTATAAGGACCACTATGGGAGGGAGGGGGGTATAAGGACCACTATGGGAGGGAGGGGGGGGATAAGGACCACTATGGGAGGGGAGGGGGAAGTAAGGACCACTAGGGGAGGGGAGGGTAAGGACAACTAGGGGAGGGGAGGGTAAGGACCACTAGGGGAGGGGAGGGTAAGGACCACTAGGGGAGGGGTGAGTCAGGACCACTAGGGGAGGGGTGAGTCAGGACCACTGGGGGGGGGGGGGTGAAGGAACACGGGGGTGGGGAGGTAAGGACCACTGAGGGAGGAGGAGGGGAAGTCAGGACATATGGGGGGGGGGAGGGGGCGGCAAAAAATTTTTTGCCTACGGCGGCAAATATCCTTGCACCGGCCCTGCACACACTGCATTCACACACTGCATTCATACACACACACTGCATTCATGCACACACACACTGCACTCATACACACACGCTGCACTCATACACACACACATACGCACACACTGCATTCATTATACACACACTGTAAATAAATATTCAATTAATATATTTTTTTTAGGATCTAATTTTATTTAGAAATTTACCAGTAGCTGCTGCATTTCCCACCCTAGTCTTATACTCGAGTCAATAAGTTTTCCCAGTTTTTTTGGATAAAATTAGGGGCCTCGGCTTATATTCGGGTCGGCTTATACTCGAGTATATACGGTAATTGATATGCTTTCCTAAAGAAGTACGTTTTCAAAGATCTTTTTGAAGGAGTGGACATTGGGTGAAAGTCTAACAGAGAGAGGAAGGGTGTTCCATAGGAACAGTGCAGCCCTAGAGAAGTCTTTAAGGTGAGTGTAACGGATCACCTGGCACCCCGACTGGGTACCTCCGTTGAAGGATGCTCCTAGCGCTTCCTGAGGACTCCAAGCACTGCAGCAGACACCACAACCACCGAACCGGAGAAGCATACGAATGATCTCAAGCATATGAATGCTGTAAACAGCTGAACAGGAAAAGCATACAATCAGCTTACACTCCTGGCAATCAGCATACAATCCAATTCCCCCAATAACGAGACGACACTTCGTTTTGAGGTCAAGCAGAACTGACTGTACTGGCACATACAGCTTCTTTTATTCCCAATCCACAAACTTAGTACTGCCCACAGGGTTTTACAGAATCTGTACAATACACCAATCAATCTGTACAATACACACTCCCACACAAGACACTCCCACACAAAATCCTCCCCTCTGCCTGTGATATGATTACTGAACACAATAGTTAATATAATTATCACAGGCAGAGAAATACAGTTTTTACCAAATATTAATAACTTCCAAAATATACATGCCACATAAACATAAAACATACATTTTCAGAATCTGCATGCTTGAAATATACACATACTCAAAAATCAGGGCAATCGGTTCAGGGGTTAAAAAGTTATGGGAAAGTCCTCTTTGACTAAATGAAGCATGGCTTTTCTGCCCAAAACCAGTTCCACAGAGTCTTCTACCCTGGAGATAATTGGGAAGTAATCCAATTATCTCCAAGGACAGAGGAAAAACTCCATTAGCCACATGGTAGCAACATATAATAAAATACAATATGCCCAAATACTGTATTTAAAGGGCTAAATCGCCTAGGGGCCATAGTCAGCAGGCAGGAGGTGGGCAAACAGGCTTCTCCAATGCCCAGTGGCGAGGTTGGTTTCGCCACAGTAAGCATCAGAGGTAGGAGTACGAACAGAGGTTAGGTCTCCGGCAGAGTGTAGGGGTATAGAAGGGACTTATATGTGTATTAGTGAGAATATGTAAGTTGGAGCAGCATTGTGTACAGATTTGTAAGCAAGTATCAGGATCTTACATTGAGTCATATATCTTACAGGAAGCCAATGTAGGGACTTATAAAGCGGGGAGACGTGGGAGATGCGGGCGGACAGGAAGATGAGCCTCGTCGCCGCATTCATTATAGACCATAACTGGGCCAGTTGGGAACGCGTAAGACCACTGAGAAGCGGATTACAGTAGTCAAGGCAAGAGAGGACAGCGGCATGGACAAGCACTTTTGCTGTATCGGGCGTTGAATAGGGTCAGATGCGCGCAATATGTTTGAGATGGAAGCGGCAGGATTTGGCAATTGATTGGACATGAGGAGTTAAGGAAAGGTCGGAGTCAAAGAGAACACCTAGGCAGCGAGCCTTAAAGGTAAAGCAGATGGTAGCGGCATTGACTTGGAGGGACAAAGACAAGGGAGTAGCAACACTTGAGGGAGGGAAGACCAGAAGCTCTGTTTTGGACAGGTTCAGATTAAGGAAAAAAGCAGCCATCCAGTTGCACAAATAGCAGAGAGGCAGTCAGAGACACGAGTCAAGAGGGGTGGTGAGAAATCAGTGGAGGACAGAAAAATGTGTGTGGGATCCACATAGAAATGATACTGGAAGCCAAAGTAGCTGATGAGTTTTCCAAGGGAGGCAGTGTAGATTGAGAACAATAGGGGACCAAGGACAGACCCTTGGGGAACACCAACAGAGAGGGATTGGGGAGAAGAGGCAGAGCTAGATAAAGAAATTTCCTTTACCACGCTACTTCTCTACTAACTACACTTTCATTTTATCTCTTCTCATGAACTATTCCTTACATTGGGGCCCGGTCCTGGGCTCCCAACTCTATTCTCTTCTTCTGATTTCTTTACTGCACTGCTGTTCACGTTATAACCCCTTCCCTTCCCTCCCATTTATAAATGTATTTGTACGTCTCGTCTCGTCTCGTCTGCATTCCTCCTGTGAATCACAAATCTTTCCCTGCCTCCCTCCTTTGATTACCACTGACCTCCCTCAGCTAACCCCACACTCAACATTTAGGTCACAGCTGGGGCGTGAAGGTACAATTTCGATTCTCTACCCCCTTATACTCCTCTCTTTAAGCGGAGGACCAGCTCTCCCCATGGAACCTTCAGTACTGATATTTCTTTTTACAATTTTTTTTAGATTTTACTGGAAGTTACTGGTAAAAGTATAATTCTGAAAGTCACCAACGACATTCTAATTATTGAACCCAAATTATTAATATTCAAATCTGTAAATCAAGCATGACACAATGAATATCTTTGCGGCCTGGCGAGCCATGAGTTTGCCATGCTTACTAAGGCAGAGTAGGCACTTGCTCTGCCCACATTGCAGGTGCCTACTCTGCTCAAATCAGGTCTTCCTGCTCCTCACTGCTCCCTTGCGCATGCCGTCTGTAGTGATGCCAGTGCCGGAATATGATGTCATTCTCTGTGCTATAGCGTCACTGGACGTCCTCACGCTATGTGAGAACCTCCAGCGTCGCTAAAATCCCCATAGGAAAGCATTGAAAGCATTTTCAATGCTTTCTATGGGGAGGTCTAATGCGCATGCGCGGCATTCCCGCGCATGCACATTAAGTTTCCCCCGCCGCCGGCCGCGCATGCGCAATAAGTCTCACCCGCCATATGACGTCGCGGGGAGGAGCGTGGGCGGACCCTGACCCAGCACCGAGGGACATCAGTGCTGGATACAGGTAAGTCACTGAAGGAGTTTTAACCCCTTCAGCAACCTGGGATGGGGGGTGGGAGGGAGAGGGGACCTGCAGTGCCACGAAAACCATTTGTTTTCCTGGCACTGGAGAGTCCCTTTAAATGGAGGCAGCTGCGTTCCAAAACCGCGACCGTCCCGTTGGGATTCACTGGATGATTCACAGGACAGGCACCCCCAACCCCAATGCACGATCATCCGATTATTAGTACTCACACTAAGGGTACAGAGAAGGGGTTCATCAGATTCAATGGAATGCAATGTTGACCCCCCCCCCCCCCCCCCCCAGTATATTCACCCCTTTAGACTGGTTATGTTGCATGTCACACCATTACCTAATACCATGTTAAAGATTTCCATGTGTATTTCTGTTCCAACTACTGAATCGTGATCACTCTCTTTTGCTCAGGTGTGCTGCACACATATGGCCTTTACCTTTTTTAGAAAAAAATGATATACTGAATTTAACTATGCAGCACTCATTGTTATCTTTATACACCTGAAAAATGTAAATTTAAAATATATGTATATATATACATTGGCCAATATTTTGCAATTCAGTTTTTGCCTAACTATAATTCACTGCTTAGTGAATAAACACCTTTAGAGTTAGGGTTCCAGAATTTCCAAAAAAGAGACCATTCTATGTTTCGAGAAAGTTTTTGAGAAGATTGCGTTCCTACAAGCAATTTATATTGAAAAAATATAAACACCTATGACGTCTGTACTCATACAAATTCATTTCATGTTGATTTGTTTTTCTGCTACGAGGAAAGAATTGTTACTGTAAAAGCAAACCACAAACTGTGAGTCTTTGAAATTCAATTTGCTTCCAACTGGAGTGTGTGAATTACCTGAACTGCAATGTTTCAAATTCAGCTTTAAAATTATCTACAAATGTAAAACAATATATATATATATTTCTCAAAATGGACCAATAATGATTTGACATTTTCAGCAGCCGTAGTGTTGTCATTTTAGGCAGGTTATAGTTTGCATCCATTAACATTAACATTTAAAGGCCAAGACAAAAAACCTTTTGCGCAAAATATTACCTTTTCATAAGTTGTACATATCTACCTAAAAACTTAGGGGGCATCAATCTTTTTTTTTTTCCTCAGAGAAATCTGCAAATGTGTTTCCAGAGAAGTGAAACATTTAAAAAGTATTTTTTTCTTTTATTTACTGATTATTTACAAATGTCAACTTCCAATACCCAGTAATCACAAATGAATTTTACTTTGCTTTCCATTTTTCAAAATATTTTTATTGTACATTTTGGCACTTTATTAATTCTATTCATTCATCCTTTAGAAATGCAAATACAAAAATAATGCTACGTTTAGTCCCTTAACCAGACTGAATCTCTTTAATGCCTTACATTGATAAGTAGTTACAAAAAAAAATGCAAATAGAAAAACATTAAATAATGATAAAAAAAAAATATTTATATTTGAATTGTGTTTGATGCAAATCACTTGGCTTTGCAACTTGTGCAGTGAATTTTCCTCAAGCAAGGAGGGGACTCCTCTGGACTTGCCTATTTAACTTTCTTTAACATGTTTGAACTTATTCTATAGGCAGAACTTAAAGGGATACTATAAGTGCCAGGAATACAAAGCTGTATTTCTGTCACTATAGCTCCCTCTGCCTCCCCACTCCCTCATGCTCCCCCCACTGCAGTAAATGAAGGGTTAAAAATTCTCTATTTGCTTGCCTGAACCCAGCGCCGATGTCCCTCGGCGTTGGGTCACGGCTCCGCCTCCTTCTGCATCCTGCAACTATGGGCGCTAATGCGCATGCGTGGCAAATGCCGCACGTGCATTAGACCTTCCCATAGGAAAGCGTTGAAGTAATGCTTTCTTATGGGGAAAGATCTGTGTTTATTAATAGGGCTCAGGGACGTCTGCAGGGAGTTCTGGTTCACTGTTTGGCACCTTTGAGCCATCTTTTCTCACTTTAACCGTCCAACCACCATTTCCTGGATTCGAACACGCACATGCACATTTCATTTAATTACCCTGTTTGGGAGTTTTTTTCCCGCGAATGCAGAGTTTGGGAGTTTTTCCCACGAACAGATAGGTTGCCTCATATGAACGACTTATATGTATTATGTTGTGAATGCTCTATTAGCCTTGCGTTAGTTTCCATGAACACACTCCTGGTTCTTCTACTTTGATTCGTGTGTTTTACCGTTTGTGGCAACATTTCCGTTTGCGGCAGCCATTTTCTTGTTTTTTTCCCGTGTCCTGACCCTAGTACTGCCACCAATGACCGGAACTCGGAGTTGGGCTTTGGTTTTAGTGGCGGTCAGACCGCTCTGGTTTTCCTGCTTATAATTACTACTGTTTTCAATTTCTGTAAATAAAAAATTTTCCTTTCCACTAGATCCTCTAATTTCTGGGTTAATCAACCCTTCACCTAGGTTATATTTTGTATTATTTTTTGTATTATTGCTCTTGTTAGTTATACATATAATAATGCCATTTGACAAAGATACTTCAGCCCCCTCTGGGTCTACAGCACCCAGTCAGGTTGTTTTTGATGAGCCTTCAGGTGATGGAGTGGTTTTCTCCGCGGAGTTTGATGCTTCTGCTGAAATGTAGACCCTGATTGATAATTCTATGTCAAAAGTCATGTCTAAGTTCCTAATATTGGCTACAGGAGTAATGTCTGACTCCCTGTCACAGACTTTTGCACAAGCCTTGATTCAGGCACAGAGATCGGCTCAGCTGACTAATACCCAGGCTTTGCCTTTAACGACTCCTGTGCAGCCTTTTCTGGCCGCAAAGCCCTTGCTAAAGTGAAGCACTCCTCAATATCATAGAGGGATATTACACCTTTCACAGATGGCGCAATTAATCTGCCACAGCGCAAAAGAGCCCCTAGCCGGGCAAAATTGGCTAGACTATGGAAGAGGGCAAAACCCAACTAGGTTCTGAGTCACATCTCAGCGATATTGAGGAGGAGTCCTATATGGATGATTCGGAGGATCCATCGGATTCTGATTTTGACATTGGATTTAAGGAGTCTGACCCTTCCCAAGACACTAGCATGGTTAAACCCATTAACATTGACTTAGAGCATGGGGCCTCAGGGGACATAGTTAAGGTTTTGGATCTCCATGGCGAACCCCTATTTGACCTCGATGATCTGTGCCACCAACGGTCAGCAGTATGGTCTCCCTCAGACCACGTAGCCAGATATATAGAGTCACAAGTACGCAAGCCTTTAGATAAGGTGACCTGAAATAAATTACGGGTAGAATACCCACGCCCTACAGTCCAAGATGACGCTTGCAGGTCGCTTGCAGTTGACCCAAAAATTATTCAATTCCAAGGGAAGACAGGCTAGAAGCCTAATAAAGGCCTGGATCTTTCCTTGTGCAACTGCCAGGATAAAGTTTTGGACATCCTGGGCCCAGCATCCAAGATATTTGAAGTGGTCGAAGCTAACCGAAAGCTAGATCATTCCGCCATACGTGGTTGGATCCAAAGAGTAATTTTCTTAATTGGCAATGCCAACACTGCGATGACCACCGAGCGTCTCAAATCTATATTATTGAAAATTGAACCAAAACTGGTAAACATGGCTCTAAACGAGCCGGGAGCTCAAGCCAAAGGTCTCCTTTTCTGAGACAATTTTGGCAAAGAGCTCGGTTCTTTTGTACATATGTTCAGTGCTCTGAAAAAAGCACAAACAAATATGCGCAAAGTGTTTAACCCTAGGGTTTTTGGTGGGGCCGGAAGAGCCCGGAGCTATCTGTCCGGCCGTGTTAACAGAAGTTTGTTTAGGCAGAACCGAGGCTCAAATACAGACATTATCCTCCTGGTTCAATCTATTCAACTCATCAAGACCCATTGGTGCCTGGAACGAAATTTGGATCCCGTATCGGCTCCTCTGACCTTGATTCTCCACTTCCTAACCTCAATATTTGATGATGGTAAAGCCTACCAAACAGTGAACCTCTACCATTCTTCCATATCTGCTGGATACCAAGGTGTGGATGGAGCCCCGGATGGACACCATCCTATGGTGTGTAGGCTCCTACGTGGTATCAGAGTTGCACATCTTCCGTTGCCACGTTATTCAGTATTATAGGACGTTTCTATCATCCTCAACTTTCTTGAATCCTGGCCAACTAATACCTCTCTATCCCTGAAGCAACTGTCAGCAAAACAAGTCATGCTTCTCTGTTTAATTTCCTGTAAGAGGGTTTCTGATGTCAGAACTCTGGATGGTACCGCTTGTTCCTATACTCCAGAAGCTGTACTTTTCGAAAAGTTTTATATCCATCTTTCCCTGACGGACCACTCTTATGTCCGGTCGCATGCCTACGAACATATAAACTTTGCACGTGTTCATTACGAGACCCATCAAAACACGAGCTCTTCGTTTCCTTTCAGAAACCGCATCGGCCAGTGTCTGCTCCTACCCTGGCTTGTTGGGTCAAATGGATTATGTCTCTAGCTGGTATTGATACCTCACTATTTTCGCCTCATTCAGTTCTAAGGGCGATGGCCTCTAAGGCCTCTTTGATTGGTTGCCGCATTGAGGACATTTTGAAAGCAGCTGCCTGGTCCTCGGAGTCTACCTTCCGTGATCTTTATTTTAGACCTATACAACACTTCGTGGGGACTGTAGTTTCACAGCTTTAATCCAGCATAATAGGAGCCTCCGTGTCTTAATAAAATTCACAGATTTTAGTATTAACATGACGTAAAGTCATGATTTTATTAACGACACAGAATTAAGTATTATCCCTCCCTTCCATCCCGAGAATTGATTGAATATGGGTAAGTTGAATTAACAGTAAGTCTATAAGAATAGGATTATCCTGTTTATGATAGTCAGAATTCAGTCTAAATTATGTCGATCTACTATTGTCTAGTTATGTTTGATGACATGCAATATGACTTATGCATACATCCAGTTTTATGCTAGAATATTACCATATTTCTCCTCTCTATTAAAGCTTAATTTTAACATTGTATCCTTATTGGCATTCTCTTTGTTGGTTTTCCGTTTTCTGTTTGATGGTTGTCCTTGTTCGGAATCACAAGAAAGAGGAAACAGTTTACTGGAAACTGCCTATTATGCTGGAGAGTAGAATCTGATTGGCTGTTCCTGTTTCTTGGAAGATATACCTCTCAGACTATTTATTGTTACCTTATTGTTTATGTTATATTTTTTTCTTTGCTGCTGAGGGAAATAACGAAAGAGTGCAGCATAATACTCGCCTTGTGTCGTTAATAAAATCATGACTTTACGTCATATTAATAGTAAAATCTGTGAATTAACCCCCGTCTTGGCAATGTTCCATACTTTCTACCACTAACAATTCTAAGCTAGCTTGTGTGATGGACCGCTGGCACTTCGACCGAGTACCTCCGCCAATCGATGCTCCTAGCACTTGCCGAGGACTCCGAGCACTCCAACCGACACCATCAGCACTGCAGACCCCACTTCCAGCGATGCAGCTACGCCGGGGTCTCGCCGTCTCTCACCCACCCTGGATCCAAGGCCAGGATCCAGCTTCCAGTGGGTGAACCTCTCCTAAATCCAGAGAGCAGGAACCAGGAACAAAACAAGCTCTTGCAAGAGCTGACTCTGGGGAGTATGTGATTATAGCAATCCCCAGAGTGTAGTTATCCCATCCTCCAAGCATGAGCCAAGGCTTCAAGAAAGGTGCAAGTACTTTTGAGGACTACCTGCCCGGTATTTATGCAAGTGTCCACCAGGTGGACACTCCCCTAGGGGACCTGATGGAACAATGGGACACATATTGGATATTAGCCGATCACAGACAATAAAGAGAAAAGAAAAATGGTCTAGGGTTCTCACAAGTAGACCCAAGAACATAGTATGGATATCTGAATAAATGGTCTAAATAAAAAAAACTAATATAAAATACAAAATAAAAAAATAAAAAAAATACTTTATTGATTATAAATATACAGAAAAACCTAACTAATCACTCAAAAAAACTATATGTGAATCCCAGAGGGAAGCTATAAAAGCTCAAAATGTCAGAATACCATATAGAGCAGTCCAGCATCAAAATACCAGAGGTAGGATGAAATAATTCCGGTGGCTGATCCTATTTAAAAGATGGATACAAAGACCACCTAAAAAAAAAAGCAAATCCTATTATACCTCTAAAAGATGTATCAAGCTGGCTGTGGCTACGGAGTATCTACATAGTATAAAATAGTAGCGAAATGTCCTAATAGTGTCAATTACGGCCAGGAGAGGTAAGAATCTAAAAGAGATGCTCGTTCCGAGTCATCTGCAGCCTCCAAATAAAAACAAGGGAAGCTGGCTCACGATACATGGCACATATAAATGCGGCAGATGTGTTGCATGTTGTTTTATGGCCAAAGAATCGAAAATCCTGTCCGACTCTACCGGTACAATTCATATCCCCATAAAACAATTTTTCAACTGCAATACTGCAGGTGTTTGTTACCTTTTAACCTGCATTTGTGGTATGAAATATGTAAGGAAGACTATACGCCCTGTCAAGAGACGGGTAATGGAGCATGTTTATTCCGTAACATCGGATAGAGACACCCCAGTAGCCAGACACATTAGGCAATATCATAAAGATTCGCCGAGAGGCATGAAGTTTGCGGTTATCGAACGGGTCTGTAAGGGCAGAAGAGGAGGTTAGAAGGGGAGTGCCTTAGAAGGGGAGTGCCTCAAGCTGAATGGTGAGTTTCAAGCTTTTAATTTTGGCGCAAACGTTCGCACCCACCAACCTACAGCGATTTTCAAATTGAGCCTGGCCCTCCCCTCCCTGTACATATAAAAAGAACACATTGGAGTCGGTACGGGTCACTCTGCCTTTGACAAAGGCGCTTTAGTAGCGCCAAAACGCGTTAGGCGATATGTTACTTTCACGTTTTGTTTAGCACAGTTTATTCTTTTTTTTTTTTTTGGGGGGGGGGGGGTTGTCAGCCTTTATTAGGAGCTATTTTTTGGCAGCTTTGTATCTACCAGGGAGCATTTAGACCTAGTGGCTACATTTGTATTTAGCTACTTAGCTACATTAAGTCCATGACCGTACTGCAAGTATATTATTGACTTTGTTCAGCATAAGGTAGTATCTCAGGTAGCCTTCTATTGTAATCAGCATGGTATTTTCAGATTTAGTAGCCATGTTAGCGACTTATGGAGAGATAGATTTATTTAGGTGTCTCTCTGTTTAGTACTAGCTAGTACTTTGAGCTACTTTACGCTGAGTGGACCAGTACCCAGTCCAGTGTTTTTATATATATATATTAGTGTCTCCTCTTTCACTAGTTGCAATTGTAATGTGAGCGCTACTTTAGTCATACACTGGATGGGTTCATACCCCAGTTCTATCTATAAGGAAATTTCGCTACTATTTTATACTATGTAGATACTGCGTAGCCACAGCCAGCTTGATACATCTTCTAGAGGTATAATAGGATTTGCTTTTTTTAGGTGGTCTTTGTATCAATCTTTTAGATAGGATCAGCCACCGGCATTATTTCATCCTACCTCTGGTATTTTGATGCTGGACTGCTCTGTGTGGTATTCTGACATTTTGAGTTTTTATAGCTCCCCTCTGGGATTCACATATTGTTTTTTTGAGTGATTAGTTAGGTTTTTCTGTATATTTATAATCAATAAAGTATTTTTTTACATTTTTTTTTTTTGTATTTTATATTTGTTTTTTTTTTATTTAGACCATTTATTCAGATATCCATACTATGATCTTGGGTCTACTTGTGAGAAACCTCGATCATTTTTATTTTCTCTTTATCTACGTTTAACCAGGGTTACCCCCTATTTTGGATATCTTCTAGACACTCATACATTCACCCAGTTTGGGAGATTGTGTGCTCTTTATCGTTTTTCCAATCACAGACAATACAAACAAAACACTCCCACAGTGACATCACAATCCCTCCTCTCTATCCTGGAGATAATTGGGAAGTAATCAAATTATCTCCCATGACAGAGGCAAGACTCCATTAACCACATGGTTACAAAAATACATAAAATTACACAATGTTACAATAACTACGTAAAACATACACATGCAACATATCCCCAGATAGCTTAGATCTGAGCGCACATTATTACTGAATGGCGCTCAGAACACATACATACAGTTCAATCGCCATGGAGCCAGAGTCTTTTCCATAGTCTTTCATTACACGAATAGGCTCCATGGCATAGCTATCTAGGGTAGCACTACTCACATACTGAAAGTCCTGAACACCCCGGCAGAAATACACAAATAAACCTTTCTGCAGGGTAAAATACAGCTATCAGCACAAGGGCCATAGTCGGAAGGCAGGAGGCTAGCTAGTAGTCCCTTCCAGGCACAAGTGGTGAAGGGCACTTCGTCACAGCTTGTGTTTACCCTGTCCATACAGGTAAATGCTGTCATAACAGTGCCATCAAAGCATATCACCAGCGTACTGAGTGGCAGCAATGATTAGTATAGGAAAAATAACTATAGACGTGTATTTAAAGCACCAGTGCCTTCATTTGTTACGGTGACTATGAGTATAACACTTCTAATAGCTCTTCTAGTTCCCTTCAAATATCCATTCCCTTAACCGTTTCTACAGATCATACTCGTTTTTGAATCTACCTCTGCACATTTGCAAGTAGTCTTAAAGTTGACCCATTTCTTGACAAAGATGCCTTGAAACATTAAAAAAAATTGCCATTAAATCCTACAATATCATGACAATCCTTGCATGTTATCTGTTATGAAGAGGTTAAATGAACACGGTCGTGAAAATCTTTTAATATCCTAACAGAACACTTATGGTATTTCAAAATGGTCTGCTCTTTCTGCCTGTAGAATTTCCGGACAGGTCATTTTGATAAGCAATGGATAGTTGTAAAATAGTAAGCTTTCAACTACTGCCTTTACAAAGATACTTGAGGCTTTAGGCCTAGCTCATTCTTAATATGTCCCTGGAGCCAGGGACTAAAGCAGCCAGCAAGCAGGTCCAAAGACTCTGCTACTGGAATCCCTAAACAAACTAGCCAGGACATACAGTTCCCAATGTAACTAGCATGTATTACTTTATTTACACTTAGTATTAGGCCCTATCTGCATTACATTAAACTTATGGTGAAGCATTTAATCCAATACATATCACCAAATCTAATGGAAAATCAAACAGGCACACACAAAAAAAAATTCAACACAATATTTATAAAGGGGTGTGGGAGACAAAGACGAACATAAAATATGTCCACTGCCTGCATAAACCATAATATGCAAATCGATTCGAATATGCAGATTATCTGCTATTCAGGTAGTGCACATAATTGTTGCAACCAACAGGTGGCGCTACACAGGCCCCAAATCCAGACAGCAGATAACACAAGACATTCTCCAAATAACATTACAATACTCACCCTGCACTTATGATGGGTACAGGGTGACTTAAACACAAGAGTCATCCAGGGACCTACATGGTGTGTTAGACATATGCTCCCAGTGATTGGGACTACTATCACAGACATATTGACAGCTTTAGAGTTAGTATTTCACATGTAAATGTTATATTGAAGCAATAGATCAAATTACTTTTGAGATCTCAACTGTATCATTATTATAAAGATGTCAGGGCCCAATTGGGACAGGGAGGTGGGGGTGTTTGTGGCCTCTGCCATATGTTTCTAGCTGGAGCTAGTCAACATGTCATATGTTATTTGTGTTTGTGCTTTTTAATTATATCTATAAACATATGTTTCCCATCCTTTCATTAAATTTTAATGTATTAAGTCAAGAGGAATAGATTTTTATCTTCATACGTGGGGGAAGTGGTATTTTTTTCAAGACATTGATTTACATATTACACATTTATTCAGATTAATTATTATTGTAGTTATTTATAAAACAGAAAATAACGATATCACGCAAAAAAAAAAAAAATGTTTTGTTTGTCTTTTTTTTCCAATGCATTCTTTTGTAAGGCAAGCCATTCACTGAGTTTATCGGGAACACGAACGAATTGATGAGTGACGTGTCATATTATATAATAGTTATTTTGCCAGAACCATGGCATAAACACTGGGACTACAAGCAACAAAAACATACAATTTTAGTAGTAAATGAAAAGAATATTTTAGGAGCTTGTTTTCTTGCTTTTTTTTTTTTTTGTAAGACACGCAAATTTGAAGCAAAATAGCAAATTACTTATTACATGCAAAAAATATATAAAATTGGTACAAAAATCATGAACTTCGGAATTTAAAACAAAAAGAAATAGAAGAATAAAATAATACAAAACAAGGGGGACAATAGGAAAGTAGCTTACAACAGAAAGAAACTGTCCTTATAAAACATGAAATAAACAAGTGCCAATTTCTGTGACTGGGTGGTTTTATTGGATAGCACGCTTAAGTTAGAGAAAATTACTACAAAACAACTACATCAATAATTGTTTGCTTTATTTACAACTCAAAGAAGTATAAGAATCCTCATGGCATTTCTCCTGTCATTTAACCATTTTAAGGTTTTTTGTTTTTTATCATGAGTGGCTGATTTTAAAAAAAAAATGGGTACATTAAAAAGAAAAATATTCTATAATATTTGTGGCATTTAAAATATTTAATATTATGACATGGTTTTGGTTTTATTTTTTCCATTTCAGACGAAGAACATGAAGAAATTTTGGGGTTTATTCGCCAAGCAATGATTGGTGATTTGAAATCCAACTTGCAAAATGGAAGTTAAAATAGACATTTTGGAATAAAACCACAAAAATCAACGGAGATATAAATCTTTGGTTAACTTAACGATAATGTGCCATTTGGTTAAAAGAACAGCTGATTAGTCCCATTAAAATGAATTTGAAATAAAATAAATTGCCTTTGTGAGTTTATTCTTTTAACAATGCAGAATAAAATTATACTGTCACATTCATAATAGTTTGAATGAATAAAATAACATGTCATAAAATATCAAGACTAAAGATTGAAATGTGTTGTGGAAAGTATCTAGTATTTATTATATATTAACCCTATTAATTGTCCTGATATGTAATGTTGGAAGTGGCCCTTTGTTTAAAGGTGCCCTAATTTGGAAACATGTGCCTATCAATTATACAATAAAGATGTTTTTTTGTTTTTTTTTAAATTTACCATATAAGAATAAAAATGCAACACATATGTTCACTGATACATTTTTAAAATTGATCATCTTACATAACCCCTTAATGGCCATTTACAAACAATGTATCTCATGATACTATTAGATTAGCTTGACCTGTTACCAGAAAGTGGTCAAAATGTGTTTTAGAAGTTAACGTATATACTCGAGTATAAGTCGAGTTTTTCGGCACATTTTTTGTGCTGAAAAACCCCAACTCGACTTATACTCGAGTCAATGTCTGTATTATGGCAATATACATTGCCATAATACAGACAAGGGGCTGTGTAGGAGGGGGGCTGGCAGGAAGCTCTTACTTACCTCTCCTGCAGCTCCTGTCAGCTCCCTTCTCCTCCACGCCGGTCCGGTCAGCTCCCCTGTCAGCTTACAGTGTAAGTCTTGCGAGAGCCATGGGGTCAGAGCGCGGCCGCGAGACTTACACTGGGACTTGCAGAGGGAGCTGACCGGACCGGACCGGACCGGACCGGAGGAGCTGACAGGAGCTGCAGGAGAGGTAAGTAAGAGCTCCTTGCCAGCCCCCCTCCTACACAGTGCACACCACTTGACCAACAGGGAGTGAGAGCCCCCCTCCCTTGCCAGCTAACAAGCAGGGAGGGGGGACGAAAAAATAAATACAAATTTAAATAATAAAATATTAATAATAATAAAAAATAATAATAAAATGTAAAAAATATTAATAAAAAAACAAAAAATTATATTAAAATTATAATAATTAAAAAAATAATAATAAAAATGCCCACCCCCCACCAAGGCTCTGCATCACACTCTGCATCACACACACACTGCATTCATACACACACACTGCACTCATACACACACTGCATTCATACACACACTGCATTCATACACACACACTGCACTCATACACACACACACTGCATTCATACACACACAAACTTCATACACACACACTGCATTCATACACACACTGCACTCATACACACACACACTGCATTCATACACACACACTGCACTCATACACACACTGCATTCATACACACACAAACTGCATTCATATACACACACTGCACTCATACACACACTGCATTCATAAACACGCTGCATTCATACACACCACACACTGCACTCATACACACACTGCACTCATACACACACTGCATTCATACTCACACTGCACTCATACACAAACACACTGCACTCATACACACACTGCATTCATACACACACACACATACACTGCATTCATACACACACTGCATTCATACACACACACGCGGCATTCATACACACACTGCATTCATACACACACACACACACTGCATTTATTATATACACACACTGTAAATAAATATTCACTTAATATAATTTTTTTAGGATCTAATTTTATTTAGAAATTTACCAGTAGCTGCTGCATTTCCCACCCTAGTCTTATACTCGAGTCAATATGTTTTCCCAGTTTTTTGGGGTAAAATTAGGGGCCTCGGCTTATATTCGGTCGGCTTATACTCGAGTATATACGGTACATAATTTTTAGAGCTAAGTTCCCTACAATAAACACTTTCACAAACTCAATTTTATTGATCCAGAGCTGCTTACTACAAGATATATTAGCACTATAGTCTGAAGGATGGGTAAATTTAGATGGTGACAACCAAATATGCTTGCCTACCATAGATTGGGTGCTTCTTATCTAGTCATGATAAGTGAAGCTAGGTGTTCACCATCATTTTCTCTTGGTATCACTGACCTATGGTAGACCATAGAAATGATATTTTTCTGAGACCTTATAACTTTTATTCTCGTGTCCTCCCTTCACCATTAATGCAACAATTTGTGCGAGAGCAGAAGACTCGTTTATTCTGCAGTTTGTCACCAGATAATTATGCAAAAAATGTACACGGTGGTGTTATGAAGCGAAAATGAGAATCTATCCAAGGAGAACAAGTTGGCTTCAGAAATAAATCTTCTGAAGGGCTTCAAAGATCAATAATAAAACCACAATGTCAAAGTTTACATTAGATGAAAATTGAAATACTAGCTTTAGTGTAACTATAATCTTAATTTTATTAATGACAGGAGGCGAATATTTTGCTTAAGTCTCTCTTTACTAGAACTCCACAGCAGCACATTAACAGAGAGATAAACACCAAAGACAAAAACATAAGGCATCTATATAAGGCTCCTCCTAAACCACCATTTCCTCTTTCACGCTGCGACAAAGTAACGTACACAATAATAACAAAAACTAACTAAAGAAAATATTTCAACATAACAATGAATGCCATCAGGAAAAACTTCGGATAATGGATGAACTTGAACTTCATCCTGCCAAACAGCCGATCCTAGGAACCGAAGTCGAACCATTAAACTGAAACGAAATAAACAGAATCGAAAACACTGATTAGTGAACGAAATGTACTGATAAAACATAAATCCCACGATCCAGTACTGACAGAATAAAGACATGAAATTCATCACTAATGACCGTCAATACAATATAACATGCACTTCCCACAACATCACCCCAGACTACCAAACCTAGCCCAGATAATCAGACAAATCGACAGAAAAACAATCAATGCAATCCATCCAAAACAAGGGGGGGAGAAACCAAACTGGGTGGGAAATATTCGCCTCCTGTCATTAATAAAATTAAGATTATAGTTACACTAAAGCTAGTATAATCTACAATTTTATAGCATGACAGGAGGCTTCATATTTTGCTGTTTTAACGCTCCGACAGCAAAGCAAGAGAAACATAGTCTGACGGTCCAAATAAACTGGCGCAAAAAAACTCCTCACGGGACCGGACCGCCACCTACAAAAAAACGTCCCGAGGAGAAATGCCCATCAAGGAACAAAACTCGGAAGCAGTAGCGCCGCTAACCGAATGCACTCCAAGAGTCGCATTCACCCCTACCAGCGTCAATCCATCTCCTCCATCGAGATTGGACAGGGGCGAAGGATCGAACATCAGAAACACGTCCGAACGAAACCAGACACAACAAGAGGACAAACACAGTAGAAAGCTGGCGAGGGGAAAAAACAAGGAACTCCGGCCGAATCCCGAAGAAAAACGCTAAAACCATACTTACCTCCCAGAGGGAAGGGTATTTAGGCGCCGGAGGACGTGCCAGCCTCCTCTCCCGTAGAAATCTGCAGACCAGCGGGTCCTGACCGAAGGGAAAAAACCTCCAAACGGAACACGCGCCGCCTAAATAAAGGACTAATCACAAGAACCAGATGGCACAGCCATCTCAAAACCTCGAGGAGGGACAAGACACTCAGCAAGTTGGTCACGGGCCGGAAAAAAGGGGTTCAGCATCTTCACCTAAGCACCAACGACACTATGAAAATCCATGTTGAGAGGACACTTCCCCTCGACCCGGGAGCTCAGGGATCCCAGAGAAAGTCCCGACCGATAGTGACGACGCCTCGACATACCAGTTACTCCCGAAAGAGTCCAAGAGGAGAATTCGAGAGGACGGTAAGAAGAGAGGACCCCGACAAGAAAAATCCAGAAGCTCCGTGAACCTGACCGCTCTCGCCATAGCGGAGTCAACAATACCAAGGACACATGACGACCACAAACTAGGAGCAACACCCGGGGAAAAAGGGCGAAAGGAGGAAACGCCTAAGCTTCCTGAGAAGAAACGACCGCACCCGTTGAAGCGCGACCATCATTGCGCACGCTGGAACCGAGAGTCAACCAAAGCACGACCGAATCCGATGGGCGTCCTGGAGGCGAATAGAGAGCGCCCAGTCGCTGGCATCCTTCCAATGTCTGGAGAACCAATCCGACGTCAGGTTTGGCTCCCACGGCTGGTACACCGCCTGAAACGCGATGTTGCGCTGGGGTAGAAACTGGAAATCCCTTTCGTCACCTCCAGTGTGCGAGACCGAGCGCCCTCCAAGCGGTCGGTATATTGCACCGCTGAAACCCTGTCCCTCCGAAGGAGGATGCAGCAATCTGACAGGTGACTTGCCAGTCTCCGAACTGCCAACGAACTCGCCATCAATTCAGGCACCAGAAGTGGAATTCAGACTCCTTGTTCGACCACGGGCCGCCCGTGGACCCGGTCACGCACGTGGCACCCCAACCCAAAGGCGTACAGTCGATTCCAGTACGAATTCTGGGGTTGGTCCGAATATTGCCTTGCCGTTCCATGCGACCATGCGCAGGAGCCACCAGCGCAGTCCAGTCCACACGTCCGGAACAGAAAATCATCTGGTCTGAAGAAGGTCACCTGCGTAGAGCATGGGCCTTTAACCGTTGTATGGTCCTGTAGTGTAGTGGGCCCGGGTATATTGCCTGTATCGAGGCTGGGAGGAGGCCCACCATGCGAGCAAACATTAGAAAGGGAATCCGGACTTGCCGTGATATCCATCTCATTACCTCCCGGGCGGTTGCCCTCAGTGCCAGAGGCGGACGGGGGACGCATTCCGTCGCATTGACCACGACACCCAAGGACTCCACCATCCGGGCAGGTTCCAAAGCTGATCTCTTCAGATTAACCACGAATCCCAGGAGCTCCAATAAGGAGGTCGCCGAACGCGTTCAAAGTCCGAGCCAGGAGGGATCTTCGCAGAGGGCTAGCACATCATCCAGAAATAACCGGAAACGGACGCCCACTGACCAGAATCGGGTGACCACAATCGTCAGCAGCTTGGTGAAGCACCAAGGACCGAACTGAGGCCGGACGGGAGGCACATGAATTGGCGAGAGACGCTATTCCAGGTGAAGCGAAGCAACCCGTGACCACTCTTGTCCACCAGGACGGAGAGGTAAGGATCCTTAGGTCTAGGCACACGAACAAGTCTCTCGGCCGGGGAAGGTTCCGATGGAGGTGAATGCCCCCCAACTTGAAGTGGTGGCAGACAACGAAGGTATTCAATTCCCGAAAATCGACCACCGGGAGGAACTCCCCCGACTCCATTTGCACTAGAAAATCGAGCCAATGGCGAGCAGAGTCCGAACCTCCGAATCTGTCAAGGAACGTTGAACCCTCGCGGTGATGGAGACACTTGGAGGTCCAACCCGCGTCAGTGGGGTGTGGAAGTCCATGACCTAATCTCATACAGTCCGATGGACCCCTGCGTTTGAAGGCACTTCCTGCCGCCTGTCCCTGCAGCGAAACACACTGTCTGTACGTAGTAGAGGGAAATAGAAAAATGGCAGGAGTTGTACCCACCTGCAGGGAATCTCGCTCGTCCTCTGGCACGGTCTCCACGACCTCTACCCACCCTACGAGTGTAGAGAGGTCTGGGCTGGTATGGTGGTGAAAAGACGGGCCATGGATCCGTGGGCCCGAAGACCAGCCGGGGTAACCGTGAGCGAAATACCTTTCTTATAGAGGACTGTGCATTATCCAGGGAAGCAAAAGTCGGTGCGTTTCTGTAGCTCCTAATGAGAGGTTCCCCGAACAGTAGGACTTATTGGCCGGGGGCCCAATACTTAGAACCCTGGCTCCGATAGCTCGGTGTCCATCTGAAACAGAGCGGTACACTTGCGTTCGGTGCAGATTAGCATTGCCTAGAAGGCAAATGGGGCGTAGCGCCCAAATCCGTCTGACGGTCGGGTCCAGGCTCGTACCATCCGTGTAGGCCATGTCAGTCAGGGCCAACAACCTGCACAAATGGGCTCAGCCTATCCAGCTGTCCATCTTGCGTCGAGCGGAGGTGACGCTCGACCCCTTTTGCGGGGTCCCGACCCGTACTATTCAATTACGAGGCCGCCAGGGGGTCAAAATCCGGGGCCGCCGCCCCCTCGTCCGGCAGGACGGGCTTGGGGCATTCCGCCCACAACTTCTCGCGGGCCTCCCCTTCCAGGGGGCTGCGGGTCCAGTAGTGCACGAATAGTGCCAAGTGGTCGGGCAGTGACCATTCCGAGGGTCAGGGGTGTCGGATAGACCGAGGGTCAAACAGAGGTTCTCCGGCATCGTCTCCCAGTATCGCCGTGGGGGCCTCTGCCGCCGGCGCGTCTTCATCCTCCCAGCGCCAACCGGGACCCTCCCACGGTCCACATCCCAATCGTCTCCTCCATCCGAGGGAGACAGGTCTGCCCGCCACTCCTCCAGCAGGCCAATGTAGGGGGGTAAAGAGGCCATCTCCCCTGCGCCCGAAAGGCGGGGGCGCCTGGCCGGTGAGGTTCGACAACCTCGAACCATGTCGCTTCGCCGGAGCTTTGTCCTTCCGGGAGCGTGGTTCAGGGCCTTCACCCTTCCAATAGCGCATGTGCGCACTTGCCTGCTCTCTTTCGTGAGAGTCTGACTCAGCCGAGTCGTCTGCCAAGCAGGGGGATCCTCTCGCACCCCTGTCCGGTTGTGATTGCGGGAGGGCCCTAGCCAGGGCTGTCTCCCCAGTGGCGGACACCGCCGCATTAATCAATGCCTGCAACTTCTGCTCCTGCGCAGAAGGCCTCCATAATCTCCGAGATGGTTGTAGGTGATACCTAAGTAGACAGATAACAGGTATCCCCAGCAGGCAGTAGGGGCCGCACCCCTATAATTGGCAGAGGCAAGTCTTAACGCATGCCGGCTCAATAACAGGGGTCCAGGAATGGAGCCGCCAGGCCAGTAGCATGCGTAATATGGCACAGACAACGCAGGCCAAATCATGGGGCACAGACAAGGCTGGCCAATCAAGGGGCACTGACAGAGCAGGCCAATCATAAGGGCACAGACAAGGCTGGCCAATATATGGGCACGGGTAGAACCGGCTCAGTGATAAATGGAGGCAGGAAAAGCGAATCCCAATAGGTGACACGCAGGTAAATCTTGATATAGGGCGTGCAGGGTAGAGATGTACCAGGTCCCCAGGTCAGGTCTAGACCAGTGCGGGGATAATGTCACCAAGCGGGGTCCCACGTAGGAAACCTGCCGATGCCATGGGTAGACCAATCCTCAATTAGGCCAGGCAGTCTGTACAGAGAAAACGGGATAGGCACAGATCCAAGCACTGAGTGCGGCTGCAGTAGCAGAGTTTTAACGACATGCATGCTACTGCCACTTGCATAGAGACAGGGAGAACAGAAAAGAGCCTAGCTAACCCAGTATAGCAGAATATATAGGTTGCACAGATTGGGAGCATAAAGTAAAAACTGAATGATATAGGACAAAAAAATAAAAAATATAGCCATATCACCGTTTATTATATAGAAACTCAATTGTACAATATAAAGTATTAGATGGTAGAGGCAGTGGTATCTAGAAGGTAGGAATCAATATGTTTAATCCCCTGCAGAAAGGGAAAAACGTTCCAAAGCATAAAGTAATCAGGGATATGAAAAAAACATTAATAATGCCACTGAAGGAAAACGGGCGGTCCTGCGCCTTTAAGTGCAGTGTGCACACGCGGCATGAAAAGCCGAGAGCCGCGCACCCCCGAACCCGTACCATGCGGTCGCGGGGGAAAGGGCGCACAGGAGCCGAAGCTAAGCGGCAACAATGAGACCCCTGACCCCTCCCCACGCCGCCCGTGAAGAGACTGCTGAGCGGGGACGCGGGAGGGACAGGGGAGCAAGTAGAGGATTCCCGCCCGGCGTCGAAAGACGGCAGGCGGGAATCAGCATGTGGGGCCACCGGAGTCTTTCTCCGTGGCCCCAACAGTCGGTACGGGAGGCGGTCAGGTGACCGCTTCCCGGCGACCGGCAAACAAGAAAAAACAGGCAAAGGGAAAAGAAGGATAAAGGGACAGACGGCAGAATAGAGCCAGAATAGCAAAAACGAAATAGGAGAAAGTAGGGCAAAAGGACGGCAGGCAGTCAGAACTGCCAACAGAAGGCACACAAACCCCAGAAAAGAAGAGGTAATAAAACGAAACTGTAAAAGCACACAGCATAAACACAGGAGGATATAAGTAATAAACCACACAGCCACCCATATAAAAACAGGAGGCAGTGGTACTCTGACCTGTACTGTTCTGCGGAGCAGCAAAGAAAGAGGAAATGGTGGTTTAGGAGGAGCCTTATATAGATGCCTTATGTTTTTGTCTTTGGTGTTTATCTCTCTGTTAATGTGCTGCTGTGGAGTTCTAGTAAAGAGAGACTTAAGCAAAATATGAAGCCTCCTGTCATGCTATAAAATTGACCTAATATTACTTTCCCCATGCAAGTATGTTTTTTTTTTTTTTGTAAATATACTTTTTATTCGTTTTTCATTCAACAATAAACCGTGTGGCTCGCAGGCCTCAATTCGCATGTATTCATATGACTTATGGTTATAGCAAGTTAAGTTTGTGCATATATCTGTTTGGGCTCGCAGGCCCACAAGTATGATGGACACGCAGGTCCCTTATATTTTATTTACAGGAGTGTAAACCCATGTATCCCGACCTTCGAGCTGGGTCCCTATCTACCTTATCCCATCCCGGGATCCCTCTGGCTTTCTTGTCTTGGTGGTCTATTGGAAGTTAGCCCTCCCTAGCTGTCCTCTGTCTCTTTCTCTGGGCTCCCGTACCCCGTGGTCACACCTTCTGGGGTGTGGTCTGGCTAACATGCAAGTATGTTTTAAAGGCAATTTGTATGCTTGTAAATGAAGAACACTTGTACTTCTAGTATATATGATAATAGTGAGGTCTAAAATTTCAACTTCTAAGCTACTAGCCAGAGGTTAAAAAAGTTACCTGCTACTTTAAGAATTGGAGGCTCATGTTACACACACAAAGGCCAATGGCTAGCAGAGAGTGGACATTTCGGTGCACATTGGATTTCGTACACAAAAAAGTACTATAAACATATAAACAGTATGATACAATAACACACAAATAAAGATAATACCACCATATAAACAAAACAATGTTTCACTCAAGACTATATGTTTTTAGAACATGTAAATCCCATACATTTATACTTGAACACAATTATTGTTACCGTTTATGTTGTATCGCTTGAGCATTTTCTGTCTTTAATTAAATACTTGAAACAGTAAGATCGAATCATCACAATGACGAACACAAAAAGCAAAAACGTAAAACTGCTTTACAAATGCAATAAGTAAAATAAAAAAGGTAACTTTTTTAAAGAAAGTTTGTTATCAAAATTGTAAAAGAAAACAAATTTGGTAGACATCAGACAGACATGGAGACGTTTCATAGCAGCTGGTACTTCTAAGGCTGACTAGGTTACCAGACCATGATGAGTATCTATGTCTAGATGCTGAGTAACAATGTATCCTTTTTACACAGACTGATTTCTAACCACAGTTATTGTAATTTAAAGACACATTACTGTGAGTATTATTGCTGTGGAGCTCTATTATACACTCAGACACACCAACAATATTGAGCTCATAGAAAAGACAGACACTGGCATAGAAAAGAGAGACAGAAGGATCTCAACCCCAAATAGGGACTGCACTTCCTCAATAGGTAGAGTTGGGAGTTATGCCTTGGAACTGTTTATTGGCAATGCTCAATTATGCTGTGCTGGTCTGATGAAGGTTCATACGTGATGTCACATCTCCCTGGGATACAGGATTTCACATCATACAACTCCAGCAACTGCTGTCAAACCCATATACTCTATGCTCAGTATGGGTAGAACCATCCACACAAAGATATGATTTTGGTTTTCGTACTCCCCAGGCCAAAAGTTGCAAACCCTCCACTGCACCATGTGCTGTTAACAGACTCATGAATTGCAAATAAAAGGAAATGATTGTGTGTTTAAGGTCCCAACAGCTCCTCCAAGTAGTTGACGCCCTGTTTGTGCAGTGCGTTAAGTAACAAAAAACAAAACAAAGACAGCATCTTTATATTTAATAATTGGCATAGAAACCAAGGAAAATCTGGGGGGATCAGTATTTGATAATATTCCCAGCCCCACATGTTATCTTAAGAGGTACACCCAATTTTCTACACCTGCTCACCTTCTTGAAAAGGTTTTGTGAGCATGACATGCATAGATACTATGTGTCCCCTCCCCATTATGTACCTTTTTTATTACTTGCTGAGCTTTGTTTACTATTTCAGTACTTCAATTGTCCCCGACAGCATCATCTGTTTTATTTTTTTGTTTGTTTTTTATTGTGATAATAAAACACATTGCTGATTAGGATGGATGAATCCAAAAGGTGATTGATGTAAAATGTCAATTTTAAAATGTTTGTTGCTAAATGAAAGGGGTTTCTGTTAGCTGCAAGGTATCATAATTGCAAGGTCTATTGTACTGGTCAGGCTGGGTACTCTATAAATGACCACTGAGATTATTTAGCTGACTACAGTTAAAACCAAAGATAAAAGTTACTTGCACACTATCCCAAATCCCAATGCACATTTAAATAACTGAAGGTTTTTAAGTATCACTCCAATGGCCATTTAAGTGTAAGCTCACCTGCCATGTCAAGGCAAAACCACCTTGGATGAGTCCCACACTATTCACCTTGTTGCTTTCAGCTAAAGGTAAAAATCTCCAATGAGACAGAGAAGAGTATTTATCCAAACCTGTACATACTTATTAACCCTTAATAGGAAACACATAGGGTGAGTGGCAGCATTGTAACAAGGCTGTGTGATACAAAGGCAAATACAAACATACAAAAGTAAGCCCTGCACTCAAACTCCCACTACTACTGGGCGGCAGCAATGACTATAGTACCCTTAACCCCCAATAGCCTCCCGTTATTTAAATGGGCAAAGCAATCTGGGATAGCATTTTTCTTTGGTTTTTATTGTATGTATTTGGGCTGTTGTGTACTATACTCATTGCTGTTGCCCGGGAGTAGTGGAAATTTGAGGCGCAGGGCTTAATTTTGTAAACTGATTACAGTTGCTCTAAAGCACAATATGCAAATAGTACCTTCCACCTCAACTTTAAATATAAGAAACAAAATTTGGACTTCACACGAAAATATATGTAAGGTGCATTTTACACCTTAACTCCGCTTCATACCAGACTAGAGACTAGAAGGCAAGTGAAAACGTTGAGCCCATTAGCTCAGATTATTGTTTTTTAACTTTATTAGGAAAAAGGTCAGTTCCAAGACAAAACCCACCACAACAATAGTGAACATATTATTGTGGCGGTCACCCCGAGAGAGGAGGGGTATCCACCGCCAGAGATGTCCTTTTGCCCTAGTGTGGGTAGCGCTGCAGTATTCCCAAGTCAATATCCAAGCAGACCATAGATCCAGTATAGCTGTACAGCTCTTATAAGAGCTAGTGGTTATAGCAAGTATAGCTGTTCCCTACAATCACGAGACGAGGCTGAGTGTTGAGGGTGAAGTGAACTGATTCTAATGGGACCACACTCTGCCTTTTATGACAATCCCCATGCAAGGGGTACTCACACCTGGACCTGATGGAAGACTGTATTACAAAGTCACAGACCAATGACAAAAGGGTTACAATACATGACAATCCCATACAAATCATACAATCCCTCCCCTCTGCCTAGGAGATAATTGAGTCAAGAACTGTATTAACTCAATTATCTCCAGGCGAAAAAGAACACAATTTACAGGCAATCCGAAAGTACCCCAAAAACTCACATAAACCCCTCAAAAAGTATAAGTATATAAGTATTCACCGAATAGTGTCCGATAATAGTTCCATACACTCGACAACCAAACACCGTTTGCCAAAACAAGATGGCCGCCGCCTTGTGTTCGTCCATACGAACGGCTGTCACCCACCGACCACTTGGAACGTTCAAGTGTTTCCAGTTTGTATAAGTGTTAGTGAGGTCAATTGGGTCAACTTGCGGCACACGACTGTTCTAGGTGGTCCATGTGTTCAGTACTTTGTTCGGTATACGAACCAAATGGGGCAATCTGTTTGGTTAGGTTCGTATACCGATCTAGTCAAAGCAAAATTATCATCTAGGAACAGGGGGCTCTGTTACAATTAGCTAACTAGTTAAAAACCTCCAGTCTTTATTTCAGCAAGATTAAAAAGTATGTTGCACAATAATATGCAAAATTTAATAGAAAAATCAATCTGTGTCACTTGTGAATTCACATAGGTGGTGGGTATCAGAGGTGTAACCAGAGTTATGGTCGCCGGGGGCAGAACAAAAAAAATATTCTGCACCCCCCCAACTCAATGTATTACCCCCTAGACCCCATTCACCCTGTCCCTCTGGTTGTAAGGCTAATTCAACATATGTAAAGACTATAGTATTTGTCAATAACAAGCATTGCATTTTTCTTATGTATAAACACTTAATGTGTTAGAAATAAACTACTGGTGACAAATATAAGTATGTTTTGTGTGTTTGAATGTATGTATGTATTTATTTGCATGTAGTGTTGAATGCAGTTGTAGGTATATATGTACTGTTGCTCATTAAAAAGCAGTGTTGTACTTGTGTTTAGTGTTTGAATGTGTTTGAAAGTGTTTGTATATAGAGTTGATGTTTTATTGCTGGGATGCATGCACATACACAGCCCTGCACATACGAACTGAACCACACACAGACACATACACATGCATAATACATACACTGACACACACAGATACACACTGACTCATACACACACACAGATACATTCACGCAATAACACACACAGATACATGGACACACTAGCACACAGATACATACTGATGCCTACAGACAGATACACACTGACACATACACACACACATACATAGATGTACACATACACACACAGATGCACATATGTACACACAATAGCACAAATACACACACATATAATACATATACATAAATGGCACATACACATATAGACACACACATATAACACATAAACACATTTACACACACAGATAGCACATACACAAAAATTTACACATGCACACACAGATAACACTTATACACAGATATACACACAGATATGCACGCAGTTAACACAAAAGGGAACCTGGTTGCCCTGTTAAAGGGCTGCAGTGCCTGAGCGGGCCCATGATCAAAGATGGCCATAGGGTGGCCCTAAGTGCATGGGACGTACCGTCTGTCCCCCCATTACGCTGTTGGTGGGTATAGCTATGTGTTTCATGCTAGTGGATTAATTTTATCACATACATACAAAACTCAAGTTATAAAGGATCAAGCACCGGGCTATATTTGTTACTGCCTAATGTTGCATGCATACTATTACCACAGGATGTCACCTCCCTGTGGTTACACCCACCATTGTTACCTTAATAATTTTTAGACGTTACCAAGAATAATTCATAAAATTACATTACTGCTCTGTTGGGAAATAACACATTTAATACTGCATTTTGCCCATTACAAATTAGGCATTCTGGAATGTATTTATTAAATAACATTTCATGCTATCACTAATATTTAAAATTATTGAAAGCAAATCATTTGCCTACCGTTTCACATATTTCTAAGCTTCAATACATTATTTTCCTGGATTCTACATTAACAAAAACTTTTACAGAAGACTAATCATAATTTGGTAATCCAAAAGGCTATGCTACCAAAAGGACATTCATTTGCACGGCTTGATAAATCAGAACACGGCTCGGTTGTGCAAATTCATGAATTTCATAAACATGCCCCTATAGGGAGTTTGATGAAACATTTAATAGCATAAATCTAAGTACAATTTCGGACATGGGTTAATAATATGTTGCATAAAAATTCACCGCCGTGCCTATACCCATTACAATGATGACACTTCACAGCAATTTAAAACATACTTTATTTTGTCTCTGTTAAAAATAAAACATTAAAAATACAGTGACCCAGTATTAAGAGCCTGTGTTCCTCTGAAATATGCAGTGAAACAGTTAAGCTTGAGATCTATTCTTGATGTGGGGTGCAGCTGTGATTTTTACGCTAATTTACATAGCAATTTGGGACCACTGGGCTTATACCTTTACAATACTCTATAATTTTGATCGCCAAAAATAGCATTGTTTGCTTCAAGTGAGAAAAAAACTAAATTCAATACAATTTTCTTTTTTTTTTTTTACATTTATGCTAATGAATGCAACCTTCGTTTGTCCGTCATGAATATTTTTTTTATAAAAGTTTTAGGTTTGTTATAGTAACTGTGCAGGAGAGTTTTTGATGTATATCTTCGTGAAATTGTTTTTTGTATTGATATTGGACTTAAGGGACTGATTTAAAGCAGTTATGTGGGGCTTCCCTGGGGCAACTCATATTAAGACATCTTTTAGTCCCTTACGTTATTTGTCAAGTACTTATTTCCAATACGATTGGGACTTCAACATATGTCATCATGCAGACAGTAAATGATTACAAGTTATAGAATTGTCTAAGATAATTCTCACGGTACTGTGGGTTATTCATTACCGTTGTCTGGAATAAAAATCCCACATTCATTTGTCACGTGTCTTATATGGAAATATACATTTAATTTATAATCAGAAAAAGATCGTTCTTAAATGCCCTTCCAAAAAAATTATAATAAAACTAACTGTAAGGGGGATAATTATTTGAATGTTTAATACTCATTCTACTAATAAACATACAAATTTTCGATATCTTACAGGTGTATTTCTTCCGGAAGGTCAGCAAATTTTTTTTTTTTTTTTTAATTGGGTGAAAGAAGAGAATAAATCAATAAAGTTGATCCACAGAACAATGAATAATAAACCAGTATGATATAGGTAAATGTTTCTGTTGTGTGACAGTCTGGGTGAAAGTATCCATGTGGCGAAACCAACCTTGCCACTGTGAACTGGAGAAGCCTGGTTGCCCGCCTGCTGCCTTTGGACTATGGCCCTGGGAGATTGGGCCCGTTAAAAACAGTGTTTGGTCTTAACAGAGTGCATGTCACTCATTCTGGCCCTTTAATTACTGTGGGAGAAGGATTGGCACTTTTTATATGGCACTTCGGATGCAGCCAAAGTTGTCGAAGTTGCCGAAGTGCCGAAGTTACTGAAGTTGTCGAAGGCGTCGAAGTGACCGGCATCGGACAAAGGACCACGTGGCAGCGGCCATTTTAACGTTGAACACCGCCGACCCTTACCATCGCCTCCACTTCGACATTTCGACTAAAGTCGAAGTACCGGCAACACTTCGCATGGGACTTAGCCGTTTTTATGCAGGAAACTGACCGACCGCACAGCCCAAATCCATGGAACTGTTTTGGGCAAGAAAATGTGCTTGCAGTCGGTCATAAAAGAACTTCCGTCTAACTTTTGATATACTGGAGGGATTTGTATGATTTTTGAGAATGTTTATGTTTAAAGTATGCTGAGTCTGAGGGGGTGGAGCCTGAATGCCGATGAAGACGGACGTGTGAATCCTGAGCTCCTTTACCCCGAGCACACAATCAGCCAGCATCAGCGATAAAACTTAACCATCCACTCCTAAAAACGAGCATTATACAACGCCAACACTGCCTCCTCCACATCTGCACCATGGGCGGCAACAAAAAACGAAAGGAACATACCCCCTCGGTGGCCACGCTTTTCGGCGCCTCAGAACAGGGGCGGCCATCTTCGGCCCAATCCGCACGACGATCCGACTCAGAATCGGACGACAGTGATGTCCCTGGAGACACTGCAGCCCCCATCACGATGGGCAACCTGCGACAACTCCTTAAGGAAACGTCCGAAGACATCAAGGCCCACACAGCAGCAGAACTCGAAAAGCAAATGGCGGGCCTCAGAACAGACATAGACGCACTGGCAGAGCGCACCGCGCAGGCTGAAACCGATATCTCAGACCTAACTGCGGCGACTAAATCTCATAACCATGAATTATTACTCATGCAGGACAGAATAGTCCAATTGGAAGATGGCTTAGAGGACCTCAACAACAGATCCCGCCGGAGTAATATAAGAATTCGGGGCCTGCCTGAAACGGTCACCACGGAAGCCATCCTCCCAGCCGTCCAAGAAATCTTCTCCAATCTTTGGCCAGAAGCCTCTACCAACGATCTCAAGATAGAGAGAGCACACCGAGCACTACGGCCTCTCACACCGACCCTAACTAGGGATGCAATTGTGAAATTGCTCCTATTCACTACAAAAGAAAAACTAATGGCTGCGGCCCGCACAAAGCCACCAATGTACCAGGGACACCAACTACAATTGTTCCAGGACTTGGCCCAGTAACCTTGCGCAAAAGGAGGGAACTCAAACCCCTTACAACTGCCCTGGCACAAAATGGCTGGAAATACATGTGGGGCCACCCTTTTAAATTAATGGTCCGAAAAGAGAATCACTCCTACACCCTCCACTACCCTGCAGACATGCTGGACTTCGCCAAACATATCGGAGTGCCACTTACCCACGCAGCAGCTCCTACTACCAGAGTCACCTCACAACTAGCCCGCCAAGCTACCGGAGAAGACACTACAGCACAACGCCAGTCCCAGAGAAACCGGTCGATGCAGACACCCAAGAAATGAACAGGACGGGATTCGTGAGGAAACAGACCGGGGACGTTGGTAACCTTTCCTGGACTAACCTCCACACAGGACTGCAATACAGGTTTAACCCCTACTGTACCACCCCCCCGGTACATGGTCCCCCCCCACTCCCGCTTAGCTGAGCACCCAACCCCATTGGAGACATCCACCGGCAACTGGGAGCCAACCCCCAACCCGGCAGAGACCACCCATGGGGACCCAACAACCTCAGCCCTACACATTACCAACCTCACCCGGCTAATAATAGGCCGAAAACGAGGTCCCCAGGGTGGGCTTAGGAGGTGACAACCCCCCCCCCCACCCTTCTTCCCCACCTCCCTAGACAACCAGCAGGCCTAATCGAGAGCCAACTGAACATCCTCCCCCCTGCTACCCCATGAATCACGGGGGACCCCCCCACCTACACCCAAACAGGCCTGTTCCAGGGACCCGCTAGAACCCTCAACAGAGACAATGAGGTAACAGAGACCCACAGAATCAGAGCTCCAACGGCGCACAGGTGCTGTATTTAGGTCTCATAACAGTTTATAACTTGAGATTTATGTATTACCTGTATGCTATAAATAATGACAACCAGCCCATGGACTTACCATGGGCCGCCTACCAAGCCCTCGATATGGGTAACAGTATATTATTGTAATCTGTATGAAACGCAAAGGGATAACAGGGATATAGTGACGCCTGACTTATAGCCGGGGAAATACAAGACAGGGAACAAAAGACCTGACGCATACGGAGGATATCGACATACAGGGAAATAGACATGGGTGGTTTCCCCCCGACAACATTAGTCAACACCACGGCCTCACACAGGGCACCTGCCTCACCCCAGAGAACCATAGATGAGCGCAAACAAGCTGGGCCTGTACAAAACGTACCCAGAAACTAGGGACACATACTCAGGGGAATGCAAGCCCCACACCTACAGACCAACGACCTTTGAACCCTAAAGACCCCTAGGTACCACCCACAAGACAGGGAGATAGCACACACCCAAATCGAACAGAAACTAGAGGCCACCCGCACTTACTAGATGAGACACGACCTCTCCCTCTAACCACGCTAGAGACCATGAAACAGTCAGACCAGGGGGAAACAGATTGATAATATGTTATTTAATGTTGAAATGTTGTAATGTTGAATTATCATAACTGTTCTCTTGTACATATACCATAACACAGAGATCGGCACTGATCCACACCTCCCACAGGCCACCTACCCACTGCAAAAAGGGAACAACAGGACCCCCCCGCACACATCGCTATAAAGTGAAACCCATTCTCAACGGAGGGGAACACCGAACTAAGGCGTAATACAAACTTATCAAGTAAGCAATACCACTGTCCCCCCCACGACCAGAACAACTCACACCCAGAAGTATACCCCTAACTGCATCACCCTCCCCCCCATAGAACCCTCATTTTCCTAGAGAAAGAACAGAAACTCACCTCTGGTGTAGAGACCCGCTCCCCCACCCGACTCACAACCTCCCCAAGGACCGCACGGGCAGAAATCTGTGACCCAAAGAGAAATAGACCCCGCAATACCAAGGTAACATTCTGCGACCCCCCCACCCACGACAGGTCCAGTTTACAAAAGCTCACGACAAGGGCGCACCTAGACCACCCGGAAGTCTCGCCACAGACGGAGCGAATACAGACCCAACACAAATAAGACACTAGGCAACCGAGGAATACGACTGGCACACGCAGACCCATGGTAAACCCGACAGGAGACAATAAGACAACCAAACTCCACCTAGTACTATAGAATAATGACCACAACCACACACTAATGCTCATTATCACCTCACAACCAAATAAACAAGCCCACCGAAAATATACGAGCTCGGGGGAAGGCACGTGATTCACCGACCTTCTAGACCCCCACCACTTCTAAACCCGGCACAAACACCCCACCCTTGACTTCCCATTTCCCCGGCGAGTCAAGGAGACTAGCTCCGCTCTTAACACTCCTGGCCAATAACTTGTAAGACCAGGACTACCAGACTCACCCACCATACTCACACACCGCTGAGCAACACCCCCACCCACACCAGACACATCACTACACCCCAACACCACACCGCCCATCCCAATCCCCCTCACCCTAACAACTCATACAGCTCACCCGCCTGGTCCTCACACACATAAACCAGGAACGTTATACTCCTAACAAAACCAAGAGGTAGGAAGGAATATATATGGCACCCTCATTGTCATGCATATCAATCAATTGCAAGGGCCTCAATAACCCACTCAAAAGGCATCAAACGATGCGTTGGGCGAGCAGAACCCACGCACAAATCATCCTCCTACAGGAAACACATTTCCAACACAATAAGACATTCCCACTGCTAAACCGAAACTTTAATAGATACTTTTTAGCAAACTCGCCGACCGGAAAGCAAAATGGGGTGGCGATCTTACTCCATAAAGCATGCCCCCTCATAGTCGACAAGACAATTGCTGACCCCCAGGGGAGATATGTAACGGTTGCAGGAAAAATGGGCCCCCAGAAATTCGCATTCTCTTCGATCTACGCCCCCACTGTCCCCTCAGCCTCTTTTTGGCAGACACTACAAGCACACCTAGCGCTATTCTCCTCACACCACCACATCATAGGAGGAGATTGCAATGCTACACCTTCCCCAGTAATAGACAGGCACAGAAGGGGCTCACACCCACAAAATCGCGGACAAACAACACAATCCGACAAATTACTTCAAAACTTCCTCGCACGTACCCGCCTGGTTGACGTGTGGAGGACCCAATACCCGACCACGCGGGACTATACATTTTACTCCCACCCTCACCGATCCCACTCACGAATAGACCTATTCCTGACATCCCCATCCACTCTACCTCTGATCACAAACACCTCGATAGGATTAATCACATGGTCAGACCACGCCGAAATTTCACTCACTCTGACCCCACCACTCACCACCCGCCAATGGTCCTGGCGCCTAAACCCTAAACTACTCCATGACCCCACAATCAGAAACACCACGTCTAAAGCCATTGCGGACTACTTTACCCTAAATACGCACTCGGTCACTTCACCGGGAATTCTATGGGCAGCGCATAAAACAGTGATTAGGGGCACCCTAATAAGCCAAGCCGCTCATCACAAAAAGCAACGTTTAGCAAACCTAGAAAATAATCTAAGAGAACTCCGCCAACTAGAAAGTGATTTCAAAATTCAACCCACACCGGACTTAGCGGCTAAAATACAACAACTCCAGGCCGCGATAAAAGACTTCATGTCCACAGATACCACCAAAGCCCTTCAATGGACCCGCCAACTTTTCTATGAAAAGTCCAATAAAGCAGATACACTACTCGCCCGCAAACTCAAATGTAGAACAGCCCGTAAAAATATCACCAAAATTAATTCAAAAGATGGGACACCACAAGAGTCACCAGATAAAATAGCCACTATATTCCAAGAATACTTTACAGACCTATATGACCATAGCCCCCAACACAGACGTGACCCCACCCTCTTGACCACTAAAATCAACGAATACCTAGACTCACTCACCCTACCCTCGCTAACACCCGAAGGAGCTCACCGACTATCAACAGAAATCACAGCAGAAGAAATAGCAAATGCACTCAAAGCTCTTAAACACAACAAATGCCCAGGCCCAGATGGGTTCACAGGCCTTTACTATAAGACCTTTGCGACAGCACTTATCCCGCAACTAAGAAAACTCTTCAACTCACTTATGCAAGGAGACCCTCTCCCTTCCGACATGCTACAAGCAAACATATGCCTTCTACCAAAACCTGGAAAGTCCCACCTTGACCCCGGACACTTTAGACCAATCTCCCTACTAAATGTCGACGTAAAACTATTTACAAAAGTAATGGCCGAGAGACTAAACCCCCTGCTCCCCCTCCTCATACATCCCGACCAAGTGGGATTTATTCCACACAGACAAGCCAGTGACAACACCCGACGTACCTTCGACCTCATCTGGTACGCAGACTACAGACGCCTCCCAACCCTCCTCTTATCTCTTGACGCAGAAAAAGCCTTTGACAGATTACTCTGGCCCTTCCTTTTTACAACACTACGGAAATTTGGCTTCCCAATACCCTTCATTGACGCACTAGGATCCCTTTACTCATCCCCCAAAGCCACTCTCCTCCTGCACTCTACCACACCCCCCACCTTTCCCATTAAGAACGGCACAAGACAAGGATGCCCACTGTCCCCAATACTATTCGCCCTCTCGCTCGAACCACTCCTCTAGACCCTCAGACACCACCAAGAAATTCATGGACTTAACATTAGGGGGGAAACATATAAGATAGCAGCATATGCGGACGATGTTCTCCTCACAATCACGGACCCACTACACTCCCTCCCACCCTTGTCAATTGAACTAGCGAAATACGCAGAAGTCTCGGGCTATAAACTCAATCTTGAGAAAACAGAAGCCCTTCCGATCCAGGTAGACAAACCTACACTCCAGACACTCCAATCACGGCACCCATTCACCTATCAGCACACAGCTATCAAATACTTGGGCATCACACTCCCAACAGACCTCACACAAACCTACAACCTAAACTGCAAGCCCCTGATCGAAACCGCCTCACAAGACCTCGAAAAGTGGAACAATATGGCAATCTCATGGATCGGCAGAATGACATCCATTAAAATGAACCTCCTCCCTCGGTTCTTATCCCTTTTTCAAACACTCCCAATTCCGATCAACGTCTCAGACTTCAAAAAATTGCAAACCAAGATAGATAAATTTATATGGGCCGGAAAAAGGGCAAGGGTAGCTCGCAAGACACTGTACATCCCAAACAAACAGGGAGGACTAGGACTCCCCAATCTCACCCAGTACTTCCAATCAACCCAACTGACACAAACAATCCAAATTCACGCCACCCCAGGCGCTAAAAGGTGGGTGGACTTGGAACACATCATATTTGGATCAGACTTCCCCTCCCTACAAATATGGCTCCCAAAAGACGCCAGACCACCGACCCCCCCCACTTCCCCAGCGATACTAATCATGATCAAAACCTGGGACAAAGTCACTGAAAAGCACAAACTTATCTCACGCCCCTCCCCACTAATGCCCATTCTCAGGAACACGAACTTCACGCCAGGTATGTCCCCACTCACGCCACTAGAAAGTGCATGCATAAACCACCCACTTCAATAGGGACAAATATACATACACGACATACACAAGAAGGCTCTATGCCCTATGTTGCAGCCTGGGAAAGAGACCTGGGCCCCACGAGGGAACAAGGTGACTGGACAGACATCTGGGAAGCCACCGCAACAATATCAATATGTGTCAATCACAAAGAACAAGCTTATAAAACCCTTTTCAGATGGTACCTCACCCCGCTACGCTTAAAACAAATGAAACAAACAAACTCAGACCTTTGTTGGAAAGGATGTGGGAGTAGGGGTACATATCTACACACATGGTGGGAATGCCCCAAGGTAACCATACTATGGCAGCAAATAGCACAAAAGGCGACACAGGCACTTCACGTAACCGTCCCGATGGACCCATGGCTTTGGCTGTTATCCAGACCCCTTAGAGATATTCCTAGAGCACAGAATAAACTCATAGCCAAGTTGGCACTAGCCACCAGGAGGGCAATAGCCGAAACATGGGGAAGCCCAGACACCCCATCAATAACGCAGATAACACGAAAAATAAACGAAGCCATGAATATGAAGAAACCCTCACTGAGAGCCCACAATCTCGACCAATATAGTCCACAGAACACAAGGGCTCACTCACCCAAAACTAAGACTATCTAATCATACTGACCACCCTACCCCACTCCCTATACCCTCGGCCCACCCCCACCCGCATTCTCTCCCCACAATCCCCCACATGGGAACAATACGGACCAAGATTGAGAAAAAACCCCGAAAACAAGAACGCTAGGGGTACCCTAGAGTTCAATTTATGATTCATCAATCATACAAACAAACAGACAAGTCACCACTAGACGACATACACCACGAACCTACCCACAACCAGAGCAATAGAGCGGACACGCTCCCCCACAAAAACACTGGGACCAAACACGTAAACAAACGACCAAGCAGACCGCAAAGTCACAAACTATTCAACTAAATGCTTTACAAAATTCTACAATTCAATTCATGTCGAAGAATTTATAATAACAGGGAAAAGTTCGTACATTGTTAAGAAGATAATATGGGTATACTAGCAATTGTTAAATGTCGAATCTAAGATAGAATGACTAGCACGTGTACTTGTGATGTTTGACTGCTGTAACTGTACATGTATATTCTGCAAATACTGTACCACAAACTAATCCCCAGTTTTCTTTTCTGTACCCCCACCCCATAAAACAAAATCTCTCAAAAATAAAGAATGTATTAAAAAAAAGTATGCTGAGTCTGAATATGTTATTTTTATGAAGATTGGATTTTTTATGAAGAATAGTTTTAGAGTTATGAAAGTTAGGTAGAAAGTATGTTTTAACTGTATGTGTAATTGAGTTTCCTCTCAGGATAAGGGGAGGGAATATGTGGGATGTAACTGTGATATGATTGGTTGTTTTATCCCTCCCTGTGGGCGGTCCTGTATTTGCAACAACTGTAATAAAAACCAGGCTGGGTGTGCCAGCACCTGAGATTCTGCTTAACCCTCAAACCAAAGTGTCGTCCCGTTTTTGGGGGAATTGGATTGTATGCTGATTGCCAAGAGTGTAAGCGGATTGTATGCTTTTCCTGTTCAGCTATTCCAGTGTTCATGTATTTCCAGTTTGGGAGTTGGAAGATTCATGCAGTTTACAGTTCGGGAGATTGGTGATTGCAGTAGCTGCTGGTCTATGGGAAAGGGGATTATCGCCTAAACGTTTTTTATCCTCTTGTGAGCGAAACGGTCCGTTACAATCCACCAATAATTTTCTTCTATAAAAAGTTCTTGAATATGTTGGTCCTCTATAAGATATAAAATGGAAGAAAACTAGAGAATTCTAATAGTGTAGAATTTTTGACACCAAAGGTGGGGAGTCTAGCCAACTCCTTGGTTTTGCACCCCTCCTTGCCACAGGTGCCTCATCTCAGGGCCCTATTTAGCCTTGTACTGCAGAGAGCCCCAGATGGAATTTTTTCCCCAAGTAAGTGGGTTAATCTCATAAGAGCAGACATTAGGCTGTTAGTGTAGGACCTGCCAAAGATGGGGTACATTGACGTTGCGGCAGGCTTATGCAATGTATGATTATATAAAGTAACTAAACCCCAATTATTTTTGCCTAGATTAGGTTTTTAAAAAAAAAACAAAAAAAAACTAATAAAATCTTTCAACATTGAAGTTGCTGTTTAGTGGATAGGTGAGTGCGCTGGATCTTGTGTAATATATATATATGTATATATATATATATATATATATTATACAGATATATTATACAGTTTATACATTGGCGCTGTGGCGTTGTAACTAAATCCCCATTTTTATATACCGTATATACTCGAGTATAAGCCGAGTTTTTCAGCACATTTTTTGTGCTGAAAAACCCCAACTCGGCTTATACTCGAGTCACTGTCTGTATTATGGCAATTTGCATTGCCATAATACAGACAGGGGGCTGTGGGGGCTGCAGAGATCTTACTTACCCTCTCCTGCAGCTCCTGTCAGCTCTCTCCTCCTCCGCGGCGGTCCGTTCAGCACCTCTGTCAGCTCCCAGTGTAAGTCTTGCGAGAGCCGCGGGGTCATAGTGCGGCTCTCGCGAGACTTACAGTGTGAGCTGAAAGAGAAGCTGCACGGACCGGCGCGGAGGAGAAGGGAGCTGACAGGAGCTGCACTCCCCCCCCACTGAACTGCCAATGCCACTGGACCACCAGGGAAGGAGAGCCCCCCTCCCTGCCATATATCAAGCAGGGAGGGGGGGACGAACAATAAATAAATATTAATATAATAAAATAAAATAATATTTATAAAATAAAAATAAAAAATAATAATATTAAAATAATAATTTATACATAAATAATAATAATTAATAATATAATAAATATTAATAATAATAATTAATTAATAAAAACAATAATCAAAATGCCCATCCCCCACCAACACATACACAAACACACACTACATCACACACACTCACACTTCATTCATATACACACACTTCATTCATACACACACACACACACTGCACACACACACACACACTGCATTCATACGCACACACTGCATTCATACACACACACTGCATTCATACACACACACTGCATTCATTATATACACACACTGTAAATAAATATTCAATTAACAATTTTTTTAGGATCTAATTTTATTTAGAAATTTACAAGTACAAGCTGCTGCATTTCCCACCCTAGTCTTATACTCGAGTCAATACGTTTTCCCAGTTTTTGGGGGTAAAATTAGGGGCCTCGGCTTATATTCGGGTCGGCTTATACTCGAGTATATACGGTATATATAAAAATGGAAAGTTATATATATTTAAAACATAAAATACCAGTATGCATCTGATTTGAAGATTAAAATATAGAGAGAGTAGGGGGCGGAGCCTGGCTGTGGAGCTGATCAGACGCGTGAAGCACGAGCTCCCGTCTGAAACCCTAATCTAAACTGAATTAACCCGGCTCTCAAGCTACAAGATCCCCCTAAATTGCACCACCCAGGTAGGGGATGCAAGGGAGATCGCAAAGAGCCCACTCAAAAAACGCTGAGCCTCTGGGGACGCGGGCTGAATCACCGGGGCCTACTGCAGCGACAACCAGCCTGTTTTGCGGCCTAGGTGGAGGCAAGGGTGTGGGTGAGGCGGCCGATCACCCAGCTCGGAGCACCTGGGAAGCAGACGCTAACGCTGCGGAGGACCACCCACGAGCCCTCCTCTCCCCCCCCCTGCCGGTGAGGGATATCCCGGCACCAGCAACTACCCCCAGGCAAATCGAGGCACCGTATAATCCAGCCATTCTGTGGCCTTCGCCCCGCTCCAACGCTGAAATTAAGATGGCGGCGGATGCCCCTGCAATGGCAACACAAGGCCCGCAAGCGACACTCGAGGAACGGCTAGACAAGCTGCTCAACAATTTCTGGCGGATGCTGCAGGACAGAGGAGCACAGACTGCCAGGGAGCAGAGGAGGGAGAACAAACCTCCTGACCCTCCTAACCCCCCCCCCCCCCCCCAGCAGACAAGCGGCAAGCCCAGGGTCCCCGTCGCTGTGCAGCAGGGGAGGCAGACGGCCCACTCACCAAGCACCCGCTCATGTCCAAAACTGCCCAGAGCTGGCTCCAAGCATCCTGGGCGGAGGACCCAGGGGGAAAAGACCCTGGGACACGGCCCAAGAACACAGCAGAAGAAAGCTCCTCTCCAAGCGGCACACACCATCTCCAGAGCTCCCGCTTGCGGCGGCGAGACTGAACGGAGCGGTGACGACCACACATGGGTCCCTGAAATGGTCAGGCGGGACGAGCGACCGAGGAATTTAACCTCTGCAGCGCCAGCAGTCGTGGACATATGGCACTTGTACCCCTGCAGCCTCCCATCACAGGGCATCGGCTGAACAGTCTACAGGAATGCTCACACCACGCAAAGGACACTTGCGGTAACCACACCAAGCGACAGACATTCAGGGGCAAATTAGAGGAAGATCTCTTTACTTTACCTTGTAATAGATTTGCATACTCTAACTGCAATTACCATTCTAGCAATGTCCTTTGCATTGATCCTGCTGACATACCTGCCAATATACTAAATCACATGTTGTGCGTTTATTGCTTATGTGTACCACCAACATTATCTCTTTTCATGTAACCAACCAACACATAGTTAAACTATGCATAATGGGCTGCACTTGGCAGGGAGGCACACAGTAGAGGCCCACATGGCTCAGCCGAGTCCAGTCTAGCTAGCTCCTCGACAATTAACACATGCTCAGCAGTCGCGGTAATGGCAAGCCTGTTGCACCTGTTCCACTCATGTTTTAGCACTACCTTTCCTCATCCCACACATAAAATCGTGCAAACAGCACTGTGTACCTCACTGTTACATCTGTTCTACAACGCAACATTGATATAATCAATGTACATAGTATAAAGCTACCGTTACTAGCCTACCAACCAGCCACCCTTACCACTATGCCCGGGGGGCATGCATGTCACACTATATACAAGCCACACGTTTATAACCTAAAGCACGACTAGCTTTGTTAATGGCTTAATTACCCTAGCATGTTATATTATACAAACAACGTTTATTAGCCTGTTATTTTCACGATTATACAAAAATGTGCTTATCAAACTGCCACACTTTGAAATGTCTTGAAAATGCTCAAATCACACTATAAGCATAAGTATACTTATTCATGTTACTCAACGTTAAATGCATACCTAACCTTGCATGTCATAGTATTCTAAATACAAAAATGTGCAAGATATCTCCAAGCCATGTTTCTGTTACATCAAATGAAAATAGAGCTTGCGAAAGCTATTGTGGCTATGCAAGCACTGTTGTAATTCTTATGCACAAAAAAAAAAAAAATAGAGAGAGAGTATGTTTCGATATGATCTTATAGAACATCATGTGGTTGTCTTAGAAGAAAACAAATTTTCATAAGATATAAAAATGACAAATATATTGACCATGAAATCCAATCGTAATTGAGAGAATAAAGCTACAGTGTTTGAAGTATGTTGTTATATTCTCATGTGACCAAAGAGTGATTATAAGGTCAAAGAGGTAAAAAATATAGTGGATATTGCTCACATAAAAAAATAAAAATTCCAACAAAAGACCTAAATTGTGATAGTTGTGATATTGGTACACTCCCAAAATAAGCATGTATTTGGGGAAATACCCTAAGTCAATAGTAGGAACAAATGCCCGAATATTACACAAGTGAAGATAAGTGATGTGTGATGACTTGATCATCACTCACAATAAAATATATACTAACTTTAAAAAACAAAACAAAAAAAGTTAGCATATGTTTTATTCTATGTGAAGATTACCTGAGCCCTCACTTGTGAAATATTTTCTCTTCTATTCAAGTCTTACTATTAACTTGTCAGCATGCTACACTATTGGAATTATTGTGTGTTCTTCTGTTGGAATTATTAGTGGATGCCTGGAGATAGTCACTCATCATGAAAGGTTATCTGTATAATCCTGGTGTATTGTTCAGTGTTCTGTGGTGCAATCTTATTCATTTATTTTCTTCCTCTACTATTTGTGTGGGTATAGAGGTTTTTTCCCACATTAAGTGTTTGCTGCATCTTTTTTCTACTGCACTATAGTACTTTTAGCACTTTGTCTTTTCCTTACGTTTTTTTTTTTATTGGGTAAGTCAGAGAGGTTATGACAGAGAAGGGGCTGCTGCAGTGTTGAAGAAATAATATTATCATCAACATCATATTTTATTTCCAGTAAATGAAAATTCCACAATGCCAGAGGCATTAGGTAAATGGCATAATAAGTAAAATACGAGATACAGTATTGGTTCAGCCAATAGCACTAAAAAACACCAGGTTCTGCACCCAACAAAGCGCGTCATGAGAACAGGATCACGCTTGTAAAACTGCGCTGGCAACTAGAGTAATTGGTACAACAAAGAAAATGGAAGGACTACTAAAAGCGGGTAAAAACAGAAACAATTGATACTCCATTAAAATCAGGAGCAAAAGGGAAAAAGAATACAAGTCTGCATTAAGTGCTCCGGCAAAGAGAAAAATACTTACCTAAAATCTATATGTAATAGCGTGCCACTATGGCTTAAATCTCCTAATGCGTTTTGTGCCACAAGTCATTTAGTCATAGTGTGACCGCTGATGTATAATAACCCTTAAATGCCTTTTATTGGTGTGGCATAATAAAATAATATTGATTTTTAAGGAGATAGTGCTCTCTGCTACTATTATGTCTCATAAAAGAAACAGATCATTAATTCTGTGTGAAACATCCAAAAATCATTGATTCTATAGGGCTTTTTTAGTAGTTATAAAGTTCACAAGACTGTATAAACTTTACTATAGATGCTATAAAAGCTGATACAGTTAATGAAGAGATACCGTTTATCTTACATTTTTTTCCCACAAGTTATGAGAAGGATTATGAGAAATAAGAAATGTTGGTTTAGGACAGTGTTGGCATCTCGGCACCCCAGATCAATGTGAACTGCATTTCCCATAATGTTCAGTAAGCATTAACAGTGGTTGAGCATCATGAGAATGTAGTTCACAAGCAAAGCCAATGTTAGAAATCACTAATTTAGGAGCTGGTGTTTCTGTTTTGTCTTTGTCGCTTACAGATAAACAGGTTTAAATTATACAAATATGAATATGGATGATTTAACTGATGTATACAATTATGAATACATACAATATACAATACTTGTTTATGGACATGGAAAAATTGCAGAGGAAAGGATTCAAATTTGTGCTTAAAAATATATACCTTCCATAATATCCTGCTGTTTGAGGATGAAAAAAATCTTGCACCTTACTGGAACAAATGTAAAAATGTTGAATCTATAAGAACACAGCGTGTACAGCATTAAGCTGATTATAACAAACAAGCAAGATTAGAACGTGCCAACAAGAGGGATACGCTGAACTGGAAGGGGACATTCAATCTTTACATAGAACAACAGGTGTGTTTAGAAATTAGTTGCGTCTTTAAAAGTTTACATGACAAATGTAGGCATAATAAATACTATGGAAGGGGAAGAAAATAAAATATTAGGTATGAGGAACAAGCTGGAAACTGGACATAATGCTAAAAATTTTTTAATATTTTGCACATTAGCAATACATACCAACTGTGATGAATCTGATGAAGGACTCCAATGCAGGATTTGAGTCTGTCGTCTAGAACTAGGAATATTGAGTCTGTGGGATAGACTAGGAATATTGAGCCTGCAATCTATAACTAGGAATATTGAGTCTGTGGGATAGACTAGGAATATTGAGTCTGCAATCTATAACTAGGAATATTGAGTCTGTGGGATAGACTAGGAATATTGAGTCTGCAATCTATAACTAGGAATATTGAGTCTGTGGGATAGACTAGGAATATTGAGCCTGCGATCTAGATTTAGGAATATTGAGTCTGCCGTCTAGAACTAGGAATATTGAGCCTGCGATCTAGATCTAGGAATATTGAGTCTGCCGTCTAGAACTAGGAATATTGAGCCTGCGATCTAGATCTAGGAATATTGAGTCAGCCGTCTAGAACTGGGAATATTGAGTCTGCGATCTAGAACTAGGAATATTGAGCCTGCGATCTAGATCTAGGAATATTGAGTCTGCCGTCTAGAACTAGGAATATTGAGCCTGCGATCTAGATTTAGGAATATTGAGTCTGCGGTCTAGCTCTAGGAATATTGAGTCTGCCGTCTAGAACTGGGAATATTGAGTCTGCGATCTAGAACTAGGAATATTGAGTCTGCGTTCTAGGAGCAGGATTATTGAATCTGCCGTCTAGAACTAGGGATATTGAGTCTGCAGTGTAGAATTAGGAATACTGACTCTGCAGTCCAGAACTAGGAATATTAAATCTGTGGTCTAGACTAGGAATATTGAGTCTGCGATCTAGAACTGGGAATATTGAGCCTGCGGTCTAGAACTGGGAATATTGAGCCTGCGGTCTAGAACTGGGAATATTGAGTCTGCGTTCTAGGAGCCGGATTATTGAATCTGCCGTCTAGAACTAGGGATATTGAGTCTGCAGTGTAGAATTAGGAATACTGACTCTGCAGTCCAGAACTAGGAATATTAAATCTGTGGTCTAGACTAGGAATATTGAGTCTGCGATCTAGAACTGGGAATATTGAGCCTGCGGTCTAGAACTGGGAATATTGAGTCTTCGGTCTAGAAAACCAAATGAAGAATCACACTCACTGCAAATATTACCAAGCTGAGATCAGTGTTTAGAAACTTCATAATATTTGATTGCTTAAAAAAAATAAAAATACAGAAAGCCATCAAAAACAGGTTGTTTTGAAGAAAATAAACAATGAAGATGTACTACAAAGACATGCTTGAACATGGGGTGATAATGACAATCCAAGTGCTTACAAATGCCACCATTAATGTGCTAAAAGGTGAACATTAAAGTGATAGATACAAATATAAAATGACATCAAAATGGAATCACAATACTCCTTCTTAAACATTGTACATTATATGCAAAATAATCATTCATAGACTATCAAGGAAAAACGAAACAAATTGCATTGGGTACTTCTACACTGTGTTAAGTTCATAGCGGTATTCAACAATATTATGTTCCCAGCAATATAATTCTATCAATTTTCTATACTATACTAATTACAGAGCCGTAATATTTACAGTGAGTGTGGTACCATTTGTTGCTATATTATTAAATTAGAGGTATTTTTGGGAGGATTGCCTCGATACCAGCACTCATTCTAACTAGTCAGTTGAGTGATAACATTTTTGTATATTTATGTGTAAAGATGGCCACATTTGCTTTTTTCTTTAACCAGTTTTGTGCAACTGCATCATTTTCTTATGCACAGAAAGCTTTGCATCTGCTAATTAGCTCTCTCAACCCCTTTAGTGCTGTTTAAACATGTCCAATAGTTTGTAGTCCATAGGCTACAATGAGAGCAAGGCCTGACTAATTCGAGGAAGCAACTAAAAAGATTGATGATGTAATATGATGGGAATCTCCCACAAGTCAGGAATTATATTAATAAGCATGTTTTACCTTTTACTAATTTAGACTAGTTTGACTTACACATTTTAATGCATTACCTCTGCAATCTATTAATTCCAACCTGGAACGGCTATTTAAGTGGTCTATTCACCAAACAGTGAGTTGTGGCTACTGGCCATCTAATAATGAATTTCTAATTTTAGCTGAAAAAGTCAAGCTGCTAAAAACCCACTAAGTTAAATTAATCAATGTTATCTTGTTATGAGTAATAAAGATATCAATTTATTTATTTTTATAGGACTATGATTGAAAAATTATGCTTACTGCAAACTGTTAAAAAAAAGCTCTCTAGGACTAAATTTATGGACCCTTTTCTTAAGGCCCGCCTAAGGACCAGGATTTAAACATTATAGAATTATGTCCAGACATTTTTTTTGTTATTGATGAGTGGCAGGAAAGCAATGGTCTAAGAAATCGATCTATAGTTTATTTTATACGTACATATGAAAGTCCAGCAGGGGGCACTAGAACATCTATACACATTGTAACTTTGTACTTGGTTTGACCTGTTCTAACACACCCTTACAGGTACCTTACTAATTGATGCAGCAGGGTTGGAAATCTCTAGTGTAATTAAATATAAACCTCTAAACCAACCATTTATCATTTAAGTTGAAGTCTTATTTTTAAAAATGCTAAAGTATATTTGCCATTTGCATTTAGGAAAATGGCATGCAATTTATCTAGTATATTATATGGCTAGTTATATGACTACTTATCTTTTCCTGACCATGTACTCATCTCCTAGCATTGGATACAGGGCTTTGCTCAACAGGGTGAACAAAGAGAGAGCCTTTTGCTCCCCCAGGGAGGGAAGGGAAAAGGAACACATGTAGGGGGGACCACTAAAAGAGAAGGGAGAGGAACATTAAGGGGAATTGGGGGCACTAAGAGACAGGTAAGGGGGGAAGAGGAACACTAATGAACATGGAGGGGAGGAGAGAGGAACACAGGGGGGGTGGGGGAGCTGAGTGGGGAGAAAGGCACACAGAGGGACATGAGGGGGGAGAAAGACACACAGATGGGCCTGGGGGTGAGAACGTTCACAGAAGGGCTGGGGATGAAAGCACCACACAGAAGGGCCTGGGTGTGGAAATATAAAGGGGCTGGGGGTGAAAGAGACACAGAGGGGCTGGAGAAGAAGAAAAAGAGACACAGAGGGGCTGGTGGTGTAAGAGAAACACACAAAGGAGCTGGTAAGAGTAAAAGGCACAAAGGGGCTGGGAGAGAAGGCAAAACACAAAGGGGATGGGGCGAGTAAGACACACCAAGGGGGGTTTTAAGAGATACACAAAGGAGGTGTAAGACAGATAATGGGGAAAAATAGGGGATAAGATATACTAAAGGGGGTAAGACATTTTAAAAAGGGGAGAAGAAACAAAAGGTGGATTAAGGGGCACACAGGTGAAGATGCTTTTGGGTGGGTGGGGGTGCCAAAATCATCTTTGCCTGTGTACCCAAAAATCCTTGCACCAGCCCTAATCCTGTACAAATGCATGTAGAGTGTATCTGTGCACCTCCTAATAAACAAAAAGTGAGTTCAATGCTCTCTCCCAGAGTGCGTATCTAGGTTATTTAGCAGCCAGGGCAAAAATGTAAATTAACACACCCTCATATCACTCTCACATATAAACAGACATACTCACTCACAATCACACTCATATGCACATACAAACACTCATACAGACACATGCTCACAGTTATGCACACACATTCATATGCACGCACGTTCACATTTCATATACACATTAAAATTAATACACACATATGCATATTCCCACACACGCACACTCTCATTCATATTTATACAAACATATTTACACACACTTACATTTCTATAAGCACTTATAATCATATTACTCGTGTTCCTACACTCCCACACATTCGATTTCTATTTAGATTCCTGGTGTCCAGTGGTTTGCTGTTGGACTCAGTCTGTGCACTGAATGCACAGCTCCCTGCAACTGTGTACTGACGCTGGGGTCACTGGGACCTGTGCATTGAGAATTCAGACTAATTCCAGCAGCTTACCTGCTGCCCGCCTTGCCTCGCTGAGGTCTGAATCTGCAGAGAAGGCACTTGCCGCTACCAACCGGCAGTTGGTAGGTACTCGCACTGGTGACAGGGTGTGCTCTATGGACCCCACTGCCACCTGTAACCTGGGGTGGACTACCTGTCGCCCACCAGGTAAGTACTGATCCCTCCAGTTCCTGCTCTACATTTAAGATGTGTAGAATTCAGCCTCTCTTCATCTGAAGAACTCAGTAATCAGCCTGCAGGAGCAGGACTAATTGAGTTAGGTACAAAATTCCCCTTGTATGCATCAAATAACCTCCTCTGATCCTGGAGCAGAGAATTGGGAGAAGTCTGGGTAAGTGTTTAAATCTCTTAGCTTTCATTTGTACCTGAATCATGGGGCTTTCCATGTGTATCAAGAGAGCATGTTGCTTGTGGCTCTCTAGGAGCAAGAATGAGTGTTTTACGCCGGCTTCTCCAGTCTCCTCTGATCTCGGTATGCGGAGCACGCGCAGGAACGTCGGCGTTCTGAAGATCCGTTTGCGCATGCGCAAGCCACCGAGTCCTTAAAAAAACATTGCGCCAAAATTTTAAAATACCGGGAACCTTAAAGGCACAGTTCTTTTTGGGTACTGTATCTCTACAGTGATTTGGAACCTGTATTGTTTGCTGGAAGGCGGCCCTAGAGAGGAAAATTATCTAATAAGATAATGTTTATACTTTTAAAAATTAAATCCTTTTTCCTCTCTTAAGGAATTGCAAATCCTAGAATAATCTTTGCTTCTCACTCGGCCTCAAGATCTTTATCTACAAAACATAGTTGAGCCTCAAAAATTATTATATAGTCCTGGGGTAAAAGAGTACTACGGGCCCATAATATATTATTATATTGGCCTCTTTCAGCCCAAGCAATCCACGAGAGGATTCTCCAAGAAAACACAAAGATAAATCCAATAGATGCGTAAACTGCAATCAACTAGCACCTAGTGGAAGAAATCTTTGTAAACAATCTGACACAAGCTGCCGAGGTAATGGATAAAAGACAATCACCTCAAACAGATTTAAAGAAGTGGACTAAGGAGGCAATTGCAGAAGGGTTCAAGTCCACAACAAGTAAGAAGACCTCATCCAAATGCCTTAGAAGAGAAGATAATTCCAAGTCAAGTAAAAATTCGGACATACTGGAAGATCTGTCAGACGAAGAGGAAGGTGAAGTTTATTCTAAGGCAGTCGATAAACTAATCAACATCATAAGGGAGACTCAGATTCCCGGAGGAGAAATCAGACAGATATTTCGAAGATGTGAAAGCTAATAGGCCAACGTTTCCTGTTCACTCTACCATAAATTAAATCATTTCACAGGAATGGAAGAAACCAGAAGAAAAGTAACTCTAAAAAATAAAGAATTCAGATTATATCCCTATTCGAAAGATGATTGCAAATCTTGGAACTCCGACCCTAAGATTGACACAGCAGTTATCCATTTAGCTAAAAAGACCACTCTACCTATTGACTCTATGGCTTATCTGAGGGAGCCTATGAAAAAAGGCTGGATACAAATCTTATCAAGTCATACCTAGCATGAGGATCTGCACTACACCCAGCAGTAGCGTTAACCACTTTGTCAAGAGCATTTAAAGCTTGTTTAGAAAAGGTAGAAGAAAAAATTGCTAGAGTTCGGAGAGAAAGATTTTTGGACAGACTAAAAGAATTGAAGTTGGTTACTGAATTTTGTTCTGAAGCCTCATTGGATGTCACTAGAATGGTGGCTAAAAGCATGGGCCTATCAGCTGCAGCAAGAAGAGCATTATGGTTACACTCCTGTGGGGCAGACTATGCCTCTAAAGCCTCTCTGTGTGCTCTCCCATTCCAAGGAGTTCTTCTATTAGGTAAAACCCTGCATTAAGCTATTCACAAGGCAGCTGGTGGGGAAAAAAGCTTTTCTTCCTCAAGGAAAGATAAGAGGTACAGGGACAGTTCCTTTCGAGAAAGCAGAACATATAAGCCAGGACCTAACTGGAGGAACTATCAGACACCTTCAAAATCACCTAGAAGAAGAGGATCACGTATTCTAAGTAAAAACTTCTGAAACTATGCCAGCCCAGCCAGAAATCACAGGATTCATCTCTTCTATCCTGTCTGGTTCACTATTCTATGGTTTTCCTGGCCCCAAAACCATAGAAGAAGTGGAGACTTATTCTGGATCTAAAAAAAAATCTAAATTCTAGAATAAAAAGATGGATGGAATCCATTTCCCCTATCATACCAAACATAAAAATGGGGGATTGGATGTCTTCAATCAACTCAAAGGATGCATATCATCAGATCCAAATCAACAAATACCACCGCACGTTCCTTTGGTTCTATGTGTTTGCTAGGCACTACCAGTTCACAGGGCTTCCATTTGGGTTAAGCCTGGCACGAGAACGTTCTCAAAGATCCTCATCACTTTGGTTGCAGTTATCCAAAAGAAAGAGATAGAGATCTATCATTATCTGGACGACTTTTTGATTATAGGTCCATCCCGTCAGATAGTAGCGCTCCACACACAGGTGACAGTAGAACATCTAATAGAACATGGGTGGAAGTTGAATATGGAAAAGAGTATGATGATACCTGCTCAGAAGATGATATTCATAGGTGCAGCTATAGACACTATCATCGGGACAGTGAATTTATCAACAGAAAGAATAGAGAGGATTCAAGTAAAGATCTGGAATCTTCACTACAAAGTACACATAACGGCAAGGGAATTTATGAGACTATTGGGCTCTCCTACGTCTTAGTCAAATGGGCACAGTGGAACAAATGTGTCCAATTCAAATGAAATTCTTAAAAAACTTCAAGAAACGAGAGTGCAACTGGGATCAGAGAATTCTTCTTACTCAGAAAACCTTAGATGACCTATCTTTGTGGACGAAAATACAAAAAACGATCTCTGGGCTTTCCTTTGGAAGAACCACCATGGAAGACAGTGACCACAGATGCAAGTCTCCAAGTATGAGGTGCACATTTAGAAGATAATTGGAAACAGGGTACATGGACATCAGAAGAGAGGATGATGCATTCAAATCTAAGAGAACTAAGGGCCATATACTATGCCCTTTGGGAATTTCAGCAGTGCCTAAATAACTCTTGAGTAAGAATTCAAATGGACAACAGAGCTGTGGCGTCATATATAAATCGACAAGGTGGAACCCGAAGCAAAGTTCTCTTAATATAAATAGTTCCACTTATGGAATTTGCTCAAGACAAGATACATGGTTTGAAAGCAGTCTACCTCCCAGGACCGGAAAATGTACAGAAGAGAGGATGATGCATTCAAACCTAAGAGAACTAAGGGCCATATACTATGCCCTTTTGGGATTTCAGCAGTTCCTAAAGAACTCTTGAGTAAGAATTCAAGTGGACAACAGAGCTGTGGCGTCATATATAAATCGACAAGGTGGAACCCGAAACAAAGCTCTCTTAATAGAAATAGTTCCACTTATGGAATTTGCTCAAGACAAGATACATGGTCTGAAAGCAGTCTACCTCCCACGACCGGAAAATGTTTTGACAGGCTATCTGAGCAGAACTACGATACTAGCAGGAGAATGGAAATTGCATCCAGAAGTATTTCAAATGATATCGTTAAAGTGGGGCATGCCTCAGATCGACTTGATGGCTTTGAACCGGAATGCTCAAGTCCCGAAGTATTTTTCTCTACAAGCGGACTATCGATCAACAGGACAAGATTCCTTTTCCATCCCTGTGACTTCGATCTGGGGTATGCATTCCTTCCCCTGCCTATGATTCACCAATTATTGAGGAAAGTTTGGAAAGAAGGGAAGAAGGTTATTGCAATAATTCTGATTTGGCCAAGGAGACCTTGGTTCCCGATCCTGAACAGAATGAGCTTGGGTCCTCCATGGCCACTTCCTCAGAGACCAGATTTGTTGATTCAAGGTCCAGCAGTTCATCACAATCCAAACCAGTTGAATTTGGGGGCATGGCTCTTGAGAAGCAGAGACTCTTAAAGCAAGGATTACCTGGCTCTGTGGCTGAAATGCTTTTGAAATCCAGAAAAGGTTCCACTTCAGCGTGCTATCACAGAATATGGGATGTTTTACAGTTATAGTCAGAACAAAACTCCATACATTTCCTGCATCCTACTAATATTGATGTCCTGAAATTTCTACATTCAGCTCTGGAGAAGGGTTTAAGCTTAAGCACATAAAAAGTACAGTCATCGGCTTTATCTGCACTGTGTAAAACCTCATGGGCATCAGATCCTCTGATAGCGAGGTTCTTCAAGGCAGCTATATGTATAAGACCTCCATCCAGAACTTATGCTCCTCAGTGGGATCTTCCTATGGTACTGTATGTTCTGTCAGACACCCCCTTGGCTCCTTTGGATGAGTTGGGTATTCATATTCTGACTTCTAAGACATTGTTCTTAGTGGTAATCACCTTGGCTAAAAGAATGTCTGAGATTCAAGCCTTCTCCAGTGATGTGAATCATGTACAGGTCTTCCACGATAGAATTATCTTAAGACCTAGAGTGGAATTCCTACCTAAGGTGGTTTCACGATTCACATTGCCCAGGAAGTTGTCCTGCCTTCTTTTTATCCAAGCCCTTCCACCTCTGAAGAATTTACTCTCCATCAATCGGATGTTAAGGAATGTCTTATGAAATATCCAAACCCTTCCACCTCTGAAGAATTTAAGCTCCATCAATCGGATGTTAAGGAATGTCTTATGAAATATCTGGAGGTCACTAATCAATTTTGGAAGTCACAACATTTATTCATTCTTCCATCTGTCTACAGAAAAGGTGAAGCTGCTTCTACCGCTACTTTGAGGCTTGGATCTCAAACACCATAAAAAAGGCTTATCATGCTAAGAACCGATCTCTTCCAGAGAAAATAAAGACTCATTCAAGTAGAACACTGGCTACCTCCTGGGCTACTTGGGCAGAGGTTTCATCTGATGACATATGCAGGACAGCCACCTGGTCTTCTCCTATGACATTCATCAAACACTACAAGCTGCACGTAGCTTCTTCATCTACTTTCTTTGGGAGAGGAGTTTTGTCCTCTGTTAATTCTCATGAATAAAATTCTGTTGCAGCAGACTAATAGTATCCGATTTTTTTTCTCCCTCCCATTGGTCATAGCTTGGGTATCATCCATAAGTGATGCAGGCATGATTAGCCAGGAATATAGAAAATTGTCTCCATACTTACCGTAATTTTCTTTTCCTGGCAATTATTCATGGCAGCATCAGCAACCCTCCCATGTTTTTTGTTTTACAGCTGTAAACTAGACTGTGGGATAGAGGGAGGAGGGACCTTTTATACCTACAGTCTGGTTCGAATTAGTTAATTGTTTCCTATCCTGTTCCTGTTAGGGGTGGAGCTAATCCATAAGTGATACTGTCATGAATAATAGCCAGGGAAAGAAAATTACGGTAAGTATGGAGAAAATTTGTATTTGCTTTTGTATTACACAACCATGTTACAGTGCTGACGCCCACCCCATGTGTTCCCTATTAATGGCTAATAAGTGTGTAGGAGTTTAGAAAAATATCCCTCATTGAAGATTTTGCCTTTTAACTAAGAGCAGCAAGGTGAATTGTTAGGAGTCACCTAGAGCTTTTGCCTTGATGTGGCAAGTGAGCTTACACTGTATTGGTCATTGGGGTGATACTATAAAACCTCCAGTTTTTAAAATGTGTATCTGGATTTGGGAAAATGCACAAGTACTTTTTGCTTTTTTTTTATTTTTATTTTATGTATTGGGGCTGATTGGTACTATAGTCATTGCTGCCACCAGTAGTAGTGGGAGTTTTAAAACGGGGCTTAATTATGTATGTTTATATTTTGCAAAGACCCCTGTTGGTGACATCACCATGTGTGGTGCGAAGACCACTTGAACACCACAATCTTCTTTCTTCACCTCCTGGCGCCTCATCCTCCAAGAACCCATGCCAGTGCTGTACTCTGGCACATGTGTAAGAGTTCACCACCAATGTCTATGGAGGGTCCACAAGAATGCAGGAGCCTCCATACATTTTATCTCAAAATTATCCAAATAATGCCTTATTCTGACATTTGTCAAGTGGAGGATGTTACCGTAAGACAAAGTAGTCCATTTGATCTGTTGCGGAACTAATGTAGAGAGGGCCCTGGTGCAAGAAATTCTTTTGGAGCACCCTCTAGCTCAATACTGGCCAAAAGATAGATCTCCATCTGTCATACAACTCGCATGATGCTATGCCATCTGGAGTTTTACCATTTGCCCTTTCTTGCAGGGTTTGTATTTGTGAGATTGTATTATTTTTTTCATTACTGGCATTTATAAAGCACCAACATCTTCCACATATGAATGTAATTATGTTTTTGTACAATGTATGTGTGTACACGTAGGGATGTATTTGTATGTACTGTTGCCATTGGAATGCAGTGGTGTACTTGTGTCTAGTGTTTGCGTTTCAATGCAGGGGTGTGTTTGTATGTAGTGTTGATTTTTAAATGCAGGTGTGCTTTTGTATGTAATGTTGGTGGCTACATGAAGGGGTATATATATATCCCCACTCAGTTTAAACAATCCCCTGTGATGAGCTACAAAAAAGGAAAGAACTTGAGAGATGTCTTGGTACATACAGACCAATTCACACGTATACAAGAACAGATACCTAAGAAAAACCTAGGGTGTGTTCGGTGTCTAAATTGCATGGCATGCAATAATATGATTCCAGGGAAAGTGTTCCCTCATCCAAGAACTGGGAAAATATATAAGATTCGTCATAAGATTACCTGCACTACGACCCATGTTATATATCGGATCATATGTCCATGTGGTCTGATTTATATTGGAAAGACGTCCAATGACCTCCGAGAACGGATGAGAGGACACCGATCAGCTATCCGATTAGCAATATTGAGTGGCACGGCCACTACCCCGGTTGCTAGACATTTCCTAGAAGCAGGGCATACCTTACCATCACTTCGTTTTATGGGTATAGATTATGTGCCCCAATCACCCCGGGGAGGAAATCGTGATATCCAGCTCCTTAGGAGAGAAGCTTATTGGATCCACACTCTGGGAACCTTATCCCCCCATGGACTGAATGAGAAGAATCCGCTATATTGTTTCATTCCGAGACGATGAATGAATTAACTATTTTTGGTTACATTGACTGCATGGACTAAGTCAACTAAGTTTATTGATTTCAGTGATTGTCTCATTGTTACTTTCCCGTTAGCTACTGCATTATGCATTATGTATACGATTCCATATAATGTTATATTATATCATGTGCGCTATGTCATATTCTGTACTATGCGTTTCACATATACTATCTGACTATGTTCTCCGTGGTGAGGGGGATGTTCTCTTATATGAGAGGTGGAGGTGTCCTGGGTCCATGCTTATAAATCTCTTTAGGTCTTTATTTATTTATTTATTTATTTATTTATTTATTTCATCAGTTGTCTTACTCTGGACTGTATCTTAGCGGACCCAGTTCTCCCTATTTTCCTCTGTCCTTGGGTATTCTCCTTGGCTTGTAAATAGTTCTTTGTATATATCTTTCTTTTGTAAATATTTGTATCTTCACTGTCATTGGCCTTTTGGAACTTATTCATTAAGCAACACCTGTTCTTTGCTTTCCCCTCTGTATGGGGTTAATAGAATCTCACTACGTTATTTGAATCTATCCACGTCACTGATGACATCACAGAACCTCGATTTCAGTTTTCACTCTCCAATCATGATGCACTGATGTATATTTAAATATTTCTTGCACGCTAGAAAATTGTCTTGATAAAAGTCCGTCTGGACTGAAACGTCGACTTGAACTGCATATTTCTGCACACTATTGCTCAATAAAAGCATTTATTTAAAGTTTATTCAAGTCCTCTGAGTGCACTCTTTCGGGAATATATAGAGAGGCTGGAGTTGTTGCACCGAGGCAGTGAACAAGACCGGTTAAACTGAGTGCGGGGAACCAGGATTTTATATATATATATATATAATTTTGGCGTTTTAATACAGGGTATATTTGTATGTAATGTTTGTTTTGATTATAGGGGTGTGTTGGCTTTTAAATGCTGGTGGACATTTGTGTGCAGTATTCGCAGTATTTGAATGAAGGAATGTGTTTGTATATACTGTTTGTGTTTGACTGCAGGGGTGTCTTTGATTGCTGGTATATATGCACATACACATATACATTGCCACATACATAATTACACAGATATGCATACACATTGACACACAATAAATACAGATACACATAATTTAAATACAGATACACACACTGACACATACAATCATACTCAGTTACAAACACTGACACATAAAAACACCCTGATGCAGTGGCGTACACACGACCCATTGTGCCCCGGTGCGAAAATTGATCCGTGGGCCCTCCCGCACGCGCGCTTACTTTGCGCGGGATGGGGCTGCAACACATGGCGGCGGGTATCTGGTCGCAGGGCTATGACCCCTGCGACCGCGGTATGTACGCCAGTGCATGCAGATACACATACACTTAGAGGACCACTACAGACACCCAGATCACATCAGCTCACTTAAGTGGTCTGGGTGCCAGGTCCCTCTAGTTTTAACCCTGCAGCTGAAAACATAGCAGTTTCAGAGAAACTGCTATGTTTCACTGAGGGTTAATCCAGCCTCTAGTGGCTGTCTCATTGACAGCCGCTAGAGGCGCTTTCCCCGATTCTCACTGTGAAAATCACAGTGAGAAGACGCTGGACGTCCATAGGAAATCATTGAGTAATGCTTTCCTAAGGGTGGTTTGAATGCGCGCACGGCTCTTGCCGCACATGCGCATTCGGAGCTGACAAGCGGATCGGGGCGGATGGATCCCCAGCGCCAAGGGAGTCCAGCGCTGGAGAAAGGTAAGTGCTGAAGGGGCTTTAAATACATACACACACTAGCTAACAGACACATACATTTACTGACAGAGACACACTCAGTGACAGACATACATACACACTCACTGACAGACAGACATACATACACACTCACTGACAGACAGACACACATACACACTCACTTACAAAACATACACTCTCACTGACAAACACACACTCACTAACAGACACACACAGTAACACACTCACTGACACACACACACTCACTGACACACAAACTAACACACGCACTGACACTCACTAGCAGACACACACAAACTAACACACAGTAACACACACACACACTCTAATACCAACACACTCTAATACTAACACACACACGTTTTTTTAAAAATCTGATCCCCCAGCCTCCCTACCTTTGGGAGTGCTGAGGGGATTCCCTGGGGTCCAGTGGAGCTGCCCGGCGACCAGTCCTGCGGGAACACGAGGGAGCACTCTCCCTGGCTGAGCGCTCTCTGCCCAGTTCCCTCGTGCGCCGTGTACTGATACCGGGGCCGGAATATAGGAGAAGAGGCTGGCCACACTGGCGTACATACCGGGTCGCAGGGCGGCCGGGCCCCCTGGTGGGCCGGCCCGGTCGCAGCCGTGACCCCTGCAACCCCGGTATGTATGCCACTGCCCTGATGCACAGATACACACACTGACACATATATATTGATTTACAGATATACACACTGACACAAACTCAAACTCAGATACACATCTTAAGACAGAGATATGCACACTGACACGCGGACTGACATACACACACACACACCCACACTGAAACTACACACACTGACACATTTATATACTCTTACACACAAATACACACACTGACACATACACACAGTTTGACACACATATGCACAGGCTGCCATATACAAAGGCTGCCATATACACACACCCTGACACATACACACTGACTAGCAGACTGCCATTTACACACCATGACACACATATACACACAGTAAATGACACCCGCATACAAGTGGTAATTTTTTTTATTTGCAGCCACCCTTCTCTCCTTTTAACATACCTTTTGTGTGCAGGAGGGTGGGTGCTTGGGGTCCTGCTGGCTGAGGTTGATGGGAATGTGGGGTCTGGAGCAGCTCACTCCTTACGCCTCTCTCCCCTGCTGCCTGCTCCTCTGCCTGCCCCACCTGCACTCACTTCCACCTAGGCTGCCAATGTAAAAAGGGCTTGCTTGTGCTGTTAAAGGTCTGCAGTGCACGACCGAGTCACTTTTCATCTATACCCATCAAGTGGCCCTAAGTGCAAAGGCCACCTGATGGCCCCACAGCATGCGGCACAGACTGCACCAGCAGCAGGGCCATCTTTAATAATGGTTGGACTCTGGGCATTTTGCTAATCCGTCCAACAATAGAAGGTAATAGCAAATACAGGCAACACTCCAGGTATTGAAGGTGTATTTATTGGAGGGTGGAACATCCCATATAAGTGCAAAAGTGTGCTGTTTCGGTCCTAGAGGGCCTTAATCATGCATAAGGAATACATGGACTGTGCATATATAACACATACATTCATTAGTTAATTGATCACCTGACACAAAAGGCAGTCAAAAAGAAAATCAAGAAGAAACTGGTGTGGATTGCACAAAATAAGAATATATAATGTAAATTACAGCAGTACAAGAGGAGAATAAACATTAGACATATGATCCATGGAATATAAATTTAAAATTGGCAATTAGCTCTCTCTCATTTCTGTACAGTGAGGGGAAAAAGTATTTGATTCCTTGCTGATTTTGAACGTTTGCCCACTGACAAAGAAATGATCAGTCTATAATTTTAATGGTAGGTGTATTTTAACAGTGAGAGACAGAATAACAAAAAAGAATCCAGAAAAAGGCATGTCAAAAAGTTATAAATTGATTTGAATGTCAATGAGTGAAATAAGTATTTGATCCCCTATCAATCAGCAAGATTTCTGGCTGCCATGTATCTATTATACATGTAATAAGCTGAGATTAGGAGCCCTCTCTTAGAGGGAGTAGGTCTGAAATTTGCCAATGAACATCTGAATGATTCAGAGGAGAACTGGGTGAAAGTGTTGTGGTCAGATGAGACCAAAATCGAGCTCTTTGGCATCAACTCAACCATGTTTGGAAGAGGAGGAATGCTGCCTAAGACCCCAAGAACACCAACCCCACCGTCAAGCATGGAGGTGGAAACATTATCCTTTGGGGGTGTTTTTCTGCTAAGGGGACAGGACAACTGCACCGCATCAAAGGAACAATAGACAGGGCCATGTACCATCAAATTTGGGTAAGAACCTCCTTCTCTCAGCCAGGGCATTGAAATGGGTCGTGGATGGGTATTCCAGCATGACAATGACCCAAAACACACAGCAAAGGCAACAAAGAAGTGGCTCAAGAAGAAGCCCATTAAGGTCCTGGAGTGGCCTAGACCAGTGATGGCGAACCTGTGGCACGCCGGTCGGCAGCAATGCAGAGTAGGCACCTGCCTGCCCAAAACGTATCGGGAGGACCTGGAGGCAGGGGGAGGGATCTGGAAAGCAGCTCTCCTTTCCTCCAGTGATCAGGCTGTGAGGAGCGTTGCCACGCATTACCATGGCAACGCTCCACACAGCATTGCATGGGAGGACAGCTGCTTTCCAGACACATACTTACCATCACCAGACCACCAGGGTTGGTTGCGTGTCCCCCTCTCCATCACCAAAGGTGTGTACAATAGGTTACGTCTCCTTGCAAAAAACGCTGAAAAAGAAAAAGAGAAAAATTATGATCACCAAATATCCAATCAGAATGGGAACTTAATGCAAAATCTCTATTAAGTCCTTTTGGCCACAATGTGTCCAATGTATGGATCCATAACGCTTCTCTCTTTTTGAGGAGTTTTTTTTATAATCTGCCCCTCTCCTTAGGGGTGGTATATGTTCTATGAACTGGAAACGTAATTGTGAAACATTGTGTTTATGGTCAGAAAAATGAGCTGATACCGGTAGTTCTAGCTGTCTTGTCCTGATCATGGACTTGTTTATTGAGTCTCTCAAACTTTCATTGTGGTCTCCCCAACAGAGAAGCCCACAAGGACACTTAAGGACATATACAACATAAGTAGATTCACAAGTGAACAAACCTCTGATGTTGTAAGAATGGCCAGTGTGCGGATGGAGAGATTTATCACACCTAATGATGGAATGACAAGAGCTACAATTGTGACATGGAAAAGTTCCAAAATGAGGAATAGACAAAAAGTGTTGGATTTTAGGTTTATATGGACCAATGTCTGCACGTACCAGGTTGTCTCTTGTGTTTTGTAGTCTTTTGTATGAGAACAAAGGGGGAGTCTGCAATTCAGGGATTTCAGGGAAAGATCTTCTCAGAATCCCCTAATGGTGGCGAATGATATGTGCCACCCTTTAACTGTGAGAGTTAACTTGGGACACAGACGAAATTCTGGTGAGATTCTGAGAAGTTCCTTTCTATTTCCAATATCCTGTTCTTCTCTGTTTCAAGAAGTGTAGTGTTTCAAGAAGTGTAGTCGGAAAACTTTGGCTCATCTCATCCAGACGTTGTGAATGTTTGTTGTTGTAGCAGAAATGCCTCTGCCATGTGTTCTTGAAGGGGCCTGCTTGCCAGCCTCCTGCCAAAAGACTATGGGCCCTTTAAAAACAGACTTGGTTTGTGTGATTTTATATTTGGTTCGGGAACCAAACAGGAGCACGAACCAGAGACCACCTGGGAGCTTATTAGGCCGAATTGACAGTTTGTAACACTTTCCACCACAGTGCTCCAAGTGTTCGTCTGGGTGGCTGCTGTTCGCATAAACGACCACGAGATGGTGGCCATCTTGTTCCCGCGAACACAGGCAGCAGTGTTTGGTCATCGAGTTCATGGACACTGAAACTCCCGAACACCGCTGGACTTCCAGGATCACCTGCGTTCAGTTCTACACAACTTAGAAGGGCACTGTTCGGTGGAAATATTCCTACGAACAAGATGAACAAGCTCCAGGGTAAGAACATTGACTATGTTCAGAAGTTTGTTCGGTTTTTAAACTACCGAACTAGACCGACCGCAAGCCCTGATTATCTGGAACTGTTTTGGGCATGGGACCTGGAGATAATTGAGTTTAATACAGTGCCTTACAGTGCCTTAGGCACAGAGGAGGGATTATCTTGTTTTATGTGGGAGTGTCCTGGAGCTGAGAGCCAATGTAATCGTGTGTATGTTTTTACTGTAGTCTGCTTTCAGGTCCAGGGGGGAGTGCCACTTGCATGGGGACTTGCATATAAGGCCAGTTGTGGCTGCTATTAAAATAGTTCTTCTTCACCCTCAACATAGAGCCTATTTTCATGTTTGGAGGGAACAGCTATTGGATTATGATTACTTGCTCTTGTAAAAACAATCCTGCTTTACTCTCTGAATTAGGAAAAGTCTACCCACTGGAAGCTGGATCCTGGTCTTGGGTCCAGGGTGGGTGGAGGACAACAAGACCCCAACCAAGCTCCCTTACAAGCAATATAGGGAAAGAAGTCTCGAATGCACATCGTTATAAAATGTGCTGTGCATGCTTATGCTTGTAACTTGTGAATGTGGATAGTTTTATAAATCAGGGGTGTGTTTATATGTAGTGTTGACTATTAAATGCATGTGTGCTTTTGTGTGTAGTATTGATGTTTGAATGAAGGGATGTTTGTATATAATTTAGTGTTTTAATACAGGGGTGTGTCCCCTGTAATAATTTGATTTATTTAATGATATGCCCTTGTGGATTATACTATATTGCAAAAACCACAAGGGCACTACATATCCGCATAGAAGAGCATGGCAGAAACATCACTAAAGGTTTTGAGAACCATAGCGTTTCTGCACACTATAAAAGATACCATAATTGCGAAACAAAAAACTCTAAATTTATAGGTATAAAAAAATTAGAAAGAGATTGGAGAGGAGGTGACTTTAATACCAAGATGAGTAAAAACGAAATGGAATGGATTTTTAAATTAAACACCCTAATCCCTTATGGTCTCAATGCGGATTTCGAGATGTGCCATTTTTTAAAGCAATAATTTTAATTGTGATGAGGCTTTTAAACTGGGAATGTGAGTTCTATCCTTCTCTCCTTTTATTTGTATGGCCTTATTTGAGATAGCTTTTAAAAACTACTATGTCCTCTTCCTTTAATAATAGCACATTTGCACTGTAGAAGTTTTATATAAACATAATTGTTTTATCCATTGAATTGTTTAATTTAATTATTTATGGGTTGTATTACCCCCTGGTCAAAACTCAAACTTTTCTTCTTTATACATTAGTACACTTTATACAAAGGTTGCAATATCCTTATGGAAGAAGCTGGGTTTTAGGATCAATGTACCATTTCTGGGTTGTTATGCGAAAGATAGATCATTTATTCTAAAGGTGTAAAAGAAATGTATCCAATATGAGAATTTAATTGTGTTTTATTATGTGTATCAACTCTCTCGTTGCCATGCCAACCGACAACATAGAGAACGCGAGTGGCGAGCGCATGGAGATGACGTATCGGCACATAGACGAAACCGGAAGTGACGTACGGATAAGAAGACGCACTGAAAGCGAGGCTTGGAACGCAGGTCGTCACCGTTTCCATGGTGAACGCCCGCGATTCAATAAGCCGGAAATTAATCACAGTACCCATGAAGGGGTACTTATAGCAGGAGCCGGTCCAAAGAAGAAGCAAAGATTTTTCTCCAACCACCAGTTGAAGAAGCCAGAGCGGCGAAACGCGTCCTGGGGACCTTGTGAGGAAAGATACTTTGATATATTGGACTTTTTTTGCCATTTTAGTGGTATTTTATGTATATACATTATTGTATCATTTTTTTTAAAATATATGTTACAATAAATTGTTTACTACTTCCATACCACTTGTGGCATCTCCTGCTATTTTTATAAAGAAGGCTTGTAGTCCTTAACTACATACACCCTTAGACTAGAGCCGATGTGGAGGGCTCTGGGTTTGTAAGTACATATTTTACTTTTTGAATATCACTACTGGGACCCACAATATTGCACCATAGATGTTTGTGTTTTGATTTAGAAAACAAGAGATAAAAAGAACAACCATCCAAGAAGGGATAGGGTCGCCTCCACGGACCCTAGCAGCGATTACAGTGAGCTATATATTTTTAGCTTCTGAGAGTGTGAGTGGGCATATTTTCCCTATTTTTCCCTGCTTATTTATATCAGAGTATACACTATGTGTGGTTATTTTGTCTTTTGTCTTTAAGGTACTGCATACCTCCATTGCGATTCCTATATTGAGAAATATTTAAAGGTAGAGGTATTGCTCTATATTCCGCACTTTATATCACGGGACACATATTATCAGCGCCTCACCTTCACCTTCCTACCCAATGTTTTAAGATAAGATTTTGGTGTTATAGCGGCTGTGTTTTGCTCTGTTATATAACAACTACCGTATTTTTCGCTCCATAAGACGCACTTTTTTTCCCCTCAAAAGTGAGGGGAAATGTCTGTGCGTCTTATGGAGCGAATATGAAGCTTTACTTACCTGTCTTGCAGCGTTGGCCGGCAGCACAGGGCGCACCGCGGTAGTGGAACTTGAATTTCATGTTCCGGTTTCCGGCGGGACTGAAAGGAAGTGCGCACTCAGCTTGTGCGCACTTCCTTTCAGTCCCGCCGGAAACCGGAACATGAAATTCAAGTTCCACTACCGCGGTGCGCCCTGTGCTGCCGGTCAACGCTGCAAGACAGGTAAGTAATTATAGGACAAGGGGAGGGGGACAGTATGGGAGGGGGATAAAGTCTATGGGGTGGGAGGGGGATGAAGTCTATGGGGTGGGAGGGGGATGAAGTCTATGGGGAGGGAGGGGGATGAAGTCTATGGGGAGGGAGGGGGATGAAGTCTATGGGGAGGGAGGGGGATGAAGTCTATGGGGAGGGAGGGGGATGAAGTCTATGGGGAGGGAGGGGGTGGGAGTCTGTGGGGAGGGGGGGGAGATGAAGTCTGTGGGGAGGGAGGGGGATGAAGTCTATGGGGAGGGGGGGAGATGAAGTCTATGGGGAGGGGGGGAGATGAAGTCTATGGGGAGGGGGGAGATGAAGTCTATGGGGAGGGGGGGAGATGAAGTCTATGGGGAGGGGGGGAGATGAAGTCTATGGGGAGGGGGGGAGATGAAGTCTATGGGGAGGGGGGGAGATGAAGTCTATGGGGAGGGGGGGAGATGAAGTCTATGGGGAGGGGGGGAGATGAAGTCTATGGGGAGGGGGGGAGATGAAGTCTATGGGGAGGGGGGGAGATGAAGTCTATGGGGAGGGGGGGAGATGAAGTCTATGGGGAGGGGGGGAGATGAAGTCTATGGGGAGGGGGGGAGATGAAGTCTATGGGGAGGGGGGGAGATGAAGTCTATGGGGAGGGGGGGAGATGAAGTCTATGGGGAGGGGGGAGATGAAGTCTATGGGGAGGGGGGAGATGAAGTCTGTGGGGAGGGGGGGAGATGAAGTCTGTGGGGAGGGGGGGAGATGAAGTCTATGGGGAGGGGGGGAGATGAAGTCTATGGGGAGGGGGGGAGATGAAGTCTATGGGGAGGGGGGGAGATGAAGTCTATGGGGAGGGGGGGAGATGAAGTCTATGGGGAGGGGGGGAGATGAAGTCTATGGGGAGGGGGGGAGATGAAGTCTATGGGGAGGGGGGGAGATGAAGTCTATGGGGAGGGGGGGAGATGAAGTCTATGGGGAGGGGGGGAGATGAAGTCTATGGGGAGGGGGGGAGATGAAGTCTATGGGGAGGGGGGGAGATGAAGTCTATGGGGAGGGGGGGAGATGAAGTCTATGGGGAGGGGGGGAGATGAAGTCTATGGGGAGGGGGGGAGATGAAGTCTATGGGGAGGGGGGAGATGAAGTCTATGGGGAGGGGGGGAGATGAAGTCTGTGGGGAGGGGGGGAGATGAAGTCTGTGGGGAGGGGGGGAGATGAAGTCTATGGGAGAGAGGAGAAGACTATGGAAGGGGGGGACACTATGGGACAGGGGAGAAAAAAAATATTCTGTACAAACTGTCCCATAGTAAGAAACACTATGGGACAGTTTGTTCAGAATATTTTTTTTCTGGGTTTCTTCCTCTAAAAACTAGGTGCGTCTTATGGTGAGGTGCGTCTTATGGAGCGAAAAATACGGTACCCATCTTTCCATATTAGCGCTAGTACACTCTGTTTTCTAATACAGGGGTGTGTTTGTACATAATGTTTGTGTTTGATTGAAGGGGCGTGTGTTGGCTTTTAAATGCGGATGTAAATTTCTGTGTAGTATTGGTGTTTGAGTTAAGGGGTGTGTTTGTATATAAGTTTGGAGTTTGAATTCACAGGTGTGTTTGTATATAATATTTGTGTTAAGATTGCAGGAGTGTGTTTGCATATTGTGAAGGTGTTTAATTGCTTGGATGTGATGCCGTCTTCCTCCCACAAGGAGCTCTCCTATGAAGCTGGGAGGAAGTGACTGGGTGCCAATACTCCAGGGGCCTGGTCGAGCTCTTAAACGGCCACAGAACTCGACCAGGCCCCTGTTTAGCTTTAATACCCATCAGGTGGACCTAAGTGAATGGGCCACTCATTGCCTCCAAAGCCTGCAGGCCCCCGGTGCAGCTGCCCCGGCTGCAACAGCAGTAGTTATGCCATTGTTCAATGTTACACTTATAGGATATACAGTAAGGAAAACGCAGGGTGACCCCCCATAGATTTTAATATGGGGGGAGTAGGAATTAATATTTATTACAATGAGCTGCCTGCTCCCTCCTTGCTTGAGCAGTGATATTTTCTCTGTGCTGTGGGGTTAATTCCCCTGCAGCACGGAGTCTACTAAACGAAAGAAATGAAAAGGTAATGCATTTCACATTTGCCCTTTTGGTTCGTTTATATATTTCGTATGTAGGGCTTTATATGGAAAAAAAACAAATTTTCAGACGAAAATCGTATTCGTATGAAAACTAATGCACATGTATATTTACAAGGTTGGGGCTTTTCAAACACATTTAATTTTAGAAAGGCTAATTTCAAAAGGATGTGGACATCTTTACCACAAGTTGACTGTCAGGAACTATTCAATGGCAAAAGCACAGAGGATAAATGAAAGATCTTTTTTAAAAAAACTTACCAAACCACATTTCTCAATATTGTCAAGACTGGAGATATCCTAATACACAAACCTAAAGGAAACAGTAAAGGAACACATATTGGTCCTTAGAGTGGCCGGACTAGTGCCTGAGACAGGTAAATGCAATGTCGTATGTAGGGCTTTATACGGAAAAAAACTAATTTTCTGACAAAATCGTATTCGTACGAAAACGAATGCACATGTCTATTTATAACTCAATTGGAAGATTTGGGAAGAAGATATTAGGCGTCAATATCATATTTACTTCTTTCCCCCAACCGGTCACCAAACATTGTTACATATTTTTATTGTTAATTCACTTTACATTGCATTATGGTTGCTAAATAAGGCACTACCAAAGGTACAGTTATACTTATTATTGTACAATTTCTTTTAATTATTTATGATTTTTCATTTTAAATAGTGTTGGATGATTAATAGTACTTGTACTATCTACCCATTTTCCTTGTTTGTTTGTTTTTATCATCATTACTATTGTTTAGTTTATTATTATATTTAAAACTTTCAATAAAACATTTGAAATAAAAAAAAGAAAAGTAAGGACAGTATTTTCTTATGTAGAGAATGATCCTTGTAAATTTTTGCCAATCGGAGAAGCTGTCATGAAGGAAAACAATTAAAGAATTTAAATCATATAAAAATAAAGATTTTATATCAGTATATACTGATCAGCCACAACTTTAAAACCACCTTCTTAATATTGTGTAAGTTCTCCTTGTACTGCCAAAACAGCTCTAATGCATCGAGTCATGGACTCCGCAAGACCTCTGAATGCATCCTATGGTATCTAATACCAGGACATTAGCAGCAGATCCTTTAACCGTTTTCCTGGCACTGCAGGTCCACTTCACTGCAGGTCCAGGCAATAATGAAAACTGCAATAATTACACTTGCAGGGTTAAGGGTAGTGGGAGTTGGCACCCAGACCACTCCAATGGGCAGAAGTGGTCTGGGGGCCTGGAGTGTCCCTTTACGGTCTGCAAGTTGTGAGGTGGGGCCTCTATGGATTGGATTTGCACATCCCCCTAATTCTCAATCAGCTTGAGATTTGAGGAATTTGGAGGTCAAGGTAACACTTTCAACACTATGTCATGTTCCTCAAACCATTCATGAACACTTTTTGCATTGTGACAGGGTGTATTATCCAGCTGGTGGGCAATATTGAGGACTGAGGGTTAGGAGCAATAGGGGGGGGGTTAGGACCTGTAGTGCGGAGTTAGGGGATGCACTAGGGTAGATAAGGAGTGGAGGGGAAAGTTAAAATAATATATATATCCTATTTAATTAAATTAAATAATATATTTGTATCTTGTCATAAAAACAGAGAATATAAAATATAATTTAGAGTGATGCTCTCAAGTGCCCACAAATCATTAATTATTCTCAGTTTAATATTAAAAGACACATTATAAACGTGTTTATGTATTAAAAAGCCATTTGCCACTTAGAACAAACATTTACAGTGTGTCACATTTTGTTGCTATTAGTGGTCATGACTTTGCAAAAAGTTGACACATTTGTAAGCTTGTGTCTATCAGAGTGTGACTGTTAGCATGTTTACAAAAACAGTTGAAGGGGTTTATATTGAAGTTTTTTTAAATAACTAACACATTCACAAATATAATTTTCACTATTATATGTTAATAAATAGTACGGAGTGGGTGAATGTTTGCACATACACAGCGAGGTTATACCTAGTTCCATTTATTTATGCTTTCAGACATTCTTTAGAAAATACTCAAGACATTATTTCCCTCAAAACTTTTATAGGAATCTAAGCAGGATTTAAAATGTATTATAGATGTCTGAGTTACATGTCGGATCACGCCAAAAAAGCAATTCTATTTTTAAAAACAACACAGCATCATACACCATATATATCAAGTAAATGTAATTCACACCAGTGAGATGCAGGAAAATAAACAACAATGAAACAATATTTTGTGTCTAATGTGCTAGGTAAAGGATAGCTAAAAGGTTGGGGCTTTATCAAACACATTTAAAGTTAGAAAGGCTAATTTCAAAAGGACGTGGACATCTTTACAACAAGTTGACTGTCAGGAACTATTCACTGGCAAAAGCACAGAGGATAAATGGAAGATCTTAAAAAAAAAAAAAAATTACCAGACCACATTCCTCAATATTGCCAGGACTGGAGATACCCTAACACACAAACCTAAAGGAAACAGTAAAGGAACACATATTGGTCCTTAGAGTGGCCAGACTAGTACTTGAGACAGTTAATGAAATGTCTGCAAGCAGACAGAGAATAAACGAGAGACAGGCTGAGGTCAGGATAACAGATAGCAAGAATAGCCAAACAAGCCGAGGTCAGAAAATAGTAAATCTAATACACCGTATAAATACATTCTCAGGTAACAAGTCAAGAACCAAAACAGGGCAAGGAAACAATCAGGGAGTATATATGCCTTATACTAGGTTGTGATTGGTTAGAGACAACCATGATGTCACAAGCATGTATACATCATCAAAAAACGCCTTATAGACTGACATTATAAAAGGAGACCAATGGAAGGTTCCATGTCACATGATGTCATAATGATGCACCAGAAAACAGCATAACATTTCTGGAGCATGGCAATATTCTGCAGGATGGCATGAACCTGCCCCCAACCTTTTTGCAATGAGGCCAAATGCAAGTCCAATCCTGACAACCCTTTATCAACAAAGGAGGATGGAAAAACTGTGCCATAAAAGCCATAATTAGCAAAAAAGAAATGTGACCAGAAGCTTCATGATCCGGGTTATTGCGCCAAACTCAGCCCAGGGAAGTAGGTCTGCCCAGTTCTCCTGCACAGTAGAAACAAAACAGTGCAAATATTGTTCCAAAGATTGACTGTCACATTCAGCAGCTCTGGATTGATAATAGGATTCCCATTTCAGCACAGGATTCCCTCCATGATCTAGATACAAATTGTGAATCCCTGTCTGATAACTTTAGGATTACCGCGCAACTGGAATACATGAAAAAATATCTTGGCCAGATCAGCAATTTGGGTAAGGGTACAAAAAAAGCCATCTTACTGAAACAATCCACAATCCTAACCCTACCATACCCTTAACCCCAACCCTACCCCTAACCCAAGGGTAGGGTTATGGGTAGGGTTAGATTCCTGTCATTATTCCTTTAATTTCCTCTCCCTCTCCTGTTTTGCCACTTTTCAGAAATCTGAAGCACTTCAGCAATTCTGTTCGGTTCAGAACTTCCGAAATTCGGCACTTAAATTTAAATTTGGACTGAAACGAATTGAACATGTCTACTGTAAAAAGCCACAAGGTACTTGATGAAAAGCCTTGGCTTGGGAGCATACAGAACATTCCAAGACTTACTCTTTATCTTTTCTCCAGAAAGAAGGACACCAGAAATGATGGGAAATCAAATGAATAGTCTTATTTATACCTGCATGCCCTGCCATTTTGCTATCATGTATTCTCTCCTCAACAGACACAAACTATTTTCCTCAGGGTGTGTCAGCAGGAGTCTGTTTGTGCCCTCTGAAAATCCTACAGTAAAGTACTAGACAGAATGATTCTGGTCATAGCTATGATTCTGTCAGGAAGTACTATAGGTGACTGTTCTAGGTCATCAGAGACAGGAGCATCAAATTGCTGGGACAGGGAAACAGCCTTGATGTTTCTACTACCAGGTCTATATGTAATCATTGTTATAGGCTGATAATATAAGAGACCACCAAGCATGTCTAGAATTCAGGCTTGTATGTTCTCATAGAGATGCACTGAATCACACTGTGCAGCATTGACCCAGGAAGGACCTCTAGTGGCCATCTGAGTGACGGTGGTGTTCTTAGGCAGCAATGTAAACACTGCTTATTCTGTGAAAAGGCAGTGTTTATAGAAAGAAAATGTATGTCCTTGTTCTGATGACTTTAGTGTCCTTTTAATGTAAACAAAGCCCTGGAACCTGATGATCTTCACCCACGAGTACTTAAGGAGCTAAGTGTGGAAATAAGTGAGCCTCTGTTTTTAATCTTTCAAGATTCTTTTCTTTCAGGAATTGTACTGGAAGATTGGAGGAAGGCAGATGTGGTTCCTATATTTAAAAAGGATTCAAAATATTTCCCTACCAATTATAGACCTGTGACCTTAATTTCTGTGACTGGGAAAGTGTTTGAAGTGTTATTAGGTGATAATTTTCAGGAATTTAGGAATTGAGAAAAACATTGCTATTAGCAATACTCAGCATGGTTTTATGAAACACAAGTCATGTCAAACTAACTTAATTGCAGTGGATGTTATCAACTTGGATTTTGTCAATGCCGTTGGCACACACAATAAACTATTGTTCAAAATAAAAAAAAAATGGATTAGATGGAAATTCTTGTTCTTCGGTGGAACATTGGCTTAAAGATAGAGTAGAGAGATTTTTCATTAATGTTAAATTTTCAAGCTGGACACAAGTGATAAGTGGTGTCCCTCAGAGTTCTTTTCTGGCACCCATTATATTTAAATTTATAATTGATCTTGTGATAAGTAATGAAAGTCAGATTTCAGTGATGAAAAAATATCCCAATAAGCACAGTGTAAGTATGTTATTTGGTGCACTTGCACTGTGCAACATGCACTAGGGCATTCGGATCACACAAAAGCACTTTCACAGTGCACTGCTTTTTGGCTGCCCTGAGTGGAGGTGACACAACCTTTCTGCCCTGCTCCTTGCTACATCATTGCCATGCCTCTTCTTGGCTCTCCCCACCCCTTAAAGCCAATATCAAGGGGGATATATGTAGAGTGACCACACTAAGCACTGGGGCTTATATGAAGCCCTGCAACACTATGTGGTCTGGTTGGGGATATCGAAATATCTCTCCTAACTGGACAACATTGCGAAACAACATTGGATCAGGTCCCTTACGTGGCTTGATAGCCAGGACCGGCGTGTCCTATAGGCAACTTAGGCAGTCGCCTAGGGCACACCGGCCCGGGGGGCACCAGATTTGAGTGACCCAGTAGGAGGAATATGCTTCTTTCTACCTGTCACTCAGTTTAGCTCCTTCCTATCCGTCACTCTTTCAGTGAGCACTTCCTGTCAGTCCAGCTGGGTACAGGAAACTGAAGCCTGTACCACATTTCGTACCGCACGGCCACGCTACAAAGAGGTAGGAGGCACACAAGTGAAGGGAGGGGAGACGGCACTAAGGGACACTTGGGGGATGGACTTGGGGAGACAGCACTAAGGGACACTGGGGGGGACTCGGAAGGACAGCACTAAGGGACACTCTGTGAGTGTGAAGTGAGGCATGAAGAACAGAGTAACAAGTGAACTAGCCTAGTTAATCCACAAATCAGAAAAAATGCATTATTGGGTAAGCAAGAATTACAACAAGGAACCTAGCTAGTGGCAGAATGTGTTTAAATACACGTAATATCCTTGTGCGCCAGAAGGTATGTGAGCAACTAGGTTCATACTTCACATCACCAATGATGCCAGAGGGACGCGATTGATACTAACAATGGGCGGCATTCTGAACTGTCAAAAATTACATAACTCTTCAGGTAAACTTTGAGTCATGTAAAAAAATTACGCATTAACAGTTGGGGTCACATCAGTAACGATGCCAGACTGATGCAACACCAAACCAGTATAAGTGCTTGTAGGGGTGTAGCATACAGTGTCAAAATGGATGCCAAGCTGGAGGGAGATGGTCCTAGCATGCATGACAGTAGTGTGGCTGGGCTTTTCATAGTGACTTAACTCTGCTATACTTTCAGGATACACTAATATGCCCAACACGCAGAATGTAAGTATAAATAAAGAAAACAACCACGACAGGGCACAGAGAAATTAAGAAAAAAAGGTTTAAATAGCCTAAGGTGCTCCTTGATTGACTGCAGGGGAGCATGTAACAGTGAACTTGTTTGTGTGACGTCACACACATGTTCCCAGTAGTTAGGCACTAAAAGGGTTAATTAAGAACCTTAAAAAGGTTCTTACCTGTTGCGGCCGGCGTCTCTAATGATTACAGACCTAGCCGTTGTGTGAGGGGAGGAGTGCCTGTCAATGAGGCCAGCAGGCATGGCAGGAGGAGGTGAGTGATCCGCGGCATTCCTATTACCACATGGGAATGTCGCCGCAACGATATGCGCCCACCAGATTCCAGTCCGCTCCCAGGCAGATGTTCACGCGGTGGGCACCTTGATACAAGGTAAGTATTCGGCGGCATTCACCTGGGGATGTGGGAATGCCGCCAAGAAGCAGACCCGGCGGGCTGTGTGACATACTCATTCTGCACAGCATTAACTCTGAGACATTTCTGTGGCGACTGTATTAAGTCACAGGAAAATAAAATTACATCATACCCCTTTCTCTGTCTCCCACTGTTGAGGCTGAGCAGGGCCGGTGCAAGGATTTCTGGCTACACATGCATTTTGCTGCCTCCCCTCCCCTCCAAAAATTAATCTTCACCTGTGTGTCCCTCAATCCCCCTCTCGAATTTCTTACACCTTTTGTGTTTCTTATCCTCCCCTTTTTATCTTACACTCTTCTTTAGTAAATCTTATCCCCTCTTTTTTCACTCTGTACCTCTTACACCCCACCCTTTGTGTGTCTCTTACTTCCCTCCAGCCCATATGTGTGTCTATTTTTGCCCCAGCCCCTTTGTGTGTCTATTTCTTCCTTCAGCCCCTTAGTGTGTCTCTTTTTCAGCTTCCCCTGTCTGTCTCTTTTGCCCCTTTCCCAGCCCTTTTGTGTCTCTTTGTCCACGATAGCCCCTCTGCATGTCTTTCTCTCTACAGCTCCATTTGTTTGTTTGTTCCCCCAGCACCTTGTCTCTTTCTCCCCCAGCCCCTCTATTCACTTTGTGTTCCCCTCCATGTATCTAATCTCCCCCACATGTCTCATACCCTCAGCCCCCATGTGTCTCAATTCCTCAACCCAAGTTCTCCATGTGTCTTATTCCCCACAGCCCCCCATGTGTCTCAATTCACCCTGCCCCCCCCATGTGTCTCATTCCTCCAGCCCCCTCATGTGTCTTAAACCCCCAGCCTTCCCCTGTGCCTAAATCCCCCAGCCCCCCATGTGTCTCAATTCCCCCAGCCCCTCATGTGTCTTAATCCCCCAGCCCTTCACGTATCTCAATCCACCAGACACCCATGTGCCAGCTTTCCTCACCCCATGATCCAGCTCTCTCCCTCCCTTGTGCCAGCTCAGCTCCCTTCTCCTCCCATGTGTCAGCTCAACCCCCCCTTGTCAGTTCTCTTCCCCCATGTACCAGCTCACCTCCCTCCTCCACCCCTTGTGCCAGCTCTCCTCCCCAATGTGCCAGCACACCTCCCTCCCTCACAATGTGCCAGCTCTCCTCCCTCCTTCTGTGTAGCGAGAGCAGACCACGAGAGAGGAGCCTGACATGAAGCAGTTTGGCGCTCTTAGTGAGCATCCAGGTCTGACATGAAGCAGTTTGGCGCTCTTAGTGAGCATTTCCTGTCAGATCGGGGAGAGGGAAACATAATTCAATCAATGTATCTCTATGAGGAACGTCCAGGGTCTCCATGCACAGTATGGAGAAGCACCTCCAGTGGCCATTTGAGTGACTGTAAACACTGCCTTTTCTCTGAAGGGACTTAATATACACACCAGAACTGCTACATTAATGTGGACAACTGACATTTAATGTGTATAAGTGCAAGATAATGCATCTTGGACGTAAAAAACCAAGGGCAGAGTACAGAATATTTGATAGAGTCCTAACCTCAACATCTGAGGAAAGGGATTTAGGGGTGATTATTTCTGAGGACTTAAAGGTAGGCAGACAATGTAATAGAGCAGCAGGAAATGCTAGCAGAATGCTTGGTTGTATAGGGAGAGGTATTAGCAGCAGAAAGAGGGAAGTGCTCATGCCATTGTACAGAACACTGGTGAGACCTCACTTGGAGTACTGTACACAGTACTGGAGACCATATCTTCAGAAGGATATTGATACCTTAGAGAGAGTTCAAAGAAGGGCTACTAAACTGGTTCATGGATTGCAGGATAAAACTTACCAGCAAAGGTTAAAGGATCTTAACATGTATAGCTTGGAGGAAAGACGAGACAGGGGGGATATGATAGAAACATTTAAATACATACAGGGAATCAACACAGTAAAGGAGGAGACTATATTTAAAAGAAGAAAAACTACCACAACCAGAGGACATAGTCTTAAATTAGAGGGACAAAGGTTTAAAAATAATATCAGGAAGTATTACTTTACTGAGAGGGTAGTGGATGCATGGAATAGCCTTCCAGCTGAAGTGGTAGAGGTTAACACAGTAAAGGAGTTTAAGCATGCGTGGGATAGGCATAAGGCTATACTAACTATAAGATAATGCCAGGGACTAATGAAAGTATTTAGAAAACTGGGCAGACTAGATGGGCCGAATGGTTCTTATCTGCCGTCATATTCTATGTTTCTATGTTTATATTAAGGTATAGTTGTTCTAGTAACTATAGTATCCCTTTAATTGGGGTGCGACTTTCTGAGGGGGGAAAGAGTGTGGGTATAGTTACCACCTATGAGTAGACAATTATTATAACTATGGAACATTAATTTGCTACTAAACGCAAACTATGTCCAAAAATACATATATTTAACCCCTTAAGGACCAAACTTCTGGAATAAAAGGGAATCGTGACATGTCACACATGTCATGTGTCCTTAAGGGGTTAAGGGGTTAAATACGTATAATTATAGATTGCAAAATATATGCATAAATCAAAAGATCTCACTGACAGCTCTTTAGAAATGCTTCCCTGGCGGTTCAAGGTGTAATCGCAGTCACTCGCAGTTTTGCCACTCTGTGAAGGAGGCAGAGTGCAGGCGCTGGGTTTTTCCACCTTGCACTCTCTGGCGTTTTCACAAAGTGCGGGTCCGGTAGACCTTCAGCCGCATTAGCAGTCCACTGGACCACCATGAAATCCACCAGTCCACAAGGGACCCCACTGGGCCATCAAGGAATCCACCAATGACACCAGGACCCTTATCGGACCACCAGGGACCACAATGCCAGAGACAAAGACACACTCAGTTAGAAATGCACACATACACTTTCAGACACTTACACAGTAACATGTTGCAATACACAGAGAAACACTAAGCGCCCTCCCCACCCCCCCCACCCACATACAGAACTCCTCCACACATGCTACCACACAGACAGCACTCACTATAACAGCCCAGGACTTAGGGAGAGGGTTCTCAATATGGAACCCTGCCTAGAACCCTGTGCAACGTTAATGCGGTATTGACCATAACTACTACAGCGCGCTGCAGTGGTTGCGATGCTGAGTGTCCCTTTAATGGATTTCTCCAACCTTTTGGAGGACGGGAACCTTTTCAGTGTAAAATGCCCTATTGGGTATTATGAATAAAGTGAGTAAAAAAGTTGTTTTACTTACCTGGAATTCCTGACTTCCACATCACCATCTGTCGTTATATGGGCCACCCGTGGTCCAATCACAGAAGCCGTGCGCGTGGGAGAGGGAAAAGGAAAGAGTGGGGGTGGAGGGAGTTTTTTTTTGTATTTTTAAAAACTGTGTGTAATGTAAGGAGACAGGAGGAAGCACACAGTGGGAGGGAGGGGAAAACTATCGTCTTCTGCAAGGGGTAAAGGAACAAACATGTATTTCTGACTCTACATGTCTAAATATCCATTAAGGTGACTGCCTTCCCTTGTCCCCTGTAAAAAAGTTGATTTACTCACCTTTTTCCAACACCAGCCAGTCTCCTCAGGGCTGACTCCGCCCCGTTGGCTGAGTTCATCAAATTTGATGATTTCAGCCAATCCAAAGATTTCCCATACGAAAGCACAGGGAGGCTATGGCACATGCGTATCAAAAAGCTGAACTGAGCCAATCAGTAACTCCTTATAGAGGTGCATTGAATCAATGCACCCTTTTTGGAGTGTACAACGTCTCCATGCAGAGCGTGGAGAAACTGAACATTAGTGCTGACACATAAAGCACCATTCGTCTGAATGACTGCCACTAGAGGTGTTCCTAGGCCAGTGATGGCGAACCTATGGCACGCGTGACCCCAGAAGTACCCTTACCCCCCCAGCACCACCCCTATCTCCCCAGCACCACCCCCCCAGCAGCACCCCACCCCCCCAGCAGCACCCTAACCCCCACAGCACCACCCCACCCCCCCAGCAGCACCCTACCCCCCACAGCACCACCCCACCCCCCCAGCAGCACCCTACCCCCCCAGCACCACCCCACCCCCCCCCCAGCAGCACCCTACCCCCCCAGCACAGTACCCCTACCACCCCCAGCAGTACCCCTACCCCCCAGCAGTACCCCTACCCCCGCAGTACCCCTACCACCCCCAGCAGTACCCCTACCCCCCCAGCAGTACCCCTACCCCCCCAGCAGTACCCCTACCCCCGCAGTACCCCTACCACCCCCAGCAGTACCCCCATCACCCCCAGCAGTACCCCCATCACCCCCAGCAGTACCTCTACCACCCCCAGCAGTACCCCTACCCCCCCAGCAGTACCCCTACCACCCCAGCAGTACCCCTACCACCCCCAGCAGTACCCCCTTCACCCCCAGCAGTACCCCATCAACCACAGCAGTACCCCTACCCCCCCAGCAGTTCCCCTACCCCCCAGCAGTACCCCTACCCCCCGCAGTACCCCTACCACCCCCAGCAGTACCCCTACCACCCAGCAGTACCCCTACCCCCCAGAAGTACCCCTACCACCCCAGCAGTACCCCTACTCCCCCACAACAGTACCCCTACTCCCCCACAGCAGTACCCCTACCCCCCAGCACCCCTACCATCCCAGCAGTACCCCTACCACCCCCAGCAGTACCCCTACCCCCCCTCAGCAGTACCCCTACCCCCCCCACACACAGCACCCCTTCCCCCCACACACAGTACCCCTACCCCCCACAGCACCCCTACCCCCACACACAGTATCCCTACCCCCCACAGCAGTACCTATACCCCGCCAGCAGTATCCCTACCCCCCACACAGTACCCCTACCCCCCCACAGCAGTACCCCTACCCCCCAGCACCCCTACCATCCCCCCAGCAGTACCCCTACCCCCCCTCAGCAGTACCCCTACCCCCCACACACAGCACCCCTTCCCCCCACACACAGTACCCCTACCCCCCCACAGCACCCCTACCCCCCCACACAGTATCCCTACCCCCCACAGCAGTACCCATACCCCGCCAGCTGTATCCCTACCCCCCACAGCACCCGTCACACACACACACAGCACCCCACACACACACACAGCACCCCTCATATACACACACACACAGCACCCCTCATACACAAACAAACACAGCACCCCTCATACACAAACAAACACAGCACCCCTCATACACACACACACACAGCACCCCTCATACACACACACACAGCACCCCTCATACACACACACAGCACCCCTCATACACACATACAACACACACGCACCCCCCCACACACACACACACGCACCCCCCACACACACACACCCACCCCCCCACACACACACACGCACCCCCCCACACACACACACGCACCCCCCCCCCCCACACACACACGCAATTGCCGTGTTGGCACTTTAAGGAAAAAAAAGTTGGCATGTATTGCGGTTTGGGCACTCGGGCTCAAAAAGGTTCGCCATCACTGTCCTAGGCAGTAATGTAAACACTGCCTTTCCTTTGAAAGTGTTTACATGAAAAGGCCTGCAGGAACAGGCAGTGTACACCAGAACAGTAAGCTGTAGTTCTGGTGACTATTGTTGTGGACATAGAATATTGACCTAATTCAGGTTAGTAAAATGTCTATTTACTTAGTATAACTTTAATTAGTATTATCCAGCTTTATATGTGATTTACCTAAAATGGCTGCTAGGGCCAGGGAGTTTCCCTTTGACATCGACTAACACCCTCACTAACAAAGATGGCGCTGGAATCTGGGGGAGACCCGCAAGAAACCAGTGACATCACACCCGGTAGGAAGAGCAATACATCAACCACTTAACACCTAACCAATTATTGATGTATTATTTCATGTTATCTCTGACAAAGCATATGATGTAATTTTGCTTTATAAGGGGCATGCCACCCCCTCTGAATAAACATTCCTCAAGTTTTTCATCAACCTGAAACCTGTGTCTGGTGTGAATTACTTTGGGAGTGTGCACGCACAATTTCTTTAATTTGGCCAGGGGCAGATACACAAAGATAATCAATCGATTGGATTGATATCCACTTCAACTATCATATCCCTTTAAGATTTTTCTACATCTCTCGCCAGTGCACTGTGTGCGCTCACGACAGACATTGCAACTAACCACCAGCACATAATAATAACTCAATATGTGCAAGAAGAAACACTGCAGACACAAACTCCCATCACAATGACCACTTCAAATCACGGACGTGGTCATGGTGTTTGGAATAACCCATTATTCAGCTGTTTATTATTTTGTGGCAATTATTCATAGGCCTAGCAAAACAAACTGAGAAAATTGAAAGTTTGAAAACTGAATTGAGCATGGCCCCTATTTGGCACTTTAGCTTAAAAGAAAAAACAAAATATGAGGAACAATGCCCAGGGGATGCAGTGAATATTATTTATTTTGCATTAGCAAAATAGCAAACACAATGATCCTTAGGCTGAAAAAAAATTTCAGCAAAAAGGATACAAAGAAATAGGTTACTTGTGTACTAAAAAGGGCCTATCCCTTATATTAAGAAATAAGCAAAAAGAATGAGGAGCGAGAATCCCAAAAATGTGGGAAACAAATCCCCTCAACACTAGTACCCCTTCTGGAGCAATAATACTATATGCACCCACTACCGGGTATTATACAGAGTGAACAAAAAATAATAAAGTTTTATTGAAAGATATTAAAAATCCCGTATATAAAATATATAATACGTATATATAATACAGGGAGTGCAGAATTATTAGGCAAGTTGTATTTTTGAGGATTAATTTTATTATTGAACAACAACCATGTTCTCAATGAACCCAAAAAACTCATTAATATCAAAGCTGAATATTTTTGGAAGTAGTTTTTAGTTTGTTTTTAGTTTTAGCTATTTTAGGGGGATATCTGTGTGTGCAGGTGACTATTACTGTGCATAATTATTAGGCAACTTAACAAAAAACAAATATATACCCATTTCAATTATTTATTTTTACCAGTGAAACCAATATAACATCTCAGCATTCACAAATATACATTTCTGACATTCAAAAACAAAACAAAAACAAATCCAATCCAAAGACCAATATAGCCACCTTTCTTTGCAAGGACACTCAAAAGCCTGCCATCCATGGATTCTGTCAGTGTTTTGATCTGTTCACCATCAACATTGCGTGCAGAAGCAACCACAGCCTCCCAGACACTGTTCAGAGAGGTGTACTGTTTTCCCTCCTTGTAAATCTCACATTTGATGATGGACCACAGGTTCTCAATGGGGTTCAGATCAGGTGAACAAGGAGGCCATGTCATTAGATTTTCTTCTTTTATACCCTTTCTTGCCAGCCACGCTGTGGAGTACTTGGACGCGTGTGATGGAGCATTGTCCTGCATGAAAATCATGTATTTCTTGAAGGATGCAGACTTCTTCCTGTACCACTGCTTGAAGAAGGTGTCTTCCAGAAACTGGCAGTAGGACTGGGAGTTGAGCTTGACTCCATCCTCAACCCGAAAAGGCCCCACAAACTCATCTTTGATGATACCAGCCCAAACCAGTACTCCACCTCCACCTTGCTGGCGTCTGAGTCGGACTGGAGCTCTCTGCCCTTTACCAATCCAGCCACGGGCCCATCCATCTGGCCCATCAAGACTCACTCTCATTTCATCAGTCCATAAAACCTTAGAAAAATCAGTCTTGAGATATTTCTTGGCCCAGTCTTGACGTTTCAGCTTGTGTGTCTTGTTCAGTGGTGGTCGTCTTTCAGCCTTTCTTACCTTGGCCATGTCTCTGAGTATTGCACACCTTGTGCATTTGGGCACTCCAGTGATGTTGCAGCTCTGAAATATGGCCAAACTGGTGGCAAGTGGCATCTTGGCAGCTGCACGCTTGACTTTTCTCAGTTCATGGGCAGTTATTTTGCGACTTGGTTTCTCCACACGCTTCTTGCGACCCTGTTGACTATTTTGAATGAAACGCTTGATTGTTCGATGATCACGCTTCAGAAGCTTTGCAATTTTAAGAGTGCTGCATCCCTCTGCAAGATATCTAACTATTTTTGACTTTTCTGAGCCTGTCAAGTCCTTCTTTTGACCCATTTTGCCAAAGGAAAGGAAGTTGCCTAATAATTATGCACACCTGATATAGGGTGTTGATGTCATTAGACCACACCCCTTCTCATTACAGAGATGCACATCACCTAATATGCTTAATTAGTAGTAGGCTTTCGAGCCTATACAGCTTGGAGTAAGTCAACATGCATAAAGAGGATGATGTGGTCAAAATACTCATTTGCCTAATAATTCTGCACTCCCTGTACACCAAACTGCTACAAATTAGGAATAAAGTGACCTAGAGAATCAGCCTGAGGTGCACATAGCCAAATAATGCACCTTGATACTAAGTTGCTAAATGTCAGTAAGGAAGGAGCAAAATACAGGCTTCTTCAAATTAACAACAGTATCAAAAAAGTGACACATGTAGGCATAGTAGCAAAACGGCTGAAAACTACACTTAAATTCCTACAGTAAACAAATGTACTCTCCACTGTTAAATATCAAAATAGGAATATCAGAGATATAGCGTCCTAATGATAAACTACAGATGTATATACCTATCTACTAGCCATAGTGGCTTCAAATGTCTAATCCAGGTAGGTAAATCGAAAGGACAGAAAGATATCAGTGAGGAGATTTGAAAAATAAAGTGGGGAGGTAATAGAGAAAGTTCAGTAGGTCAAAAGACCCTGAACTATAATTCAAATAGTAAAAGGCTAAATGCCCAGATCCACCCCTCCACCACATATAGCAGAAGCCCAACGCGCGTTTCGGCGGCAATATCCGCCTTTCTCAAGGGTATAGTAGTGTGCAAGATACCTTCCCTTCGTCCCCTCCCTTATAAACACTTACATTTGGCGCCAGAAAGTAACTGCCCGTCATAAGTGGGCTGGGTCTCGATTTTGATACGCCCAAATAGTTTGTAGAGGATTTCCCATTTGCATATGTGAAGCAAGGTGAAATGCGCATGCGTCGAGTACCGACGCTCAGTCGGAAAAGAGCGCATGCGTGTATATTCTACAGGCCTCAGTGTAATCCCCGGTGTATCAGGTATCCCATAGAGGCTATTCTGCAAGCGTCAAAGTTGGCATTTGGCCAAAAGATGCGCCTGTATAGATCCTCACATAATGGAATACCAGATATCACACTATGTTACTTATCAATTTAAAAATTTGTATACTTCTTAGAGTTAGATGTGGGGCCGTACAGAAAGTTAATAACAAATAGTGTATTATTATAAACTGTGCCCCCCTAATCGCGTTAGAAGACCAAAAAGACCAGTGTCATAGATGTAATCAAAATGAAAAGACAAAGGGAAATGGGGAATCTTGATGGGAGGGGGGGAGAGGGAAAGTGAATTAAAAAATAAACAATTAAAAACGGGCAGTTACTTTCTGGCGCCAAATGTAAGTGTTTATAAGGGAGGGGACGAAGGGAAGGTATCTTGCACACTACTATACCCTTGAGAAAGGCGGATATTGCTGCTGAAACGCGCGTTGGGCTTCTGCTATATGTGGTGGAGGGGTGGATCTGGGCATTTAGCCTTTTATTATTTTAATTATAGTTCAGGGTCTTTTGACCTACTGAACTTTCTCTATTACCTCCCCACTTTTTTTTTCAAATCTCTTCACTGATATCTTTCTGTCCATTCGAATTACCTACGTGGATTAGACATTTGAAGCCACTATGGCTAGTATTTACCTATCTACATCTGTAGTTTATCATTAGGACGCTATATCTCTGATATTCCTATTTTGATATTTAACAGTGGAGAGTACATTTGTTTACTGTAGGAATTTAACCCCTTAACGCCGTTACGGCGTGCTATGCCGTCACGGGTTAAGTGGGCTTTAACGCCGTTATGACGGCATAGCACGCCGTAACGGCTTGCAGCCCCAGGAGGTAAGTTATACTTACCTCCGCCGCGATCCGCTTCGGGAGGACTGCCTCACAGCCCAGGCAGCCCTCCCACGGCAAATGAGGCCCCCGGGGGCCATGTGATCGCTCTCAAAGAGCGATCACATGGCCCCCTATAGCTGGCTGTGGATATGCCAGCAGGGGGACTGTTTGAAATATCAGACAGTCCCCCTGCTGGTGGGAAGAATTAAAACAAATAATTAGACATGTGTAAAAATAAAATAAATGCATTTTTATATATATATAATATGTATATATATTATATATATAATATATATACATATTATATATATGTAACGTCATACAAAGTGTATTTTAATATTAATATAAGTATATATATTAATATTAAAATACACTTAGAATGACATTACATATATATAATATGTATATATATTATATATATAATAGATGTACATATATATATTATATATAAATACGTATAATTAAAATAATAAATAAATTAAATAATAAAATAAATAAATAAAATATTGAAACAAAATTTAATATAAATTATATATGCATATGTAATTTCATTCTAACTGTATTTTGTTATTAATATATATATATCGGTAACAAAATACACTTAGAATGACATTCTATATATATCTATCTATATATAAAATGCAAATAACCGCAAATATATATATATAGATAAATACATATAATTACATAAAAGATTACATCAGTATACACGTAGAATTTAAATACCTATAAATGCATATATATTAAAATTCTACATGTATATTTAAATAATCTTTTAATGTAATTATGTGATTTGATTAATTAAAATTTGATTGACATGCATGACAACACAGGGAGAAAGTGCAGAGAATTTAATTTGCAAGCACTATATTTGACCCTGTAACTCTCCAAGACACCATAAAACCTGTACATAGGGGGTACTGTTTTACCCGGGAGACTTCGCTGAACTCAAATATTCGTGTTTCAAACTGGTAAATTGTATTACAACGATGATATTTTAAGTAAAAGTGACGTTTTTTGCATTTTTTACAAGCGAACTGCACTTTTATGGTCTATATTATTGTTGTAATATGTTTTACTGTTTTAAAACACTAATATTTGTGTTTAGTGAAGTCTCCCGAGAATAACAGTACCCCCCATGTACAGGTTTTATGGTGTTTTGGAACGTTAGAGAGTCACATATAAGGCTTGCATTTCATTTTTTTCACATTGAAATTTGCCAGATTGGTTATGTTGCCTTTGAGAGCGTATGGTAGCCCAGGAATGAGAATTACCCCCATGATGGCATACCATTTGCAAAAGTAGACAACCCGAGGTATTGCAAGTGGGGTATGTCCAGTCTTTCTTAGTAGCCACTTAGTCACAAACACTGGCCAAATATTAGTTTTTTGCTTTTTTCACACAAAAACAAATATGAACGCTAACTTTGGCCAGTGTTTGTGACTAAGTGGCTACTAAAAAAGACTAAACATACCCCACTTTCAATACCTTGGCTTGTCTACTTTTTCAAATGGTATGCCATTATGGGGGTAATTCTCATTCCTGGGCTACCACACCGTCTCAAAGGTAACATTACCAATCTGGCAAATTTCAATTTGAAAATGTAATGTTCTATATTTGACCCTGTAACTTTCCAAAACAACATAAAACCTGTTAATGGGGGGTACTGTTGTACTCGTGAGACATCGCTGATTACAAATATGTGCATTTTTTTTGCAGTAAAACCTAACAGTATTATGACATTCACAGTTAAAATGTCAGACGGAAATGCAAATTTAAAAAAAAATCTTATTTTCTCACATTTTTTTTACTTTTATTCATAATAAATGATGTTCCATATATGAATAGTTAATGATAGATTAAAGCCCTGTTTCTCCTGAACAAAATGATATATAATAAGTGTGGGTGCATATAATTTGAAAGAGGGGAACTACGGGTGAACAGACACATAGCGCAAATTCCAGTTTTTGTTTATGTTTTGTTTTGATCAGAACGTGCACTATTGACTCCGTCCTGAAGGGGTTAAGTGTAGTTTTCAACCATTTGCTACTATGCCTACATGTGTCACTTTTTTGATACTGTTGTTAATTTGAAGAAGCCTGTATTTTGCTCCTTCCTTACTGACATTTAGCAACTTAGTATCAAGGTGCATTATTTAGCTATGTGCACCTCAGGCTGATTCTCTAGGTCACTTTATTCCTAATTTGTAGCAGTTTGGTGTATTATATATATGTATTATATAATTTATATACGGGATTTTTAATATCTTTCAATAAAACTTTATTATTTTTTTGTTCACTCTGTATAATACACGGTAGTGGGTGCATATAGTATTATTGCTCCAGCAGGGGTACTAGTGTTGAGTGGATTTGTTTCCCGCATTTTTGGGATTCTCGCTCCTCATTGATTTTGCATTAGCACACAGGTTTAAAATTATTTGCAAAATGCAATGTTCTAGGTGTGAAAAACACAAAAGAATAAAAATATTTGTATTATAAATTTTTTGCAGAAATATTGTACTGCAGTACAGAAATACTGTAGTGGTTATGGTGCTTGGAGTTTTCCTTTAAGCTGTTATTGTCCCGCCAAGTTTGTAATTTTTTTGTTTAAAACAGTAATGCTTGCAACTCCTAGAAAATAGCCTAAAATCTAAGGCATGTGAGAGCCACCCAAATTCAGGGCAAACATATGCACCTAATTTGAGGGTATTTTCTTCAGTCTGAAGTATCTGTTTACGCATAATTATAGACAAAACTGTGGAAAACATATAGAATCCTTAACATTTTTTTTCTTTTAATTTCTAATACATTCTCATACATAGAAAAATAGCATTGAGAGTCTCGATAGTGAAGGAGTTAAATCCATATTTCATATTCTAAATGAAAATAAATATCCTGAAAAAATGACGGATGTATCGGTAAATTGACAGGTTTCCTGATGCTTCTGTCAGTGTCAGCCTGACACATCAGTATGTTTACCAGTGTCCGGGTTACACGAGGAAAGGGAGGAAGCATTAAAAAAAACAAAAACAAAAAAAACTCCCTCTTCCACCACCCCCTGGATCAGATGTACTCCCACAGTTGACAGCGGGCCCGCCTTGGCCAATCCTCCCATACCCATACACACCTCAACCCTGCCTCCCTGCCTGCCTGCCTGCTAAACTCCAGTGGGACCCTTCCAAAGTCCCTTACCAGAGAGCAGGGGACTCACCCTGCATCAGCAACTCAAACTACAATCCCAGATTGCATTGCGGCAGAGCTCCTTGTGAAGCTCAGTAAGAGAATGCAGGTCATAAGACTAAGCTGGGTTTTTGGTTTGTTTTGGTTTTATTTGCCTACAAAGCACCTTACAAATAGTTTGTTAAATAAAGGAAAAAGCAAAAACATTCTGATTTATTATTAAAAGTATGCTGAATGACTTCATTTTAGAGAGTGAGCGACGTTGTTTTGAGATCATTAAAAATATAATTGCATTATTGGTAAGGTGTGTATTATTAACTCCTTAAAGACTGGTTTTACTCCTTGCTGGTTATTGATAATCTGATGTCAGTATAAAATGACCTGCTTAAGGGGAAACGTCATTAGTGAGGTACTTGCAAAACTGAATGGCTAACTCAAATGTTCTTAAAGGAACACGCAGCATAACACTGCATTGGCCCTGGCATCTCCCATTGTTAAAACATAAGTTTGACTGCTTACTTGGGATCTGCTGGGCACTGCCCAAGCAGGGGCTTCGATTACCTCTCCTGAGCTCATAGGTTGAGAGAGCCAGATGATCTTTTTTTTTTGTCAATAAGCAAAGTCCTCCACTCCAAAAGTCTTACCAACTATAATTCCTTTCGGGGATCTAGTTAATATTAAACACCCAAAGTTGCTAATATTGAATCTGTGCAAAGACGACCAATGGCATGCCTCCTCCTGCAATAAGAAGGAGTGATGTCCAGACAGTGCACTAGGCTGCGGGGAGAACTTGGTCTCGGCATGGAAGCCTGTGTCAGCAAAATTCTGCAATAAAACAAAATGTTTTTATTTAAAACTGTTTTTTGGTTGGAGTAACCCTTTAAGCACTTGTGGATTCCACATGTGTTTGCTGTGAGCAGGACAGCGGCAGCAGGACTTTTTAATAGTTATGCCAGATGGAATAGCGGTAAAACCGGCCGTCTTCATTGGAATCTCTAATATGACATCTGCAGAGAGTTACTCACTAAACTGGGAATTGTGGACAGATGTAAATTGCAACTTTTACACCAAAATAACCAAGAAACTTTTTACAAATCAGCACTTTTTGCCTAGATATACCAATTTGGTTTTCAAATGATTACACTTCATTGAATAGAGAATAAAATCCTTACAGGGTTACTTAATAATGGTGATTTGTCAGGAAATTTAAATGTTAGGCCACAACAGCAGAAACGGAAAAATCTCCAGGTCATCTATGTTAATAGTTCAGATATAGTAGATTTAACCCCTTAAGGACACGGCATGTGTGACATGTCACGATTCCCTTTTATTCCAGAAGTTTGGTCCATAAGGGGTTAAATGTAAAATTCACTGTGAGTGTGAGAATATGGACCAGGATGTTGGGCAAGCTATGAGGGGTGTGGTGATAACTTCACTGGCAGCTGGATCCAGGGCCGCCATCAGGGCATGACAACCGTGACAATTGTCACGGGCCCGGCGGCGCTGTAATAGCGCGACCGGGCCCCTTTAAAAAGAAAATGCAGCCGGAAAGCAACGTCCGGTCACTTCCTCCCTGTTTACTCCGCACGGGGGAAGGAGAAGAGAAAGGCCGCGAGGAGAGGTAGCCGACGCACATCATCCCCAGCCACCCTCCTGCGACGAAATGGTAAGGAAGAGAGGAGGGTGGCTGAAAATGAGGTGTGTGTATGTATGCCAGTGTGCCAGTGTATGTATGTGTGTATGTCAGTGTATGTGTGCCTGTGTATGTATGTGTGTATGCCAGTGTGCCAGTGTATGTATGTGTGTATGCCAGTGTATGTATGCCAGTGTGCCAGTGTATGTATGTGTGTATGCCAGTGTATGTATGCCAGTGTGCCAGTGAATGTGTGTATGCCAGTGTATGTATGTGTGTATGTCAGTGTTTGTGTGCCAGTGTATGTATGTGTGTATGCCAGTGTATGTATGCCAGTGTGCCAGTGTATGTATGTGTGTATGCCAGTGTGCCAGTGTATGTATGTGTGTATGTCAGTGTATGCCAGTGTATGTATGCCAGTGTGCCAGTGTATGTATGTGTGTATGCCAGTGTGCCAGTGTATGTATGTGTGTATGTCAGTGTATGCCAGTGTATGTATGCCAGTGTGCCAGTGTATGTATGCCAGTGTGCCAGTGTATGTATGTGTGTATGCCAGTGTATGCCAGTGTATGCATGCCAGTGTGCCAGTGTATGTATGTGTGTATGCCAGTGTATGCCAGTGTATGTATGCCAGTGTGCCAGTGTATGTGTGTGTATGCCAGTGAATGTATGTGTGTATGCCAGTGTATGCCAGTGTATGTATGTATGTATGCCAGTGTATGTATGCCAGTGTATGTATGTGTGTATGCCAGTGTGCCAGTGTATGTATGTGTGTATGCCAGTGTATGTATGTGTGTATGCCAGTGTGCCAGTGTATGTATGTGTGTATGCCAGTGTATGTATGCCAGTGTGCCAGTGTATGTATGTGTGTATGCCAGTGTATGTATGTGTGTATGCCAGTGTGCCAGTGTATGTATGTGTGTATGCCAGTGTATGTATGTGTGTATGCCAGTGTGCCAGTGTATGTATGTCAGTGTATGTGTGCCAGTGTATGTATGTGTGTATGCCAGTGTATGTATGTGTGTATGCCAGTGTATGCCAGTGTATGTATGTATGTATGCCAGTGTATGTATGCCAGTGTATGTATGTGTGTATGCCAGTGTGCCAGTGTATGTATGTGTGTATGCCAGTGTATGTATGTGTGTATGCCAGTGTGCCAGTGTATGTATGTGTGTATGCCAGTGTATGTATGCCAGTGTGCCAGTGTATGTATGTGTGTATGCCAGTGTATGTATGTGTGTATGCCAGTGTGCCAGTGTATGTATGTGTGTATGCCAGTGTATGTATGTGTGTATGCCAGTGTGCCAGTGTATGTATGTGTGTATGTCAGTGTATGTGTGCCAGTGTATGTATGTGTGTATGCCAGTGTATGTATGTGTGTATGCCAGTGTGCCAGTGTATGTATATGTGTATGTCAGTGTATGTGTGCCAGTTTATGTATGTGTGAATACCAGTGTATGTATGTGTGTATGCCAGTGTATGCCAGTGTATGTATGTATGTATGCCAGTGTATGTATGCCAGTGTATGTATGTGTGTATGCCAGTGTGCCAGTGCATGTATGTGTGTATGCCAGTGTATGTATGTGTGTATGCCAGTGTGCCAGTGTATGTATGTGTGTATGCCAGTGTATGTATGCCAGTGTGCCAGTGTATGTATGTGTGTATGCCAGTGTATGTATGCCAGTGTGCCAGTGAATGTGTGTATGCCAGTGTATGTATGTGTGTATGTCAGTGTTTGTGTGCCAGTGTATGTATGTGTGTATGCCAGTGTATGTATGCCAGTGTGCCAGTGTATGTATGCCAGTGTGCCAGTGTATGTATGTGTGTATGCCAGTGTATGCTAGTGTATGTATGCCAGTGTGCCAGTGTATGCATGTGTGTATGCCAGTGTATGTATGCCAGTGTGCCAGTGTATGTATGTGTGTATGCCAGTGTGCCAGTGTATGTATGTGTGTATGCCAGTGTATGTATGTGTGTATGCCAGTGTATGTATGTGTGTATGCCAGTGTATGTATGTGTGTATGCCAGTGTATGTATGTGTGTATGCCAGTGTATGTATGTATGTATGCCAGTGTATGTATGTGTGTATGCCAGTGTATGTATGCCTGTGTATGTATGCCAGTGTGTGTATGTATGCCACAGTGTGTGTGTGTGTATGCCAGTGTATGTATGCCTGTGTATGTATGCCAGTGTGTGTATGTATGCCACAGTGTGTGTGTATGTATGTATATATCAGTATGCAGTATGTATGTGTATGTATATGTATGTTTGTCAGTATGTATGTCTGCATGTATATGTGTGTGTGTGTGTGTCAGTATCTCCCTATGCATGTGTGTATGTCTGTTTCAGTATTTGTATATGTTAGTGTGTTTATTCCTGTGGGCGGGATTTGGAGGCGGGCCCTGTGGGCGGGCTTGAAGGAGGGCCCAGACCTTGACCTGTGTTAGGGGCCCCAAAATTTCTGATGGCGGCCCTGGCTGGATCACATAGAAAATTAGTGATCTTTTCCAAAAAGAGGGCAAGTTTTCCTGGCGTACAAGTAGGCCATGCTCACAGGCAGCCACTTAGTATAGCCCCAGTCAGAGAAAACTATGCATAGAGCGTCTATGACATGCTCCTACAGGGGCTGAATACCAAAGTGCACTTTGGACAGTCCAAGTGCATAAAAATGCTGCACACTTGCACTGCACTTATTGGAGACATTTCTTTTGTGTCCCCAGAATTGATTCCCCAATTGTTGGGAGGTATTTGTTCTTCACTTTCTACATATTGTTCCACTTTCACATGCTCCATCCCTTTTGCAATAAAAGGGCATCACTGGAGACATATAAAGTACACACAAATGTAATAAATTTAAAAGTAAACTAAATTTCGGCTATACATTGTGCTAGCTGGATTGCTAGTAAATGTTTAGAGTGGGAGCAAAACCTATTTACAAAAAGGCTCCAGCCCTAGCTGTCAATCAGTTCTTCAGCACTATATCGAAGACCGACTGACAGAAAGGGCAAGAGAACTCTCCTACAGGAAGTCCCCTATCTCAGAAAACAGCATGCTGTGTGGTTTCTATGGTTACTCCCTACCCAGTACTCTAGTGCTGACTAGAGAAGTATAGGAATGGAATCACTCATATTACTCTGATCTAGGCAGATGTTGACATGCTGATAATCAGGGGCGGACTGAGAACCCTCAGGGCCCCCGGGCAAAATAAATCAAGGGCCCCCTTACAGGCCCCACCCATACTCCGCAGCAAGCGCCACCCATGTCCCGCCTCCATGCACCGCCTCCAGCCACACCCTACACAATCTTTAGACACAAGGAACAAAAGTGCAATAATCCCTTCAAGGCCCCAGTAGAGACTACAATTGAGGGCTAATGGGCCATGGAGGGGGGTCTTTCTAGCAGAGGCTATCTCAGTGTCCTTTAGAGAGTGTGTTAGAAAGAATCCCCTCCAGGCCCTATTAGAGACTACAATGGAGTCTAATAGGCTTGGAAGGGGGTCTTTCTAACAGAGGCCATCTCAGTGTCCCTGCTGGAAACAGTCGCCTCCAGGCCCCAGTAGAGACTACAATTGAGGGCTAATGGGCCATGGAGGGGGGGAGCATTCTAGCAGAGGCTATCTCAGTGTCCTTTAGAGAGTGTGTTAGAAATAATTTCCTCCAGGTCCCATTAGAGACTACAATGGAGTCTAATGGGGCCTGGAGGGGGGTCTCTCCAACACTCTGGTTCCTATTCACAATATAGCAACACAACATAGCTGATACCTAGGCCAAGTTGGCTCCTCTTACCTTAATTACTGTTGCTGGCTGGCAGTCTGTGGGCTTGCTGGAAGGCTGTGGGCTTACTGGCTGCGGCTGGCAGGCTGTGGGCTTGCTGGCAGGCTGTGGGCTTGCTGGCTACTGCCGGCAGGCTGTGGGCTTGCTGGCTACTGCCGGCAGGCTGTGGGCTTGCTGGCTACTGCCGGCAGGCTGTGGGCTTGCTGGCTACTGCCGGCAGGCTGTGGGCTTGCTGGCTACTGCCGGCAGGCTGTGGGCTTGCTGGCTACTTCCGGCAGGCTGTGGGCTTGCTGGCTACTTCCGGCAGGCTGTGGGCTTGCTGGCTACTGCCGGCAGGCTGTGGGCTTGCTGGCTGCGGCTGGCAGGCTGTGGGCTTGCTGGCAGGCTGTGGGCTTGCTGGCTACTGCCGGCAGGCTGTGGGCTTGCTGGCTACTGCCGGCAGGCTGTGGGCTTGCTGGCTGCGGCTTGCTGGCTGTGGGCTTGCTGGCTGCGGCTTGCTGGCTGTGGGCTTGCTGGCTGCGGCTGGCAGGCTGTGGCTTGCTGGCTGTGGCTTGCTGGCTGTGGCTTGCTGGCTGGCAGGCTGTGGCTTGCTGGCTGCGGTTGTCAGGCTGTGGGTTTGCTGGCTTTAAGCCTAACTGGTGGCCTGTAGGCTGGCTGGCTGTCTACTGGCCAGCCTGTGGGCTGGTTGGCTGGCTTGCTGGCTACTGGGGCACTCGTAGATTATTTAAAGAAATAATCCATGCACAATAGCCACTACTACTCTGTGTAGTCGTTATGGTGCCAGGAGGGCCGGGCCCCCCTCCCAGAGTAAGTAGTCAAACCGTTTAAGAACAGTTTGACAACTTACCTGGGGTCTGCTGGGATATGAGGCTGTAGTAGGGTATAGGAGCAGTGGTGCAATGTGTAAGGGGTGCAGTGTGTGTGAGGGGGGTGTAGTGTGTGAATGTGTAGGGTGTGTGGGGAAATGTGTGTACGAGGGGGCTGTGTATGTGTAAGTAGTAAGATACCCGACAAGCAGGATCTATGTTGTGTCCACAGAATCTTAAATAGGGGGTAACCCTTGAATATATTAACTAAGTAGACAGGTGGTGATCAAAGCCCAAATCGGCACATGAACACCCATAAAGATTCTGTGAGTCTACCCTTGATGGACAGAAAAATAAAAAACACCTTTATTGTAGGGTATAAATTCCCCTCAAAAAATAAAGGAAACTTATAACTAACTAACACATCTAATGAATAAATAAAGGGGGAGATGATCTTGTATCAATATGAGATAGGAGTGGATAATAAAATAGTTCGTAATAACGTCCTCGGATCCCTAGAGTATAGCTATGATCTGCATAGGAGGTAACTGATGTGAACTGATCATAGTGTAGAGATCCTATATAGAATGGAGATAGACAGTGTCCCTTCTAAATAAAGCCGTGGCTTAGTGTACGATAGGTGAGGGAATATGTACAATGAGGCACTTAAACGTTGAGAACCAATTGTCAACTGTGTCCCAGAGGTCCTGAAAACCTATCTGTAAGCAATGGGCTTTAGTAAGGGAATATCCAGACCATTCTATCTAGAGGAAAAAACATAATAATAACCACCTAGAGGCTTACTAATCAAGATCGTCTAAAGCAAAAAATGTCAATCAGTATAAGGCAATTGCGAGAGATCTGTAAGTAAAGCCTTAAAACCAGTGTCTATTACGGTTCCCCTATTAGTGAGGCTGTTAGTGAGTCACTTAGTGCGATAGGATTTGGTGTTGCCGTCGTGAGGACAACTAGATCCCAACTAAAATTGCGGTTCTGTACGAGCAGGCCCTTTAGATCCTATCTGGAATAAGTATAGAACAGGAAATGCTCTAATTTAATGGGCTATTAGCAGAACAGTATGGGTAAGCGGCAGTACATTGAAATTGGCCAGTCAGGTATACAGGATCTATACGTCGTACTATCCATCAATATGTACAACTTGTTTAAAGAATTCTGTAACTTAGTCTCTAAAGCGACCGTCCATGACGCTGAATACCAGGATAACTGCTGCTCACACTGTTACAGAGTTAGCTAAAAAAGAGTATCATTCTGTACTGACTGCTAGAACTTGGAAAACTCCAACTCAATAGAAATATAAATACACCTATATGAACCTCCTATATATCTCAAAAAATCTCCCCCCACCTAGTGAACACACAAAGTGTTTAGTGATGAATTAAAAGCATAACCTAACGCACGTTTCGGCGCTATGCGAGCGCCTTTTTCAAAGGTGAATGTGACACTGGCACTGGCTCTTGTTTTATATCGTGTTACCTTAGATTGATAGCCAATCCCTGAGTACCTCTCGTTCATGCCTCGCGCGCCAAAAAACCAGGATGGGCGGACACAGCCGCTTAGTACCGCCCCTCCGCGTCATTTCGGGGGCGTGTTTTGCAAATGAGTATGTGTATGGAGCATACTCGTATCCCGATATTGTGCGCTATGGTAGTTACTGTAGCTTGTTAAAGTCAATGGTCAGAGGACGGGTTTGTTTATGTCCAAACTTTCTTGCCAAGACCTTGGGGTATCACAATGTACTTGTTTAAATAGGGTGTCGTATTGGCCCTGTATTCAACTATTTCCAAAGATTGGTACTTCTTGTAGCCAAACGGATGGATATTGTTTATAGCCATTTAAGGAGATACAACATAGCCCCCAAAGAAAATCAGAGAGGAAAAGAAAGAAGGGGAAGGATTTATATGGAGCCAACATAAAGTCTATATAGTATTACTTTTATGCTCCCTTTTAATCCTTCATTATCAAATAGATGGAACAAATCGCCGTCTCTATTATGTCCAGTCTTCATAAGCTATACAGTACATGTATGATTTATGGGTACACCATAGAGTCAGTGTCATTATGAAGTGTCACATTAAATGTTAGTCTATGTAGATATTTATATCCTTAATACATTTCTGGTGTAGATTTAGGAAATTGCGTCCCAGGTAGACTGTCTCTTATATATATACATATTTACATATTTACAATTATGGCGTTCCTTAACCAATGAAGGGGGTGAATGTGAACCCTTCATTGAGTCCTTTAGGTGATAGGGTATCTAGTTTGTGGATCCAGTAGCATTCCCTTCTTTTGAGGGTCTGGTCTAGGTCTCCACCTCTCTTACCCATCAGGATTTTTTCAATGCCCGCAAATTTAATACAGCGGGGTGTATCACTGTGTTGGGACCTAATGTGTCTTGCGACTGGTGTATCTCTGTGTGATGTAACTGAGTGGACATGTTCCATAATTCGTTTTTTAAAAGGACGTATGGTTTTTCCAACATACTTTAGGCCACACTTACACGTTAATAGATATACTATACCAGCTGTATTGCAGTTAAAAAACTGCTTTATGGGGATTGTAGTGGTATCTGCAGAGTCTGTAATTGTCTTGGACCCTTTGGCAATAAACGTGCATGCTACACATCTCCCACATTGGTATGTACCTTGTACCGTAATCCAGTTTTTTGATGTATTCTTAGACGTAGATAGGTGACTGGGTATTAGTATATCTTTTATGTTCTTCCCTCTTCTGGCTGTGACCGATACTCTGGAGGAAATGGTATCCTTCAGGTGAGGGTCTTGTGTCAGTAATGGCCAGAATCGATTTAGAATACTTTTTGCTTCCTCCCAGCCTGCGTCATAGTTGGCTATACATCTGATTTGTTTGTCTGTGTCCGGTTTGTTGTTTTGTAGAAGGGTCTCCCTGTCACTGTCAAGTGCCCTTTGGTATGCTTGTTTCAGGCATCTGATTGGGTAACCTCTTTCTCTAAATCTTTCTCTTAGTTCTTTTGCTTTTGTCTTAAAGTCCTCAGTCGATGAGCAATTCCTTCTAAGCCTCAAATATTGCCCTACTGGGATACCCCTTTTGAGGGGGACTGGGTGGTAGCTCTCCCACCTCAACATATTATTTGTTGACGTGGGTTTACGGAAAAGGGTAGTCTTGATCCCAAGGGTTTTTGTTATAGTGAGGGTGCAGTCTAGGAAATTAAGTGCTTGATTTCCAAATTCCATGGTGAATTTCAAATTTAGACTATTCACGTTCAGGGATGTTACAAACTCCTCAAAGACTTCCCTGGTGCCTGTCCATATCACTAAGATATCATCTATGTACCGTTTCCATACATAGATGAAATCTGTGTATCTTGAATTTTGTTCCGAGAAAACCACCTTACTTTCCCACCAACCCAGGTGCAGGTTGGCATAAGCTGGGGCACAAGATGTCCCCATAGCAGTCCCCTGCACCTGGTGGTAGTACTTGTTTTTGAATAAAAAGAAATTATGGGTAAGAATGAATCGTAGTAACTTTAGCACAAACTTTGTATGGGTATCATGATCTGGGCCTCTTTTTTCCAGAAAATGACCAACATGGTCAAGCCCACTTTCATGGGGGATCGAAGAATATAGAGCTTCAACATCCAAGCTGCAGAGTACTGACCCTCTAGGTACCTTTAATGATCTCAAGCATTTCAATGTATCTTTTGTATCTTTTAGGTATGAAGGTAGAGTTTCCACATACGGTCGTAATATCCTATCCACATATATGCTTCCCTTGCTAGTGAAGTTGTTGGACCCTGAAACTATGGGTCTGGCTGTCAGTGTTGCATATTGTTTATGGATCTTTGGGAGGCCATAGAATGTGGAAATTGTCGGGTATTTTATAAAGATACTACAGTATTCCTCTTTGGTCAGGATACCGTCATCATATGCTTGGTCTAGGAGCAATTTATACTCCCTTTGGTACTTGGTTGATGGATCATTGGTAAGTACACTATACGTCTTATTGTCAAGGAGCATGCTCTCTATTATTTGTATATAGTGTGCTCTGTTCATTATCACGATGTTGCCACCTTTGTCCGCCGGTTTGATAATGATCCCATCGTTTTCCTTTAGGCTGCAGAGTGCTTTCCATTCTGCTTTGGACAGATTACCCTTAGGTTTCATGGTGAGCATATCCGTATTAATCATTTTTATCATGTTGGTGGTAGATTCCACAAACATGTCGATGTTTTTAAACTCCCTCAAGTTAGGGGTAAATTTGCTCTTAGGTCGCAGGTTTGTATATGGAGTAGTTATTGACGTATTATCATTCTCCTCTAAAAGGGTAACTAATTCCTGTAGGCATTGGTATTCTCTTGGGTTGAAACCCAATTCTTTGGCCTTTTTTTCATCTTTTATTTTAAAGAATTTGTGTAGTGCCAGTCTTCTGCCAAACAGGTTGACATCTTTAATCCATTCAAAATGGTTAAATGGAGGAATCGGGACAAAGGATAATCCTTTCATCAAGACCCCTATTTGTGTGTCAGTAAGTATGGTATCTGACAAATTTACTACTCGCATATCTTTATTCAGTATCTCCTGCGTGCCCTGCCTCTGTTTCTGGTTTGTCTGTAGTTCTGTGTTTCCCCTTCTCGAGGGGGCTGTCCTAAAAAAGTCACTCCCTTTTTTAGTATTCCTTTGCTACCCTGTTGGTTCCGATTATTACTGGTGGTGGGTGTTTGTTCACTATCTGTGTCTGACGTTTCATATTCAGACGTCTCATAGTGATCTGAGTCCATCCTCATTGTTTTTTTGAAGCGTCTATACACATTGCCTTTCTTATAGTCGTCGTTGTCCCTCACGTATTTTCCGTGTTTGCGACTTTTAACATTATTTTGATACTTGTTCAGATTTTGTTGTAATTTCTGTTCTTGTGCAGCGAAAGAGGGGTCATCTTTACAGCTTTGTATATCCTCTATTGCTGTCTTCACTTTTTCATTAACAGTTTTAAGCCTCTCTGCTTCAAATCTTTGCAAGATGTCCATGAATTTTTTGGAGCAGGTATCCGCTGCTTCCTCCCATTCTTTTTGTAAGGCCGGGTCATTCATTTCAACATTTGGTGTCGTCTGGACCCTTAGCCCCCTTGGTATCATCGATTTACTCTGATACTTTTGTAGAGAGGTTACTTCCCATCCTAGCCTAATCTGTTGCTTACACATGTTTGATAGACTCCTAAACTTGGAATTTATATTATCGTGTTCTGGTAGGTATGTTACGTCTTTATCGGAGAATACAGATTCTATGTCTGTGCACCATTGATTAGGTTCTTTCAATTGGGAAAGGAAATTAGCCATACTTGGATTTGTTTTGAAAATATGCCACGGTCGTGTCTTATAAGAGATGACACATTAATGGTATTGAAACCTCTATAAATTAGAACAAATAATTGGTAAGTAGTAAGATACCCGACAAGCAGGATCTATGTTGTGTCCACAGAATCTTAAATAGGGGGTAACCCTTGAATATATTAACTAAGTAGACAGGTGGTGATCAAAGCCCAAATCGGCACATGAACACCCATAAAGATTCTGTGAGTCTACCCTTGATGGACAGAAAAATAAAAAACACCTTTATTGTAGGGGCGGTACTAAGCGGCAGTGTCCGCCCATCCTGGTTTTTTGGCGCGCGAGGCATGAACGAGAGGTACTCAGGGATTGGCTATCAATCTAAGGTAACACGATATAAAACAAGAGCCAGTGCCAGTGTCACATTCACCTTTGAAAAAGGCGCTCGCATAGCGCCGAAACGTGCGTTAGGTTATGCTTTTAATTCATCACTAAACACTTTGTGTGTTCACTAGGTGGGGGGAGATTTTTTGAGATATATAGGAGGTTCATATAGGTGTATTTATATTTCTATTGAGTTGGAGTTTTCCAAGTTCTAGCAGTCAGTACAGAATGATACTCTTTTTTAGCTAACTCTGTAACAGTGTGAGCAGCAGTTATCCTGGTATTCAGCGTCATGGACGGTCGCTTTAGAGACCAAGTTACAGAATTCTTTAAACAAGTTGTACATATTGATAGATAGTACGACGTATAGATCCTGTATACCTGACTGGCCAATTTCAATGTACTGCCGCTTACCCATACTGTTCTGCTAATAGCCCATTAAATTAGAGCATTTCCTGTTCTATACTTATTCCAGATAGGATCTAAAGGGTCTGCTCGTACAGAACCGCAATTTTAGTTGGGATCTAGTTGTCCTCACGACGGCAACACCAAATCCTATCGCACTAAGTGACTCACTAACAGCCTCACTAATAGGGGAACCGTAATAGACACTGGTTTTAAGGCTTTACTTACAGATCTCTCGCAATTGCCTTATACTGATTGACATTTTTTGCTTTAGACGATCTTGATTAGTAAGCCTCTAGGTGGTTATTATTATGTTTTTTCCTCTAGATAGAATGGTCTGGATATTCCCTTACTAAAGCCCATTGCTTACAGATAGGTTTTCAGGACCTCTGGGACACAGTTGACAATTGGTTCTCAACGTTTAAGTGCCTCATTGTACATATTCCCTCACCTATCGTACACTAAGCCACGGCTTTATTTAGAATGGACACTGTCTATCTCCATTCTATATAGGATCTCTACACTATGATCAGTTCACATCAGTTACCTCCTATGCAGATCATAGCTATACTCTAGGGATCCGAGGACGTTATTACGAACTATTTTATTATCCACTCCTATCTCATATTGATACAAGATCATCTCCCCCTTTATTTATTCATTAGATGTGTTAGTTAGTTATAAGTTTCCTTTATTTTTTGAGGGGAATTTATACCCTACAATAAAGGTGTTTTTTATTTTTCTGTCCATCAAGGGTAGACTCACAGAATCTTTATGGGTGTTCATGTGCCGATTTGGGCTTTGATCACCACCTGTCTACTTAGTTAATATATTCAAGGGTTACCCCCTATTTAAGATTCTGTGGACACAACATAGATCCTGCTTGTCGGGTATCTTACTACTTACCAATTATTTGTTCTAATTTATAGAGGTTTCAATACCATTAATGTGTCATCTCTTATAAGACACGACCGTGGCATATTTTCAAAACAAATCCAAGTATGGCTAATTTCCTTTCCCAATTGAAAGAACCTAATCAATGGTGCACAGACATAGAATCTGTATTCTCCGATAAAGACGTAACATACCTACCAGAACACGATAATATAAATTCCAAGTTTAGGAGTCTATCAAACATGTGTAAGCAACAGATTAGGCTAGGATGGGAAGTAACCTCTCTACAAAAGTATCAGAATAAATCGATGATACCAAGGGGGCTAAGGGTCCAGACGACACCAAATGTTGAAATGAATGACCCGGCCTTACAAAAAGAATGGGAGGAAGCAGCGGATACCTGCTCCAAAAAATTCATGGACATCTTGCAAAGATTTGAAGCAGAGAGGCTTAAAACTGTTAATGAAAAAGTGAAGACAGCAATAGAGGATATACAAAGCTGTAAAGATGACCCCTCTTTCGCTGCACAAGAACAGAAATTACAACAAAATCTGAACAAGTATCAAAATAATGTTAAAAGTCGCAAACACGGAAAATACGTGAGGGACAACGACGACTATAAGAAAGGCAATGTGTATAGACGCTTCAAAAAAACAATGAGGATGGACTCAGATCACTATGAGACGTCTGAATATGAAACGTCAGACACAGATAGTGAACAAACACCCACCACCAGTAATAATCGGAACCAACAGGGTAGCAAAGGAATACTAAAAAAGGGAGTGACTTTTTTAGGACAGCCCCCTCGAGAAGGGGAAACACAGAACTACAGACAAACCAGAAACAGAGGCAGGGCACGCAGGAGATACTGAATAAAGATATGCGAGTAGTAAATTTGTCAGATACCATACTTACTGACACACAAATAGGGGTCTTGATGAAAGGATTATCCTTTGTCCCGATTCCTCCATTTAACCATTTTGAATGGATTAAAGATGTCAACCTGTTTGGCAGAAGACTGGCACTACACAAATTCTTTAAAATAAAAGATGAAAAAAAGGCCAAAGAATTGGGTTTCAACCCAAGAGAATACCAATGCCTACAGGAATTAGTTACCCTTTTAGAGGAGAATGATAATACGTCAATAACTACTCCATATACAAACCTGCGACCTAAGAGCAAATTTACCCCTAACTTGAGGGAGTTTAAAAACATCGACATGTTTGTGGAATCTACCACCAACATGATAAAAATGATTAATACGGATATGCTCACCATGAAACCTAAGGGTAATCTGTCCAAAGCAGAATGGAAAGCACTCTGCAGCCTAAAGGAAAACGATGGGATCATTATCAAACCGGCGGACAAAGGTGGCAACATCGTGATAATGAACAGAGCACACTATATACAAATAATAGAGAGCATGCTCCTTGACAATAAGACGTATAGTGTACTTACCAATGATCCATCAACCAAGTACCAAAGGGAGTATAAATTGCTCCTAGACCAAGCATATGATGACGGTATCCTGACCAAAGAGGAATACTGTAGTATCTTTATAAAATACCCGACAATTTCCACATTCTATGGCCTCCCAAAGATCCATAAACAATATGCAACACTGACAGCCAGACCCATAGTTTCAGGGTCCAACAACTTCACTAGCAAGGGAAGCATATATGTGGATAGGATATTACGACCGTATGTGGAAACTCTACCTTCATACCTAAAAGATACAAAAGATACATTGAAATGCTTGAGATCATTAAAGGTACCTAGAGGGTCAGTACTCTGCAGCTTGGATGTTGAAGCTCTATATTCTTCGATCCCCCATGAAAGTGGGCTTGACCATGTTGGTCATTTTCTGGAAAAAAGAGGCCCAGATCATGATACCCATACAAAGTTTGTGCTAAAGTTACTGCGATTCATTCTTACCCATAATTTCTTTTTATTCAAAAACAAGTACTACCACCAGGTGCAGGGGACTGCTATGGGGACATCTTGTGCCCCAGCTTATGCCAACCTGCACCTGGGTTGGTGGGAAAGTAAGGTGGTTTTCTCGGAACAAAATTCAAGATACACAGATTTCATCTATGTATGGAAACGGTACATAGATGATATCTTAGTGATATGGACAGGCACCAGGGAAGTCTTTGAGGAGTTTGTAACATCCCTGAACGTGAATAGTCTAAATTTGAAATTCACCATGGAATTTGGAAATCAAGCACTTAATTTCCTAGACTGCACCCTTACTATAACAAAAACCCTTGGGATCAAGACTACCCTTTTCCGTAAACCCACGTCAACAAATAATATGTTGAGGTGGGAGAGCTACCACCCAGTCCCCCTCAAAAGGGGTATCCCAGTAGGGCAATATTTGAGGCTTAGAAGGAATTGCTCATCGACTGAGGACTTTAAGACAAAAGCAAAAGAACTAAGAGAAAGATTTAGAGAAAGAGGTTACCCAATCAGATGCCTGAAACAAGCATACCAAAGGGCACTTGACAGTGACAGGGAGACCCTTCTACAAAACAACAAACCGGACACAGACAAACAAATCAGATGTATAGCCAACTATGACGCAGGCTGGGAGGAAGCAAAAAGTATTCTAAATCGATTCTGGCCATTACTGACACAAGACCCTCACCTGAAGGATACCATTTCCTCCAGAGTATCGGTCACAGCCAGAAGAGGGAAGAACATAAAAGATATACTAATACCCAGTCACCTATCTACGTCTAAGAATACATCAAAAAACTGGATTACGGTACAAGGTACATACCAATGTGGGAGATGTGTAGCATGCACGTTTATTGCCAAAGGGTCCAAGACAATTACAGACTCTGCAGATACCACTACAATCCCCATAAAGCAGTTTTTTAACTGCAATACAGCTGGTATAGTATATCTATTAACGTGTAAGTGTGGCCTAAAGTATGTTGGAAAAACCATACGTCCTTTTAAAAAACGAATTATGGAACATGTCCACTCAGTTACATCACACAGAGATACACCAGTCGCAAGACACATTAGGTCCCAACACAGTGATACACCCCGCTGTATTAAATTTGCGGGCATTGAGAAAATCCTGATGGGTAAGAGAGGTGGAGACCTAGACCAGACCCTCAAAAGAAGGGAATGCTACTGGATCCACAAACTAGATACCCTATCACCTAAAGGACTCAATGAAGGGTTCACATTCACCCCCTTCATTGGTTAAGGAACGCCATAATTGTAAATATGTAAATATGTATATATATAAGAGACAGTCTACCTGGGACGCAATTTCCTAAATCTACACCAGAAATGTATTAAGGATATAAATATCTACATAGACTAACATTTAATGTGACACTTCATAATGACACTGACTCTATGGTGTACCCATAAATCATACATGTACTGTATAGCTTATGAAGACTGGACATAATAGAGACGGCGATTTGTTCCATCTATTTGATAATGAAGGATTAAAAGGGAGCATAAAAGTAATACTATATAGACTTTATGTTGGCTCCATATAAATCCTTCCCCTTCTTTCTTTTCCTCTCTGATTTTCTTTGGGGGCTATGTTGTATCTCCTTAAATGGCTATAAACAATATCCATCCGTTTGGCTACAAGAAGTACCAATCTTTGGAAATAGTTGAATACAGGGCCAATACGACACCCTATTTAAACAAGTACATTGTGATACCCCAAGGTCTTGGCAAGAAAGTTTGGACATAAACAAACCCGTCCTCTGACCATTGACTTTAACAAGCTACAGTAACTACCATAGCGCACAATATCGGGATACGAGTATGCTCCATACACATACTCATTTGCAAAACACGCCCCCGAAATGACGCGGAGGGGCGGTACTAAGCGGCTGTGTCCGCCCATCCTGGTTTTTTGGCGCGCGAGGCATGAACGAGAGGTACTCAGGGATTGGCTATCAATCTAAGGTAACACGATATAAAACAAGAGCCAGTGCCAGTGTCACATTCACCTTTGAAAAAGGCGCTCGCATAGCGCCGAAACGTGCGTTAGGTTATGCTTTTAATTCATCACTAAACACTTTGTGTGTTCACTAGGTGGGGGGAGATTTTTTGAGATATATAGGAGGTTCATATAGGTGTATTTATATTTCTATTGAGTTGGAGTTTTCCAAGTTCTAGCAGTCAGTACAGAATGATACTCTTTTTTAGCTAACTCTGTAACAGTGTGAGCAGCAGTTATCCTGGTATTCAGCGTCATGGACGGTCGCTTTAGAGACTAAGTTACAGAATTCTTTAAACAAGTTGTACATATTGATAGATAGTACGACGTATAGATCCTGTATACCTGACTGGCCAATTTCAATGTACTGCCGCTTACCCATACTGTTCTGCTAATAGCCCATTAAATTAGAGCATTTCCTGTTCTATACTTATTCCAGATAGGATCTAAAGGGTCTGCACGTACAGAACCGCAATTTTAGTTGGGATCTAGTTGTCCTCACGACGGCAACACCAAATCCTATCGCACTAAGTGACTCACTAACAGCCTCACTAATAGGGGAACCGTAATAGACACTGGTTTTAAGGCTTTACTTACAGATCTCTCGCAATTGCCTTATACTGATTGACATTTTTTGCTTTAGACGATCTTGATTAGTAAGCCTCTAGGTGGTTATTATTATGTTTTTTCCTCTAGATAGAATGGTCTGGATATTCCCTTACTAAAGCCCATTGCTTACAGATAGGTTTTCAGGACCTCTGGGACACAGTTGACAATTGGTTCTCAACGTTTAAGTGCCTCATTGTACATATTCCCTCACCTATCGTACACTAAGCCACGGCTTTATTTAGAAGGGACACTGTCTATCTCCATTCTATATAGGATCTCTACACTATGATCAGTTCACATCAGTTACCTCCTATGCAGATCATAGCTATACTCTAGGGATCCGAGGACGTTATTACGAACTATTTTATTATCCACTCCTATCTCATATTGATACAAGATCATCTCCCCCTTTATTTATTCATTAGATGTGTTAGTTAGTTATAAGTTTCCTTTATTTTTTGAGGGGAATTTATACCCTACAATAAAGGTGTTTTTTATTTTTCTGTCCATCAAGGGTAGACTCACAGAATCTTTATGGGTGTTCATGTGCCGATTTGGGCTTTGATCACCACCTGTCTACTTGGCTGTGTATGTGTGTGGCAATGTTAGTATGGGGGGCTGTGTGTGTATGGGTGGGCAGTGTATGTGTGTGTGTGTGTGAGGCAATGTGTGTAAATGTGTATGGTGTGTGTGGGGGCAGTGTGTGAATGTGTATGGTGTGTGAGGGCAGTGTGTTTATGGGGCTAAAGTTCACTCTCACCACTGCGACCACCAGGAATACCTGGTGGTCACAGTGTTGAGAGTGAACTCTAGCCCGTAGCTCCAGGGCTAGAGTTTACTCTCGCAAGAGCCGTAACGTTGCCGTGGTAACCGCGGCAACGATCTGTGCTCGCGCAAGAAGGACCCAGAGGAGCTGCAGGCTGAGCTCCCGGGTCCTCTCTTCCTCCCTCCCCTGACGGCTGCCCGCACGGTGCCTGCGGACAGGGGAGGGGGCAATTGCCCTCCTCTTACTCCCCCCTCCCCCTCTTCTTACCCCCCTCCCCCTCTTCTTACCCCCTTCTTACTCCCACTCTCCTTACTCCCCCTCCCCCTCTCCTTACTCCCCCTTCTTACTCTCCCCCTCTTCTTACTTCCCCCTCCCCTCTTCTTACCCCCCTCCCCCCTCTTCTTACTCCCCTTCCTCTTTTTACCCCCTTTACTCCCCCCTCTCTTCTTACTCTCCCCTCTTCTTACCCCCCTCCCCCCTCTTCTTACTCTCCCCTTCCTCTTTTACTCCCCCCTCCCCCTCTTCTTACCCCCTTCTTACTCCCCCCTCCCTTTTTACCCCCTATCTCTCTCTTTTTACCCCCCTACTCCCCTCTCTCTTTTACCCCCCTCCCTCTCTCTTTTAACAACCCCCCTCTCTCTTTTACCCCCCTCTCCCTTTTACCCCCTCTCTCTTTTAACCCCCTCTCTCTTTTAACCCCCCCTCCCTCTCTTTTAAACCCCCCTCCCTCTTTTAAACCCCCCTCCCTCTCTCTTTTAACAACCCCCTCTCTCTTTTAACCCCCCTCCCATTTAACCCCCCTCTGTCTCTCTTTTAACCCCCCTCTGTCTCTCTTTTAACCCCCCCTCCCCTCCCTCTCTCAACCCCCCCCCTCTCCCCTCCCTCTTTTAAACCCCCCTCCCTCTCTCTTTTAACAACCCCCTCTCTCTTTAACCCCCCTCCCTTTTAACCCCCCTCTGTCTCTCTTTTAACCCCCCTCTGTCTCTCTTTTAACCCCCCTCTGTCTCTCTTTTAACCCCCCTCCCCTCCCCTCCCTCTCTCAACCCCCCCCCTCTCCCCTCCCTCTTTTAAACCCCCCTCCCTCTCTCTTTTAACAACCCCCTCTCTCTTTTAACCCCCCTCCGTCTCTCTTTTAACCCCCCCTCCCCTCCCTCTCTCAACCCCCCCCCCCCAACCCCCCCCCCCCTCTCTTTTACCCCCGCCCCCTCTCTCTTTTAACTCCCCCCTCCCTCTCTCTTTTTACCCCCTCCCCGTAGCGTGGCCGAGCTGCTCTGCGTCCGCGGTGACGGCCGGAGTGATAGGAAGGTGCACACACACTGAGTGTGCACCTTCCTGTCAGTCCGGCCGGGTACAGGAAACAGAAACTCCTGTTCCGCGCGGAACAGGAGTTTCTGTTTCCTGTACCCGGCCGGACTGACAGGAAGGTGCACACTCAGTGTGTGTGCACCTTCCTATCACTCCGGCCGGCACCGCGGACGCAGAGCAGCTCAGCCACGCTACGGGGAGGGAGGTGAGAAGCTGCAGCCGCCTGAGCGCTCTTAAGAGAGCGCTCAGGCGGCTGCAGCATTTAAAGGGGGCGGCCGGGCCCCCCTGATGGCGGCCCCCCTCCCGGCCGGGCCCTCGGACCATGTCCGAAGTGCCCGACCGGTCAGTCCGCCCCTGCTGATAATGAAGCCAGTGTGTAAGCATCATGGAGTAGGTTTTTGCCAACTTTCCCGAGCAGGGCAAACTTAGAGCAGCGTGCACGGAGGACTTGAGGTGGATGCTACAGTAATGTAACACCCAGCGAGCTCTGGACATGGCGATGCTGGGACGAAGGTAACTAATCAAATTTTACATTAAATGTATCGTTTATTTCGAAGATACATTTTATCATATATATATATACATTTATTTATTTTAAAATGTAGTGGGTAAGGTTAATGTGACTAGGGGTCTAGTTGTATTTGACTATAAGGATTTATGTAACAGTGCGTGTAACTGGGTAAATGTTACTCGGTGACAGGTTTGGAGTATGTGACAGGGTGCATGACAAGCGAATGTAATTAAATCAGGGCTGGTGACAGAGACAGGATAGGTTACATAGAAACATAGAATGTGACGGCAGATAAGAACCATTCGGCCCATCTAGTCTGCCCAATTTTCTAAATACTTTCATTAGTCCCTGGCCTTATCTTATAGCTAGGATAGCCTTATGCCTATCCCACGCATGCTTAAACTCCTTTACTGTGTTAACCTCTACCACTTCAGCTGGAAGGCTATTCCATGCATCCACTACCCTCTCAGTAAAGTAATACTTCCTGATATTATTTTTAAAACTTTGTCCCTCTAATTTAAGACTATGTCCTCTTGTTGTGGTAGTTTTCCTTCTTTTAAAAGGTTCACGTTAGAGACATGCATACTGTTAAACTACTTGGGTAGTAAATAGAGCACGTATGTGTGGCTGACAGAGTAAATCTGCCTTCAAACATAAAACACTTGGGTGCAGTGTGCACCTTATTATTATTATTATTTATAAAGCGCCAACAAACTTTGCAGCGCTGTGAGTGGAGTAACAGACAACTATTTGTAACCAGGCGAGTTGGACGCACAAAAACAGACGGGGTTCAGTGTCCTGCCCAAATGAACTTAAATTCTAGAGATCAACCTCCCTTAGCTCATCTAGACCTATGTATTTCGGTCGCAGTGGCACCCAGTTTGAATACAGTACCATAAAAAGTAGGTGCAGTTTTATCCTCGTACTAAAAGCATTTTTTTTTTTACTTTACTGCTATTAAACAGCAAAAGGTAAAAAGATAACAAAACAAAAAAAGTTTAATGGCTCTTTAATCACTATAATGACACAGTACTATCCATTAGACCAGGGGTCCTCAAACTCCGGCCCCCCAGATGTTGCTGAACTACAACTCCCATGATTCTCTGGCTATCTATGTAATTCAAAGAATCATGTGAGTGGTAGTTCAGCAACATCTGGAGGGCCCCTGCATTAGACAGACAGATAAATTCAGAATTACAGTAATAGGGTCTTTTTTTATTTTTATATATTCTATCAAATTAAAAAGGGGATAAAATCCTTTTTTTTTTTTTCATGAAAATTTTTTAGGATTTCAAATACAAGGGGCATTGAGGTGAGGTTTGTATTTTAATACAAGTCCCTGTTGAGTGCACACTAGCTGAGTGTGAGTCCAGATGACAGCTAAGCCTGCTGTGTACTGTGTATTTAGGTGATGGGAGGATGGGTTACAGCCCAGGACAGGGCCCTCCCCTCCATCTCTTAGCAGTGGAGAGAGAGGGAGGGAGCAGCCTGCACCATTACCGCCCAGCTCTCTCTGCCTGGGGGAGGGAAAGGGGAAGGAGGAGGAAATTGGGGGAGGAGATTCAGCCAGCTGCTGGGGGAAAAAAAAATAATAATAATAAAATAAAAATTACCCCCTCTACCTCCGCCTGAAAATTAGCCAAACAAGCTGGTAGTGATGGGGAAATAATAATAATATCTGTGGGGGAGAGAGTGCAGAAAGAATTAAAGGAGAAATCAGATTAAAAAGCAGGAAGGCGAGAGAAGAAGGGAGAGCGGAGGAGGAGGAGGATCGAGGCTCGGCCGCCATCGCTGTGAGAAGGAGTGAGGCCGTCTGGTAAGAGGAGGGTCCCGGGGAGGAGGCCTCGGAGGGGGCTGACAGGGGCTGGATGGAGCCGATGGATCCCGTGGCGGGATGGTTGGGGGGGTGGGTGTCCGCTGGTGCCGCCCCCTCTCTCTCTCCCCTCGGCTCTCAGTCAGGGCGGGGGGGCCCCGGCTGCTGGGGGGGAGAGACGGAGCTGCTACGCCACAACCCCCTTCTCCAGCCCAGCCACCGCCGCCATTCGTGCAAAGGGGAGAGAGAGCCAGGCCCCCCCAGCCAGCCATCCAGCCATCCCTCCTCCTCCTCCAGCTTCCTGCCTCCCTCAGCCACAGCGACCGGCCTTTTTATCCACCCCCAGTCCCATCCCCTTGCCTCTTCCCTTCCTCCTGATTATCCCTGCCACGAATAAGTACTATCATTAATTCACCATGAGCGGTATGTAACCACCCCCTTTACCCCCTAACTCCCCGCCTGGTCTATGCCTTCCCCCCCCCTTCATATACCCAGCTTTAATCTCCCCCCTCTATCATGTCCTCAGACCCCACTCTGGTGACAGCCTCCTGTGGGGTGTGACTACCCATAGGGTCGGGTTTAAGGAGCATGACATGTGTTTAGATACAACTGTTACCATAGGAGAGGGGGGGGGGGGAAGAGGGGAAGGTTTGTATTTTATAATTATTTTATATGCCAGGTTGGCATCATGCACAGGTACGGTTGCCCCTGGCTACTGACTTGCACTATGGTGGTGTGTTTGCTATTGGTTGGGGTCTATGATATTGAAACCTAGTTACAACCCCCACCCGTAGGCAAATATGACCACAAAAAATAGTTTTATGATGTGCCATGGTAGCCTATATTCTGCGACTTTATCCTGCGTAGTTGTAGTCTACTTTTATTCATATAAAGTTGTTTTTTTGTGTAAGACATATGTCAGTTGTCTTATTATTTTCCAGATCAGACAGAGGAGACTATGGCGAGCGAAGGAGGAAAAACAAATGAATCTGAAAGCAAAAAAAAGGGCAAAGCTTCAGGTTCGCAGGTAATGCACAATTTTTATTTTTGTAACTGGCTAATGTGTGGATGTAAGGTGCCCTTGATATTATTTAAGGGAATTTGTACCACACATGCACACACTTTAAAAAAAAAAAAAAAAAAAAAATATTTACAACGTTAATTAGTTAACTGTAAATAATCTGTTTCCTGTGTTGTATATCTTGACTTTGAAGATGGTTTGCAGGGGCAACATATACGTTTCTGAGAATGTAACCATTTCCTGTCAAAATAGTTAAATGTCTTAGAACTGTCAGAGGTGAACACACCCATTTTGTCTCTAAACCTTCCCACTTTTATGTGACTAGGACTCTCAGCCTTCTCCTCTGGCCTTGCTGGCTGCAACTTGCAGTAAAATAGGAACGACTGGAGAAAATCAAGGTGCTGGACAACAGCAAATCATTATAGATCCAAGTCAAGGCATAGTACAGCTTCAGAACCAACCACAGCAACTGGAACTAGTGACAACTCAGCTGGCTGGCAGTGCTTGGCAAATTGTTGCTACTGCTCCTCCTGTTTCGAAAGAAAACAACATTTCACAGCAAGCAATTTCCATTGCTGCTAGTACAGCAGCATCATCCAGTAACAACAATGAAAACACGTCCCCTTCTAAAAGCAAAGCTACGAATTCAGCTACTTCTCCAGGGCAATTTCAGGTTATCCAGGTACAAACACCAAGTGGTACTGTACAGTATCAGGTCATTCCTCAGATTCAGACCGTAGATGGCCAGCATATTCAGATTGGCCCTGGAAACGCCACTGCACTTCAAGATCTGCAAGGGCAAATACAGTTTATTCCTGCAAGTAACAATCAAGCTATCATCACAACTGGCAACAGAACATCTGGAAATATTATTGCACAAAACCTGGCAAATCAAACCGTTCCAGTTCAGATCCGACCAGGAGTCTCTATACCGTTGCAGCTGCAAACCATTCCGGGTGCTCCTCATCAAGTGGTGACAACCTTGCCCATAAACATTGGAGGAGTGACTCTAGCTCTGCCTGTGATAAACAATGTGTCTGCAGGAGGAGGTTCGGCACACATAGTTCAGCCTTCAGATGGTGGGGTTTCCAATGGAAATCAGCTGGTGTCCACACCCATCACAACTTCCTCTGTCAGTACCATGCCAGAGTCTCCCTCTTCCTCCTCCTCCTCGACTTGTACAACCACTGTGGCTACAACTCTGACTAACAGTGATACGCTTGTCAGTTCAGCTGAAACAGGCCAATATGCAAACACACCAGGAAGTAGTGAGCGTAACACAGAAGAGTCCCCAGCATCTGTTACAGATTCTGAAACTCAGAACAGTCAGCTTCAGGCAAATGGACTGCAGAGTGTTTCAGATCAGTCAAATTCTCTGCAGCAGGTGCAGATTGTTGGGCAGCCTGTCTTACAGCAAATACAAATCCAGCAGCCTCAGCAACAGATCATACAAGCCATACCCCACCAGTCTTTTCAGCTTCAATCAGGACAAACCATACAGACTCTTCAGCAGCAGCAACTGCAAAATGTCCAACTTCAAGCACTTAGCCCCACTCAAGTTCTCATTAGGGCCCCAACATTGACCCCATCTGGTCAGATCAGCTGGCAGACTGTGCAGGTCCAAAATATTCAAAGCCTTCAGAATTTACAGGTTCAAAATGCACCGCAGCAGTTAACTATAACACCAGTCTCTGCAAGCAGTGGTACCACTATAGCCCAGATTGCACCAGTTACAGTTGCTGGCACACCAATTACTCTAAATGCAGCTCACTTTACGTCTGTACCCAATCTGCAGACCGTAAGCGTTGCAAACCTGGGTGCAGCAGGAGTGCAAGTTCAGGGAGTTCCAGTAACTATCACCAGCGTTGGAGGTAAGTTTGGTGTGTGTCAAATTGCAGTGTTTTATAAAAATAAATAAAAAAAATCAAATTCTTAAGGTTGTGTAGTTTCAGCTGTCTGGGTGTTGTTGGAGTATAGTTCCAATCACTCACGGGCTGGCCAAAGCTGTTAAAATTCTGTCCCGAAATTCTGCCTTTTCACAGTCATAGTTGACCGTTTTGCTACCAGAAAATCATTGGAAACACCATCCACTGGCATGCAGAGTCCTGTGGCACTAAAATAATTAAACACACGAATGACGGATTTTTTTTTTTTTTTTTTAAAGAAAATTATTTGTCAACGAAGGTGCTCTACACTGTGCTTGATGCTGCACACCTCACCAGGTCTCTAAGCATTATTTCATAATATATTAACATTTGAATGTACCTTTTACTAAATAGGTAATAGCAATTAAGTTGTTTAGGGTGTCAAACTTTTTCGCTTACAATTTGTAACACAAACTGACTTGTATATGTATAGTACCAATCCTTTGTGTTACGAGTAGCAAGTCTAATTTTCAGAGGATATTGAACCTACAAATAACTATCTTGTACTAGGACTCTGGCATAGGCAACCTTCAGCACTCCTGATGTTTTGGACTACACATCCCATGATGCTTTGCCAGCATTATGGGTGTAAGAGCATTATGGGGGATGTAGTCCGCAACATATGGAGTGCTGAAGGTTGCCTATCCCACTAGGATAACGCTTAGCAAATGCATTGATTTGCAGATCTAGTAAAAATAAAGTATGTACGCAATCCAGTTTCTTCCAAACCGCTGCAAAGTTAATAATTGTGCACCTGCGTCTCACCAGACCTCCAGTCTTAACCCCTTAAGGACAGAGGACGGTTTAGGACCGTCATCGGCGTTTTTGCCGACCGGTGACGGTCCTGAACCGTCCTAACCGTCCAATGTACTTACCCGATCGCCGTCGTTCCCCCGGCGGCGATCGGCGGTGCTCCTGTTGTGGGGAGACTGCCTGCAGCCCAGACAGTCTCCCCATGGCGGTTTAGGACCCCTGTGGCCATGTGATCGCCCAACAGGGCGACCACTTGGTCACAATAGGTGTCCTAGTGTCTGCCTGCAGGGGGACTGTCTGTGCTGACAGGCAGTCTCCCTGCATGTGTAAAATCTGAAAAAAAATTAAAGTGAAAGTTAATAAAAAAAAAAAATATTATTATTATATATATGTATATGTATATGTATATGTGTGTGTGTGTATATATATATATATATATATATATATATATATATATATATATATATATATATATATATATATATATATATGATAGACATATATTATACCTATATAATATGTCTATATATCATATATATATATAATGTCATGCTAAGTGTATTTTTATATTAATATGTACATATATTAATATAAAAATACACTTAGAATTAAATTACACACGTGTGTATATATATATATATATATATATAATATATATATATATATATGATATATTATTATAAAATACGAATAATAAGTAATCTAAATTAAATTAAAAAAATTAAAAATAATAATAAAAATTAAAAAAAAATTATATCTATACGAAATTTTATTCTAACTGTATTTTGATATTAATATATATATATTTATATCAAAATACACTTAGAATGAAATTGTATATATCTATGTATATATAAATAAATAAAAAGAATGCGAACTATTCATATGTCCATATACAAAATTACATAAATAATTATATAAATATACACGTAGACTTCAAATATATAAATATGCATATATATTTAAATTCTACGTGCGTATTTATGTAATATTTTTACATAATTAAGTTATTTTATTGATTGCAATTTAAGGGACCTGCCTGCCGAAAGTCCAGAGAATTTAATTTGCTATCACTGTATTTTACCCTGTAACGTTCTACGACACCCTAAAACCTGTACATGGGGGGTACTGTTTTACTCGGGAGACTTCGCTGAACACAAATATTAGTGATTCAAAACAGTAAAACATATCACAGCGATGATATTGTCAGTGAAAGTGACTTTTTTTGCATTTTTCACACACAAACAGCACTTCTACTGATGATATAATTGTTGTGATACATTTTCCAGTTTTGAAACACTAATATTTGTGTTCAGCAAAGTCTCCTGAGTAGAACAGGACCCCCAATGTACAGGTTTTATAGCGTTTTTGAAAGTTACAGGGTCAAATATATGGGTCAAATATTTTTACATTGAAAACGGCCAGGTTGGTTACGTTGCCTTTGAGAGCGTATGGTAGCCCAGGAATGAGAATTACCCCCATGATGGCATACCATTTGCAAAAGAAGACAACCCAAGGTATTGCAAATGGGGTATGTCCAGTCTTTTTTAGTAAC